>NC_090805.1:24310852-24653352 GCF_036512215.1 Solanum lycopersicum
GTGCATGTGTGATAGAATTTGGTTGTCAGTGGGATAGCTTCTTACCCTTAGCAGAGTTCTCCTACAACAATAGCTATCACTCAAGCATTGATATGGCCCCATTTGAGGCACTATATGGGAGAAGATGTAGTTCTACCATTGGTTGGTTTGATGCATTTGAGGTTAGACCTTGGGGTACGGACCTTTTGAGGGATTCTTTAGAGAAAGTGAAATTTATTCAAGAAAAGCTTTTGGCGGCGCAAAGCTGGCAAAAATAATATGCAGATCGAAAGGTTAGAGACTTAGAGTTCATGGAGGGTGAACAGGTCGTGTTGAAGGTTTAACCCATGAAAAGGGTGAGGCGGTTTGGTAAAAGAGGTAAACTAAGCCCAAGGTATATTGGTCCCTTTGAAGTGCTTAAGCAAGTAGGGGAGGTGGCTTACGAATTAGCCTTGCCTCCAGGGCTGTCCGGAGTACATCCGGTATTTCATGTGTCTATGTTGAAAAGATACCATGGGGATGAAAACTACATTATCCGTTGGGATTCAGTTTTGCTTGATGAGAATTTGTCTTATGAGGAGGAGCCTGTTGCTATTTTAGATAGAGAAGTTCGCAATTTGAGGTCAAGGGAGATTCCGTCCATCAAAGTTCAATGGAAGAATACCCCAGTCGAAGAAGTCACTTGGGAGAAAGAGGCTGATATGCAAGAAAGATATCCACGTCTGTTTACAGATTCAGGTACTTCTTTTCTCCCTTGTTTTTCTCCATATGATCGTTCGAGGACGAACGATGGGTAAAATGGTATCTATTGTAACGAACTGTTTAGTCGTCTTTAGCAGTAGACTTCGATTCTGGAAAAACTGGCAAAGACAACGGGCCCCACGACAGACCGTCGCAGGGTCTCGTTTCAAAACACTTAGAAAATCTGAAAAATGGGCACTGAAATCGACTCTCTGAACTTCGTAACGGAATGGAAGGACGGACCGTCATAGGTGTGACGGACCGTCACAGACCCTTCAGAGAAATTGAGTCTCTAAAGTCTGTGACGGAGCAGTAGGACGGACCGTCGCTGGTGCGACGGGCCATCACAGACTGCGTAATCCCAGTCTGGGTCGGATTTCTTTATACGTTTTAAGGGACGTTTTTGACTATTCCTGCTTTAATTATAAAGTTAGTGGGTTAATGTTAATAAGACTAATACTTGGGTGTTAAAAGAGGTAACCTTAAGTTAATTAGTGGGTTATTATTGCCGTCTTTTATTCTTAATTATATACTAATTAGGGTAAAAGGAAGAGGGTTTGAATAAAGAAAATAGAAAGAACAAAGAGAGAGAGAGGATTGATCGAGACAGGAGAAACAAAGAGGAAAACACAAAGCTTTGGGAATTTGCTTGCTTGATCACTAATCTTCGGTGGAGGTAGGTTATGGTTTTCATGCTATTCGTAGTAAACTCTTAATAGCGAATAATATGTATTGATAGTATTGTAAACCCTGCTATGTGCTTAATTGTATGTTTGCATGAACGTGATTATATAATTGTGAATATATTAAACATGATGAAGTTATTGAATCCCAAATCATGAAAAAAACCTAATCTCTTTTTAATGATGATGCCTTGGTAAGGGATAAGGCTTGATGAACTAAAGTAATGAGATTGATGATGCCTTGGTAAGGGAGAAGGCTTCATGAATTGATAGAATGAGATTAGGGGATCGGGTGTCACGAACCGACACGTAGAATTAGGGGATCGGGTGTCACGAACTGACACGTAGATTAGGGGATCGGGTGTCACGAACCGACACGTAGATTTAGGGGATCGGGTGTCACGAACTGACACATAGATTTAGGGGATCGGGTGTCACGAACCGACACGTAGATTTAGGGGAACAAGTGTCACGAACCGACACATATATTTAGGGGATCGGAGTGTCACGTTCCGACACATAGTAGTAGGGGATCGGAGTTTCACGTACCGACACAAGAGGATTAATGAATATGAGGGAGCGGAGTGTGACGTACCGACACAGGAGGAATAAAGATAATGAATCTTGAAAGATGTTAATATACCCAATCTAATGAACATAATTCCCAAATGAGTATGGTATTGAGGCTTGAGTCCTCATGTGTGAACTTGACGGTAATTGTTAATGATATAGTACTTGCTGTTGCTACATGTTGAGTATCATAGTTGATTTTATGATATTACTTGGTATATATTGATTTCTATTTTGAGTTGGCCGATGATATCTACTCAGTACCCGCGTTTTGTACTGACCCCTACTTTTACGTTTTCTTCTTGTTTATTTGTGGAGTGCAGCAAACGTGCCGTCATCTTCGACTCAACAGTAACTCTAGTCAGTCTTCATTACTCCGGATATCAGGGTGAGCTAATGCTTCTAGCTTGGAATGGATCTTCCTCTTCATGTCTTGATGCCTTGATGTTTCGGCATGGACTAGCTTTTTTGTATTTTTAGCTTCTTAGAAACTCTTATATTTAGTAATTTAAAGTACATGTTCTTGTGATGATGACTTTCAGATTTTGGGAAATAATAGTTATTGAATTGGTTTTCATTAATGAGTTTAAGTCTTCCGCATTACTTTATGTTTATATTACATTGAAATGTTCAGGTTTAGATTGGTTGGTTCTTTCACATAGGAGGGTAAGTGTGGGTGCCAGTCGCGGCCCGATTTTGGGTCGTGGCATTCAAGCTATTTATCTTTTTTCTTTTGCTTTTGCTTATTTTCATATAATAATTTTAACCTAGCTAATTCTTTTTCTAATTCACTTATCATTGTATTTTTTATTTCTTCTAAATGTTGTACTTTTTGTTTTGCTTGTATTTTTATTTTTTCAATTTCTTTTGATTTGTCTATTTCTTCATTTTCTTTTGTTATTCTTATCATAGCTGTTAAACTATCTTCTAATTTTGCTGTTTGTTTTTCTAACATTAAGTATAGATTATTTCCTATTTTTTTATATCTTCTTCCTAGATTTGAAAATATTATTTTTATTATCATTCAGTCTTGATTTTCATATGTTTTTTCGTCTATTGCAAATTCTTCTTTATTCATTATAATATATGTATTATATTATGTTGTAACTCATATTCAAGACGATCTAATTATAATTTTAACATAGATATATTTTTTCTTTGTGTTAGTATTGATTTATTACATACTTCTGCTAATATATTTTCTTCTAACCTTCTTTTTCTATGTTGTAATTCTTGTTCTTTTTCAGCTATTTTTTTCGTTATTTTTTTCTATTATATGTTGTTTATAAATTTCTTTGTTCATACTATTTTTTCAAATAGCAAACATATTTATATTCTTTGTTCGAAATTATATTTATTAAATGATCTTTTTCACTATTACTTCCTTTAGTTAATTGCAATAGTTTATATTCCATATATAAAGGTTTTAATTTTTTCCATATTTTTCTAACCTTTTTATCTATCTTGGTTCTTTTTATTTTACTATTTTTATTTTTATCCATCATAATTTTTTATATAATATTTTAACAAGCTTATTTAATTTATCTGGATATTTAATCTTTTTTAACGTGTAATTTCTACCATATCGCCTTAGCCAATATTCAGTCATATTTAATCTCCAATATCTAAATCATCATATAAATCATACATGTCATAATAAAGTTCATCCTGTATACTTTGTATAGTTAACGCAGTCCAACCTTGGGTTGTTATTTCTATTATCTCATATGTTACCAATTTATCATAAATTTTTCTTTTTATATTAGTACTCAGATCTTTTAATATATAGAGTAGTAATATCTTATAATTATCATCATTATCTATCAAATACGTGCTCATTTTATTAATTTTTGCTAAAATTTTTATTCCTTCTAACCTCTTAATGGATTATACTTATTTATTATGAAATAATAATGATTTAATAATCATCTTGTCTAGTCACTACTATAGCTTTCTTCTTTGGTTAGTTACCCTAACAACGCCTCAACATTGTTTACTCCCCTATACGGCCTTCTTGCCTACCGGTTTCAACCTTAGGATGACATAGTCTGGGCATACTTAATTGAAGAATATTTCTGTAGCAAACCTTCTAAAGATGCTTATTAGAGCATTTTTAAGTCATGATAAACAATTATAATCAACAAGAGATTTTCAGGAATAAATTTATTTAGCTACTCATAAATTTAAGAGTGTATACCTGGTTTTGTAAATTTGTAGCTCCAGATTTCTCCATAGTTATTAGCTTAATTAGTTAGCTAGCTTTGATACCAATTTTGGGGTGGAAGCGTAAAGAGAGAGAAGAGAGTAGTAGAAGAGATTTTGGAAGAGGTGTATTTTATTTATGAAGGCAAATGCCCCTTATATAGACATACATAATGACCTTTCATCTTTATTAAAAGATAATTGGTCTTTACTATACTCTCTTCTCTCTCTTTACGCTTCCACCCCAAAATTGGTATCAGAGATAGCTAGCTAACTAATTAAGCTAATAACTATGGAGAAATCTGGAGCTACAAATTTACAAAATCAGGTATACACTCTTAAATTTATGAGTAGCTAAATAAATTTATTCCTGAAAATCTCTTGTTGATTATAATTGTTTATAATGACTTAATAATGCTCTCGTAAGCATCTTTAGAAGGTTTGCTACAGAAATATTCTTCGAGTAAGTATGCCTAGACTATGCCATCCTAATGTTGAAACCGGTAGGCAAGAAGGCCGTTTAGGGGAGTAAACAAAGTTGAGGCTCTGTTAGGGTAACTAACCAAAGAAGAAAGCTGTAGTAGTGACTAGACAAGATGATTATTAAATCATTATTATTTTATAATAAATAAGTATAATCCATTAAGAAGTTGGAAGGAATAAAAATTTTAGCAAAAATGAATAAAATGAGTACATATTTAATAGATGATGATGATAACTATAATATATTACTACTCTATATATTAAAAGATCTATGTACTGATATAAAAAGAGAAATTTATTATAAATTGGTAACATATGAGATAATAGAAATAACAACCCAAGGTTGGACTGCTTTAACTATACAAACTATACAGGATGAACTTTATTATGATATGTATGATTTATATGATGATTTAGATATTGGAGATTAAGTATGACTGAATATTGGCTAAGGCGATATGGTAGAAATTACAGGTTAAAAAAGATTAAATATCCAGATAAATTAAGTAAGCTTTTTAAAATATTATATAAAAACTTATGATGGATAAAAATAAAAATATTAAAATAAAAAGAACCAAGATAGATAAAAAGGTTACAAAAATATGGAAAAAATTAAAACTTTTATATATGGAATATAAACTATTACAATTAACTAAAGGAAGTAATAATGAAAAAGATCATTTAATAAATATAATTTCAAACACAGAATACAAATATGTTTGCTATTTGAAAAAACAGTATGAACAAAGAAATTTATAAACAACAATTAATAGAAAAAATAACGGAAAAAATAGCTGAAAAAGAACAAGAATTACAACATAGAAAAAGAAGGTTAGAAGAAAATATATTAGCAGAAGTATGTAATAAATCAATACTAACACAAAGAAAAAATATATCTATGTTAAAATTAGAATTAGATTGTCTTGAATATGAGTTACAACATAATATAATACATAAATTATAATGAATAAAGAAGAATTTGCAGTAGACGAAAAAACATATGAAAATCAAGACGGAATGGTAATAAAAATAATATTTTCAAATCTAGGAAGAAGATATAAAAAAATAGGAAATAATCTATACTTAATGTTAGAAAAAGAAACAGCAAAATTAGAAGATAGTTTAACAGCTATGATAAGAATAACAAAAGAAAATGAAGAAATAGACAAATCAAAAGAAATTGAAAAAATAAAAATACAAGCAAAACAAGAAGTACAACATTTAGAAGAAATAAAAAATACAAGGATAAGTGAATTAGAAAAGGAATTAGCTAGGTTAAAATTATTATTAGAAAATAAGCAAAAAACAAAAGGAAAAAGATAAAGAGCTTGAATTAACTAATGAAATAAAAGAAATAAAACAAAAATTAAATGAAGATATTGAGATAAATGAAGTAAATGAAATAGATGAAAATGAAAATGACCAAAAATCAGAAATAAGTGACATAAGTGAGACATATACAGAATTCTTAGAACTGACAAATAAACTAAAAAAATTAGAAATAAACACAGGAGATATGAATAGACCTAGTACGTCAAGAGAAAAAACCCCAGATAATAGTCCCAGAAATAGTCCTAGAAGTAGTCCTAGGTGGACACCACCAACTTATTATACAGAAAGTTATCAACGATCAGATAGAAATAATGCAATATGGAACAGTAGATTAAATAAAAATAGGATACCGAAACCAATAAGTGAACAATATAATTTCTTAGATTTAGATTGTGTCACTGATATAAATAAAGCAATATTACTATGGACAGGAAATATATCTAAACAGTTAATAGATAACAAAATAGAAACAACAAAAACACCGAGATACATAGAAAGAACATTCGGAGGAACAACAAAATTATGGATAGAAAATCTACCCCAGAAAGTTTAGAAGGACTTAGGAATGATAAGAAAATGGATGGATCCCCATCAGCAACAAATATAGATATACTAGACAAATATGAATTAGCAATAAGAAATGAATTTGGAGGTATGACCACGGATATAAGAGAACAAAATAGAGAAAAAAATAATAAATAGAGCACTTATGACAAAATTGGCTATATGTAAAATGTGTTATATAGAAGAATATACTTGTGCATTCAAAGAATATTATTACAAATCTAAATACAATTTAGACGAAGCAAAAGAAATAAGAAAACAATATTTTACAAAATTACCAGAACCATTTAGTACAAAAATAATAAAGGATTGGAATAATGAAGGAATGGTAGATACTTTAGGAGCTAGAATAAAATTTATATCTCAATGGTTTACACAATTATGTGAGAACCAAAAAGAAAAATTAAAAATGGAAAAAGTACTAAATAAAAATTTATCATGTTGTAGAAATAAAATGGCACCACAGTTTGGGTGTACAAACAAAAATCCAGAAGATATAAAAATTATAGAAAAATTAAACTAAGTATAAATATAAACAACCAAGACGAAGGTATTATGTAAAAAACTTTAAAATGAAAAGACCATATAGACCTAAAAGAAAAATATCTCAATGTACATGTTATAATTGCGGAAAGATAGGACACATAGCTAAAGACTGTAAATTAACTAAAAATCCAAAAAGAAAATAAATTGCAGAAATAGTTATAGATGATGACAAATATATGCAAATAGAATACATAGACTATGAATTAAGTGAAAACGATAGTATATATGAAGTATCAGGTATGGAAACTGAAAGTGGAGAAGAAAATCTAGATAATGAAATACAAGAAGAAGAAATATAATGTCTGAAAACTAAATAATATCTAAAGAGAATTATGAAGATGAAGAATCATCACACCAAAAAATTATATTTGATAATACACTTTTTGAACAAATAAAAGGAAAAGAATTAGATTTAAGTATTGAAAAAATACTTCACATACTGTCACGACCCAAATCGGGCCGCGACTGGCACCCACACTTACCCTTCTCTGTGAGCGAACCAACCAATCTAAACCTTAACATTTCAATATAATATCAAAAGAACGTAATGTGGAAGACTTAAACTCATTAATAAAATCAATAACTATTATTATCCCCAAAATCTGGAAGTCGTCATCACAAGAACATCTATTTCAAATTACTAAATCTAAGAGTTTTTAAGAAGCTAAAAATAAATAAAAGCTAGTCCATGCCGGAACTTCAAGGCATCAAGACATGAAGAGGAAGATCCAGTCCAAGCTAGAAGCATTAGCTAACCCTGATATCCGGAGTAATGAAGACTGGCTAGAGTTACTGTTGAGTCGAAGATGACGGCACGTTTGTAGCACTCCAAAAATAAACAAGATGAAAACATAAAAGTAGGGGTCAGTATAAAACACGGGTACTGAGTAGATATCATCGGCCAACTCAAAATAGAAATCAATATATACCAAGTAACATCATAAAATCAACTATGATGCTCAACATGTAGCAACAGCAAGTACTATATCATTAACAATTACCGTCAAGTTCACACATGAGGACTCAAGCCTCAATACCATACTCATTAGGGAATTATGTTCATTAGATTGAGTATGTTAACATCTTTCAAGATTTATTATCTTTATGTCTCTTGTGTCGGTACGTGACACTCCGCTCCCTCATATTCATTAATCCTCTTGTGTCGGTACGTGACACTCCGACCCCCTACTACTAAGTGTAGGAATGTGACACTCCGATCCCCCTAAATCTACGTGTCGATTCGTGACACCCGATCCCCTAAATGTACGTATCGATTCGTGACACCCGATCCCCTAAATCTACGTGTTGGTTCGTGACACCCGATCCCCTAAATCTACGTGTCGGTTCGTGACACCCGATCCCCTAAATCTACCTGTCGGTTCGTGACACCCAATCCCCTAAATCTACGTGTCGGTTCGTGACACCTGATCCGCTAAGTCTACGTGTCGGTTCGTGACACCTGATCCCCTAAATATACGTGTCAGTTCCTGACACCCAATCCCCTAATCTCATTCTATCAATTCATCAAGCCTTATCTTATACCAAGGCATCATCAATCTCATTACTTTAGTTCATCAAGCCTTCTTTCATACCAAGGCATAATCATTAACAAGAGATTGAGTTTTTTTATCTAGATTTGGGATTCAATAGCTTCATCATGCTTATTTCATCACAATCATATAATAACATTCATGCATGCATACAATTATACACATAGAAGGGTTTACAATACTACCCAACACATATCATTCTCTATTAAGAGTTTACTATGAAAGCATAAAACCATAACCTACTTCTGCCGAAGATTAGTGATCAAGCAAGCAAATTTTCTCCAAAGCTTTGTGTTTTCCCCTTCTCGATCGACCCTCTCTCTCTCTTCTTGTTCTTTCTATTTTCTTTATTCAAACCCTCTTTCTTTTACCCTAATTAGTATATAATTAAGAATAAAAGATGGCAATAATAACCCACTAATTAACTTAAGGCTACCTCTTTTAACCCCCAAGTAATTAGACTTATTAACATTAACCCACTAACTTAATAATTAAAGCAGGAATAGTCAAAAACGTCCCTTAAAACGTATAAAGAAATCCGACCTAGACTGGGATTATGCAGCCTGTGATGGCCCGTCGCGCCTGCGACGGTCCGTCCTGCTGCTCCGTCACAGACTTCAGAGACTCAATTTCTCTGAAGAGTCTGTGACGGTCCGTCACACTTGTGACGGTCCGTCCTGCCATTCTATTACGAAGTTCAGAGAGTCGATTTCAACACCCAATTTTCAGATTTTCTAAGTGTTTTGAAACGAGACCCTGCGACGGTCCGTCGTGCCCATGACGGTCCGTCGTGGGGTCTATCGCCTCAGCCTATTTTTCCAGAAATAAAATCTGCTGCTCAAAACGACTAAACACATCGTTATAATAGATACCAATTTACCCATTGTTCGTCCCCGAACGATCACAAGAAGGAAGACAAGGGCGAAAAGGAGTACCTGAATCTGTAAGCAGATGTTGGTATCTTTCTCGCATATATGCCTCCTTCTCCCAAGTGGCTTCTTCAACGGGTCGATTCTTCCATTGAACTTTGATGGATGCAATCTCCCTTGATCTCAACTTGAGAATTTCTCTATCTAGAATGGCAACAGGTTCCTCCTCATAAGACAGATTCTCATCAAGCAAAACTGAATCCCAACGGATAATGTAGTGTCCATCCCCTTGGTATCTTTTCAACATCGACACATGGAATACTGGATGCACTCCGGACAGCCCTGGAGGCAAGGCTAACTCATAAGCCACCTCCCCTACTTGCCTAAGTACTTCAAATGGACCAATATACCTTGGGCTAAGTTTACCTCGCTTACCAAACCGCATCACCCCTTTCATTGGCGAAACCTTCAACAAGACTTGTTCACCCTCTATAAATTCGAAGTCTCTAACCTTCCGATCTGCATACTCCTTCTATCTACTTTGCGCCGCTAGAAGCTTTTCTTGAATAGATTTCACTTTATCTAACGATTCCCTCAGAAAGTCAGTACCCCAAGGTCTAACTTCAAATGCATCAAACCACCCAATGGGAGACCAACATCTTCTCCCATATAGTGCCATAAATGGGGCCATATCAATGCTTGAGTGATAGCTATTGTTGTAGGAGAACTCTGCTAAGGGTAAGAAGCTATCCCACTGACCACCAAATTCTATCACACATGCACGAAGCATATCCTCCAACACTTGAATCGTTCGCTCAGACTGACTATCGGTCTGAGGATGGAACGCAGTACTAAGGTCCAACCTAGTACCCAATTCCGCATGCAATGTTTTCCAAAACATAGAAGTAAACTGCGTACCTCTATCTGATATAATGGAGAGTGGAACCCCATGCAATCGCACCACTTCCGAGATGTAAAGTTTGGCAAACTTCTCAACATTGTAAGTCACCTTGACCGGAATAAAGTGAGCAGACTTTGTTAACCTAACAACAATTACCCAAATAGAATCAAACTTTCCCAATGTCTTTGGAAGACCAACCACAAAATC
Organism: Solanum lycopersicum; assembly: GCF_036512215.1. Taxonomy (NCBI): domain Eukaryota; kingdom Viridiplantae; phylum Streptophyta; class Magnoliopsida; order Solanales; family Solanaceae; genus Solanum; species Solanum lycopersicum. The sequence continues at coordinate 24,321,480 of NC_090805.1, forward strand.
CATTGCAATCCTTTCCCACTTCCATTCAGGAATGGGCATTCTCTGAAGTGTTCCTCCGAGCCTCTGGTGTTCATACTTTACTTGCTAACAGTTTGGACATTTGGAAACTAAATCAACAATATCATGCTTCATTCTACTCCACCAAAAGTGTTGCTTTAGGTCACGGTACATCTTGGTTGCACCCAGATGTATCGAATACCTTGAACTATGAGCCTCTGTCAGAATAGTGTTGATCAAATCATCGACGCGGGGTACACATACCCTTCCCTTAATCCTCAACACACCTTCCTTATCGATTGTTGCTTCTTTAGCCTCTCCTTGTAACACTTTTTCTCAGATCCGGATCAATTTCTCATCATTAAACTGTTTCCCCTTGATCTTGTCAAGAAAAGAAGATCTCGCCTCCACACTGGCCAACAATCCTCCCTTCTCATTTACTTCTAACCTCATCAAGTCGTTAGCGAAAGTCTGAACTTCTCTAGCCAATGGGCGTCTAGAAGCTTGCAAGTGAGCTAGACTTCCCATGCTCCCTGCCTTTCTACTTAAAGCGTCTGCCACAATATTAGCCTTCCCTGGATGATACAAAATAGTGATGTCGTTGTCCTTCAGTAGTTCCATCCATCTCCTCTGTCTCAAGTTCAAATCTTTCTGAGTAAAGACATACTGAAGGCTACGATGATCCGTGTAGACCTCACACTTAACCCCATATAAATAGTGTCTCCATTGCTTTAATGCAAACACTACCGCGGCCAATTCCAAATCATGAGTTGGATAGTTACGTTCATGCACTTTTAATTGTCTTGAAGCATAAGCAATCACATTCTTCTCTTGCATTAGCACTGCACCCAAACCCGAATAGGATGCATCACAATAGACAATGAAATTCTTACCTTCCACTGGCAAGGTGAGAATTGGTGTAGTAGTCAACAGAGTCTTGAGCTTCTGAAAGATTTCATCACACTCATCTGACCATACAAATGGAACATTTTGCTTAGTCAAGTTCGTCAGTTGGGAAGCAATAGAAGAGAATCCCTTGACAAATCGGCAGTAGTAGCTAGCTAACCCAACAAAGCTCCTTATTTCTTACACATTAGTAGGTCTTACCCAATTCTTCGTTGTCTCAATCTTAGAAGGATCCACCATCACTCCATCCATAAAAACCACGTGCCCCAAGAACGACACTACATCTAGCAATAACTCACACTTAGAGAACTTGGCATAAAGCTTTTTCTCCCTCAACATTTCCAATACCATTCTCAAATGCTCCTCATGTTCCTCCTTAATTTTAGAGTATATCAGTATATCATCAATAAATACGATCACAAAGAGATCCAAATATGGATTAAAAATCCCGTTCATCAAACTCATGAACGCAGCAGGGGCATCCGTAAGACCAAAAGACATCACTACAAATTCGTAATGCCCATACCTGGTTCTAAAAGCAGTCTTTGGCACATCCGTTGCCCGTATTTTCAATTGATGGTAACCAGATCTCAAGTCAATCTTAGAGAAGACACAAGCACCTTGTAACAGATCGAACAAGTCATCAATGCGAGGAAGAGGATACTTGTTCTTTATGGTTACCTTATTCAACTGCCGGTAGTCTATGCACATCCGAAAACTCCCATCCTTTTTCTTTACAAACAAAACCAGAGCACCCCAAGGAGATGCACTTGGTCTATTGAAACCTTTGCTCAACAACTCTTGAAGTTGGGCTTTTAACTCTCTTAACTCCGCGGGAGCCATTCTATAAGGGGGTATAGAAATGGGGAGAGTACCCGGTTCAATATCAATACAGAAGTCAATATCCCTATCTTGTGGCATACCAGGAAGATCTGCAGGGAACACATCCAAACACTCACGGACTATCGAAACCGACTCAATCGAAGGTACTTGGATAGTATCATCCCGGAGGTGTGCCAAGAAAGCTAAACAACCCTTACTTACCATTCTCTTAGCACAAAGGAAGGAGACGATACGGACCGGATTTGAAGTATAGTCACCCTCCCACACTAACGGATCTGTCCCAGGCTTGGCTAACGTCACAGTCTTAGCATTACAATCCAAGATTGCAAAATTCAGAGAAAGCCAAGTCATACCCAGAAATACATCAAAGTCAACCATTTCTAAGATAACCAAGTCTACATGAGTATTGCTCCCCATAAAAGTTACAAGAAAAGACCTATACACCTTTTCAACTTTCACAGACTCACCCACCGGAGTAGAAACACGAATAGGCATGTCAAGTAATTCACAATGTAAATTAAGACCATTAGCAAATGAGGAAGATACATAAGAAAATGTGGATCCGGGATCAAAAAATACAGAAGCCATGCAATCACAAACCAAAAGATTACCTGTGATGACAACATCAGATGCCTTCGCTTCAGACCGCCCAGGGAAAGCGTAACAATGGTCCCTATCGTTTGTCTGTCCATTGCCCCTACCATGTTGTGATGTAGTGGCTCCAGTTTGCCCATCACCCCGGCCGTTTTGGTGACCACCATTACCTCGACCACCACGTCCTCCAGAATGACGGCCTCTACCACGACCACCTCTACCTCTAGCCATTGGGGGTCTATAACTCTGTTTTGGACAATTTCTCCTAATATGTCCAGTCTCTTTACATCCATAACACTCTCTAGAGTCAAGCATAGGTCTCTCAGAGAAGTGTTGACCGGTCTGAGGTGGACCCCCAACTACAGTCTGTAGTGAAGACTGAATGGGTCGAACTGAGTAACCTCCGGAACCCTGTCCTCTAGAGTAAGAACCATTAAACTCACCTCCCTTTCGAAACCTCTTTGATGTCGATGCCATGGTGAATTCATCTGGCTTCACTCCTTCCACCTCTACCACGAAATCTACCACTTCTTGGAAAGATTTTGCCGTAGCCGCTACCTGTAAGGCTGAAATCCGCAACTCTGACCTCAACCCCTTCACAAAACGACGAATCCGCTCTTGTGGACTGAAACAAAGTTGGGTGGCATATCTGGATGGTGCACGAAACATAGCCTCATATGCATTGACTCACATCCTACCTTGCTCTAGGCTCAAGAACTCATCCCTTTTCCTATCCCTCAAAGTCCGGGGGATATACTTCTCCATAAACAAGCTAGAGAATGAGGCCCAAGTCATAGGTGGTGCCTCTGTTGGTTGACACTCAACATGTGACCTCCACCATATTTTGGCGTTCCCTTGAAACTGATAACTCACGAACTCAACACTAAACCATTCTACTATACCCATCTTGTGTAGTAGCTCATGACAGTCAACTAGGAAATCGTAAGCATCCTCAGATTCAGCACCCTTGAAGACTGGGGGTTTCAATTTCAAGAACTTACTGAAAAGTTTATGCTGATCATTTGTCATTATAGGCCCGGTAGTCACACGTGGAAACGTGTCTATGTCCAATGAGGCATCCATACGAGGAGCCATAGTGGCTGCATGTTGTACCTCCGGACCCTGAGGTGCTGGTTCAGAAAACATTGGAGGTGTTTGACCTTGATCAGATAACCCACTAAGATAAGCGAGAACCTGATTGATCATATCTGGGGTAGGTTGGGGTGGCAATTCCTCATTTTGCACTTGTTCATTCTCCCCTTCATCACCATCTCTTACCACTTCGTCAGTCGGTGGAGGAGTCACCGCCCTAGTATCAGATGGGCTAGGTGCTCTTCCTCTTCCTCTACAAGACGTCCTCCCACGACCTCTACCACGACCTCTTGTCGCTACTCTTCCTCGAGCTACAGCCCCAGTTGCTAGCTCAGACGCTTCTTGTCTTGCCGGTGTTGGTGTTGGCGCAGTCGTTGCTCTAGTTCTAACCATCTACGAAATAGAGTGAAGATGGTCAGATACCAATTTGTATCACCTAGATACCAATTGGATCCAAGTAATAGCACGAAAGAAAGAATGAAAGAATGGAATTTTCCTAAAGTCTTATAGCCTCTCAATGAAAAGTAAAGGTGTCCCCCTACCGTTCCTTAAGACTCTACTAGACTCGTTCTTGTATGATGAGACCAACGAATCTAAACCTTAACATTTCAATATAATATCAACAGAACGTAATGCGGAAGACTTAAACACATTAATAAAATCAATAACTATTATTATCCCCAAAATCAGAAAGTCATTATCACAAGAACATCTATTTCAAATTACTAAATCTAAGAGTTTCTAAGAAGCTAAAAATACATAAAAGCTAGTCCATGCCGGAACTTCAAGGCATCAAGACATGAAGAGGAAGATCCAGTCCAAGATAGAAGCATTAGCTCACCCTGATATCCGGAGTAATAAAGACTGGCTAGAGTTACTGTTGAGTCGAAGATGACGGCACGTTTGCTGCACTCCAAAAATAAACAAGAAGAAAACATAAAAGTAGGGGTCAGTACAAAACACGGGTACTGAGCAGATATCACCGGCCAGCTCAAAATAGAAATCAATATATACCAAGTATCATCATAAAATAAACTATGATGCTCAACATGTAGCAACAGCAAGTACTATATCTTTAACAATTACCGTCAAGTTCACGCATGAGGACTCAAGCCTCAATACCATACTCATTTGGGAATTATGTTCATTAGATTGAGTATGTTAACATATTTTAAGATTCATTATCTTTATTTCTCTTGTGTCGGTACGTGACACTCCGCTCCCTCATATTCATTAATCCTCTTGTGTCGGTACGTGACACTCCGATCCCCTACTACTATGTGTCGGAATGTGACACTCCGATCCCCCTAAATCTACGTGTCGATTCGTGACACCCGATCCCCTAAATCTACGTGTCGGTTCGTGACACTTGATCCCCTAAATCTATATGTCGGTTCATGACACCCGATCCCCTAAATCTACGTGTCGGTTTGTGACACCCGATACCCTAAATCTACGTGTCGGCTTGTGACACCCGATCCCCTAAATCTACGTGTCGTTTTGTGACACCCGATTCCCTAAGTCTACGTGTCGGTTCGTGACACACGATCCCCTAAATCTACGTGTCGGTTCGTGTCACCCGATCCCCTAATCTCATTCTATCAATTAAGCAAGCCTTCTCTTCTACTAAGGCATCATCAATCTCATTACTTTAGTTCATCAAGCCTTCTTTCATACCAAGGCATCATCATTAACAAGAGATTGAGATTTTTATCAAGATTTGGGATTCAATAGCTTCATCATGCTTATTTCATCACAATCATATAATCACATTTATGCATGCATACAATTAAGCACATAGAAGTGTTTACAATACTACCCAATACATATCATTCTCTATTAAGAGTTTACTATGAAAGCATTAAACCATAACCTACTTCCGCCGAAGATTAGTGATCAAGCAAGCAAATTTTCTCCAAAGCTTTGTGTTTTCCCGTTCTCGATCGACCCTCTCTCTCTCTTCTTGTTCTTTCTATCTTCTTTATTCAAACCCTCTTTATTTTACCCTAATTAGTATATAATTAAGAATAAAAGATGGCAATAATAACCCACTAAATAACTTAAGGCTACCTCTTTAAACCCCCAAGAAATTAGACTTATTAACATTAACCCACTAACTTTATAAATAAAGCAGGAATAGTCAAAAACATCCCTTAAAATGTATAAAGAAATCCGACCCAGACTGGGATTACGCAGCCTGCGACGGTCCGTCCTGCTGCTCCGTCACAGACTTCAAAGACTCAATTTCTCTTAAGAGTCTGTGACGGTCCGTCCTGCCATTCCGTTACGAAGTTTAGAGAGTCGATTTTAGTACCCAATTTTCAGATTTTCTAAGTGTTTTGAAACGAGACCCTGCGACGGTCCGTCGTGCCCATGACGGTCTATCGTGGGGTCCGTCGCCTCAGCCTATTTTTCCAGAAATAAAATCTGCTGCTCAAAATGACTAAACAGGTTGTTACACATACCTATACTACAAAACTTGTTTAAGAGACAGAAAGAAGAATACTATGTAGTTAGTCAAAAAGAACACATCATAGACCGTAAATATACAACTGGAAAAGCATATATACCTATAATAAGCAAACGAATTATAAATAAAGAAATACAAAACATAAAAAATAAAGAAGCTATAAAATATGTACATTTAGGAGGAACAGAAATACTAATAAAAGCTTGTTTCAGAGAAGGAATAGATACGCCCATTGAAATATATTTAGCAGATGATAGAATAAAACATCCTATAGAAAAAAGTGTAATAAGTGCAGTGAAAGGAAATTTAATATACAAAAAAATTAAATTTATAATAAGTGCTAATTATATAGTAGCATTAACAGATACAAATATAGATAAATCATTAGTATTATATTGGAAAATGTCAGGAATAGAGTTAGCACCACGAAGTAAGGTATTCACAGCAAGATGTAAAAATCTATATATATTAACAACAAAACATAAAATAACAGCAAGAAATAAAATAGATAAAATAAAAATAGAAAATCCTTTTGAAAAAAAAATTACTGTAATAGACAATAATGACTATAGCTATAAAGAAATTGACATAGAAGAAGATTTAGAAATCGTAAAAGAAAGATTAAGCACTTCAAGCGTACCAAATACATTAACAAGAGCTTCCTCATCAAGAATAAGTTCATCTAAAAGAAAATATGAAATATCACAAGATTTAGAAGAAATGAAAAAATATCATTATTTTATAACAGGAATAATGGACCAAGGAAAATATAAAATCTTGATAAACACAGGACAAGAAGAAAATCATATAACAAGAGAACTAGTACTAGAAGAAGAAATTATGAAAACAGGACACATATGCCCTGGCTTACCTAGTGAAATAGTAAATACAAATGAAGAAACAACAGAAAAAGAAATAATTATATGAGGAATTCCATTAAAAATACAATTTAAGATATATGAAGGAAATCATAATATCACATTAGGAATAAAATGGTTAGAAAAGGTTAAACCATACAACATAGAAAATGAACAATTAACAATAACTTGTCAAAATAAGAAAATAATTATAAAAAGAACAAAATGGTTAATGAAAATATTTATACTTGCAAAAATTATTGTAGAAGGATACCACAACAGATATTATACGCGTAAGATAGATACAGGAGTAGAAGCAAATATATGTAAATATAATTGCTTACAAGAAGATAAATGGGAAAAATTAAAAACACCTATGGTAGTAACAGGATTTAATAATGAAGGAAGTATGATCAAATATAAAGCAAAAAATATAAAAATACAAATATGGGATAAAATACTAACAATAGATGAAATGTATAATTTCGAATTTACCATGAAAGATATGTTATTAGGAATGCCATTATTAGATAGATTTTACCCACATATAATAAAAAAAACACACTGGTGGCTTACTACGCCATGTGGCCATAAAATAGGAGCAAAAAGAGTAAAAAATAAACAACGAAAATCTATAGAATGGATTAAAGTTAGTGAAAAAATAAACCAGGAGATGAAAAATATAAGTGAAAAACAAATATCACAAATAGAAATCATTATATTTGCAATAGACAGTTAAAATAATTAATGAACAGCTAGTACAACTATATAATGAAGACCCATTACAAGGATGGGAAAAACATAAAACGAAAGTAAAAATTGAACTAATAGATGAAAATAGTATAAAACGAAGGTATTATGTAAAAAACTATAAAATCAAAAGAATGAGTTCATCTAAACGAAAATATGAAATATCACAAGATTTAGAAGAAATGACAAAATATCATTATTTTATAACAGGAATAATGGACCAGAGAAAAATACAATTTAAGATATATGAAGGAAATCATAATATCACATTAGGAATAAAATGGTTAGAAAAAATTAAACCATACAGCATAGAAAATGAACAATTAACAATAACTTGTCAAAATAAGAAAATAATTATAAAAAGAACAAAATGATTAATGAAAAAATTTATACTTGCAAAAATTGATGTAGAAGGATACCACAACAGATATTATACACCTATAATAGATACAGGAGCAGAAGCAAATATATGTAAATATAATTGTTTACGAGAAAATAAATGGGAAAAATTAAAAACACCCATGATAGTAACAAGATTTATTAATGAAGGAAGTATGATCAAATATAAAGCAAAAAATATAAAAATACAAATATGGAATAAAATACTAACAATAGAAAAAATGTACAATGTCGAATTTACCACGAAGGATATGTTATTAGGAATGCCATTTTTAGATAAATTTTACCCACATATAATAACAAAAACATATTGGTGGCTTACTACACCATGTGGCCATAAAATAGGAGCAAAAAGAGTAAAAAATAAACAACGAAAACCTATAGAATTGATTAAAGGAAGTGAAAAAATAAATCAAGAAATGGAAAATATAGATGAAAAACAAATATCACATTTAGAAATTATTATATTTACAATAGATAATGTTAAAATAATTAATGAACACTTAGAACAACTATATAATGAAGACCCACTACAAGGATGGGAAAAACATATAACAAAAGTAAAAATTGAATTAATAGATGAAAATAGTATAATAACACAAAAACCCTTAAAATATAACTTTGATGATTTACAAGAATTTAAAACACATATAAATGAATTACTAGAAAAAAATTATATACAAGAAAGTAATAGTAAATATACAAGCCCAGCATTTATAGTAATAAAACACAGTAAACAAAAAAGAGGTAAAAGTAGAATGGTTATTTACTACAGAAATTTAAATGCTAAAACTAAAACATATAACTACCCAATACCTAATAAAATACTTAAAATAAGACAAATACAAGGATATAATTATTTTAGTAAATTTGACTGTAAATCAGGATTTTACCATGTAATATTAGAAGAAGAATCTAAACATTTAACAGCATTCACAGTACCGCAAGGATTCTATGAATGGAATGTATTACCATTTGGATATAAAAAAGCACCACGTAGATATCAGCATTTTATGGACAACTATTTTAACCAATAGAAAACTGTATCATATATATAGATGATATATTATTATACTCCAAAACACAAGATGAACATATAAGATTATTAGAAAAATTTATACATATAATTAAACATTTATCTATAAGTTTAAGTAAAAGTAAAGCAGAAATTATGAAACCACAGATAGAATTTCTAGGAATACAAATAGATAAAAATGGAATAAAAATGCAAACTCATATAGTACAAAAAATAATTACTATTGATGAAAATATAGATACAAAAAAGAAATTACAATCATTTTTAGGATTAATTAATCAAGTAAGAGAATATATACCAAAATTAGCAGAACATTTAAAACCACTATATAAAAAATTCAGAAAAGATATTGAATATCATTTTGACAATAAAGATAAAGAACACATAAAAAATATTAAAAAATTATGCAAAAAACTACCAAAATTATATTTTCCTTATGAAAATAAAGAGTTTATTTATATTGTTGAAACAAACTCGAGTGATCATAGTTGTGAAGGAGTTTTAAAATACATATATAACAAAGAAAAAATAGAACATCATTGTAGATATTATTCAGGATCTTACACAGAAGCACAAATAAAATGGGAAATAAATAGAAAAGAATTATTTTCATTATATAAATGTTTATTAGCATTTGAACCATATATAGTTTAAAATAAATTTATTGTAAGAATAGATAACACACAAGTAAAATGCTGGATAACAAAAAAGTTAGATGATTCAGTTACAACAAAGGAAATAAGGAGATTGGTATTGAATATATTAAATTTTACATTTACAATTGAAATTATAAAAACTGATGAAAATCTCGTAGCAGATTACCTATCAAGAAAAAGGAACACAAACTGAACAAGATACAACAGAAGAAATACTCAAAGCTATTACTACACTTTCTACGAAAGTAGATAGTATTAGTAAAGAGTTACAAAATTTGAAAACTAAAAGTCAGCAGCATGACTATAAATATGCGGAGCTATGTCGATCGGAAGACACAAAAATTCCAGAGCTACAAGGAGACGATGGGAGACTCCTTAAAACCCATAACAATGTTTGTTCAAATGCAGCTACAGCCAGCACATCTACAGCAGGACAATCTACAAGAAAGGAGGAGAATAAGATAAAATATACAAATACAAATTTAAATAAACTATTCTCAAAATCATACACTCCTTAAAATACCCAAAAGATATATCTTTTACCCCACAAACAAATACTTACAAAGCCAGCCTAGAATCCTACAAGAAAACATACAACTACATTTCCAAGACATATATCTAAAATATATACAAAGTACAAACATTTCTAAACCTAAACCCTAGAGCCAAAGAAACAAAAAACCCAACTGAAGACTATATAACCCAATATTCACAAGGATACAATAAGCTAATTGCACAACCATGAACCAACCCAAATCTAGTAGCAACCTGCTACAACTAGGGATTATTAAGCACAGTATATACAGTAACAGGAGATGAGATATCCAAGATACCAGAACTATATAAAGCATTTTTACAATATAAGAGAGTAACCAAAGGTACTCTTTTCTATGCAGCTACGGCAGAGATATTATATGACGAAGTCAAACCTACAATCCAAGTTATAAAGATTGGATTAATAAGGGAAATGATAATTCCTGAAAAGAGATATCCAGGAAGAGATACAAAAAGTAGATATTCCAGAATTCTATGCAATCAAAAGGACTATGAGAATAGCTACCATATTAAACGAGATAACAAATAATTATTTAAACGAAAATGCAATATGAACATATTACAACAGAGATCAAACAATTATTTATTCAAACTGCAGAGATATACGAGAAGCAGATATGGAAGATCTAAGACAATGGATATTGAGCTTGCTAAAGCCAGAACAAATACCTATGACAAGAGCTATACGAAAGAATTGTATTTCAGCCAATTTGATGACAAGATATTGCAAATTAATAGGGCAAAAATATCCTGACCATATATGATCAAAATGTGAAGGAGAAGACAACTATGTGCCAGACGTCCAACTAGAATAAAAGATGTGAAGAACAAGATATTGGGAAAAAGAAGAAAAGAGACATAAAGATATATGTACAAATTAGGTCATAGTCATTGTCGGCCATTTGGCCAAAGTTTATTTTGTTTTCTTGTAAAAAGTAGTAAAGTCAATTGTGTCAGTATGTCTTTATCATAAATAGTAAGAGTGAAGTAACTGTGTCAATAGTAAGAGTCAAGTTACTATGTAAATAGAAAAGGCCAATTATCTTTTAATAATGATGAAAGGTCATTATGTATGTCTATATAAGGGGCATTTGCCTTCATAAATAAAATACATGTAACGACCTGTTTAGTCGTTTTGAGCAGCAGACTTCGATTCTTGAAAAACTGGCAAAGACAACCGGCCCCACGACGGACCGTCGAAGGGTCTCGTTTCAAAACACTTAGAAAATCTGAAAAATTGGCACTGAAATCAGCTCTCTGAACTTCGTAACGGAATGGCAAGACAGACCGTCACAGGTGTGACGGACCGTCACAGACCCTTCAGAAAAAAAGAGTCTCTGATGTCTGTGACGGAGCAGCAGGACGGACCGTCGCAGGTGCGACGAGCCCTCACAGACTGCGTAATCCCAGTCTGGGTCAGATTCCTTTACACGTTCTAAGGGACGTTTTGGACTATTCCTACTTTAATTATAAAGTTAGAGGGTTAAGTTTAATAAGTCCAATTACTTGGGGGTTAAAAAAAGGTTACCTTAAGTTTATTAGTGGGTTATTATTGCCATCTTTTATTTTTAATTATATACGAATTAGGGTAAAAGAAAGAGGGTTTGAATAAAGAAAATAGAAAGAACAAACAGAATGAAAGAGAAACGATAGAGAGAGGATCGAACGAGAGGAAAAACACAAAGCTTGGGAAATTGCTTGCTTGATCACGAATCTTCGATGGAGGTAGGTTATGGTTTTTATGCTACAGGTAGTAAACATTTAATAGCGAAGATATGTATTGGTAGTGTTGTAAACCCTGCTATATGCTTAATTGTATGCTTGCATGAATGTGATTATATGATTATGATGAAATAAGCATGATGAAGCTATTGAATCCCAAATCTTGATAAAAAAAACCTAATCTCTTGTTAATGATGATGCCTTGGTATAAAAGAAGGCTTGATAAACTAAAATAATGAGATTGATGATGCCTTGGCATAAAAGAAGGCTTGATGAACTAAAGTAATGAGATTGATTATGCCTGGGTATAAGAGAAGGCTTGATGAATTAATAGAATGAGATTAGGGGATCGGGTGTCATGAACCGACACGTAGAATTAAGGGATCGGGTGTCACAAACTGACACGTAGATTTAGGGTATCGGGTGTGATGAACCGACACATAGAATTAGGGGATCGGGTGTCACGAACCGACACGTAGATTTAGGGGATCGGGTTTCACTAACCGACACGTAGAATTAGGGGATCAGGTGTCACGAACTGACATGTAGATTTAGTGGATCGGGTGTCACTAACCGATACGTAGAATTAGGGGATCGGGTGTCACGAACCGACACGTAGAATTAGGGGATCGGAGTGTCACGTACCGACACAAGAGGAATAAAGATAATGGATCTTCTTCCTCATGTCGTGATGCCTTGAAGTTCCGACATGGACTAGTTTTTATTTGTTGTAGCTTCTTAGAATACTCTTAGTTTAGTAATTTGAGCATAGATGTTCTTGTGGTGATGACTTCCAGATTTTGGGGATAATAATAATAGTTGTTGAGTTTTTAGAAGTGAATGAATTGGTTTTTACTAATGAGTTTAAGTCTTCCGCATTATTTTCTGTTGATATTATATTGAAATGTTAAGGTTTAGATTGGTTGGTTCGCTCAGATAGGAGGGTAAGTGTGGGTGCAAGTCGCGATCCGATTTGGGTCGTGACAAACTTGGTATCAGAGCATTAGGTTCGTTGGTCTCATCACACAAGAGCGAGTCTAGTAGAGTCTTAAGGAATGGTAGGGGGACGCCTTTACTTTTCTTTGAGAGGCTATAAGACTTTAGTAAAATTCCATTCCTTCTTTCTTTCTTTCGTGCTATTACATGGGTCCAATTGGTATCTAGGTGATACAAATTGGTATCTGACCATCTTCACTCTATTTTACAGATGGTTAGAACTAGAGCAACGAATGCGCCAACATAAACATCGGCAAGACAAAAAGCGTCTGAGCCAGCCACTAGGGCTGTAGCTCGAGGAAGAGTAACGGCAAGAGGTCGTGGTAGAGGTCGTGGGAGGACGTCTTCTAGAGGAAGAGGACGACCACCTAGCCCATTTGATACTAGGGCAGTGACTCCTCCACCGATTGAAGAAGTAGTAAGAGAGGGTGAGGAAGGGGAAACTGAACAAGTACAGAATGAGAGATTGCCTCCCCAACCTACCCCAGACATGATCAATCAGGTTGTTGCTTATCTTAGTGGGTTATCTGATCAAGGTCAAACACCTCCAGTGTTTTCTGCACCAGCACCTCAGGGTCCGGAGGTACAACATGCGGCTACTATGGCTCTTCGTATGGATGCCTCATTGGACATACGCACGTTTCCACGTCTGACTTCTGGGCCTATAATGACAATTGATCAGCATGAACTTTTTAGTAAGTTCTTTAAATTGAAACCTTCAGTCTTCAAGGGTGCAGAATTTGAGGATTCTTATGATTTTCTGGTTGACTGTCATGAGCTACTACAGAAGATGGGTATAGTAGAACGGTTTGGTGTTTAGTTCGTGAGTTATCAGTTTCAAGGGAACGCCAAAATGTGGTGGCGGTCACATGTTGAGTGTCAACCAACAGAGGCACCACCTATGACTTGGGCCTCATTCTCTAACTTGTATATGGAGAAGTATATCCCCCGGACTTTGAGGGATAGAAAAAGGGATGAGTTCTTGAGCCTAGATCAAGGTAGGATGTCGGTCAATGCATATTAGGCTAAGTTTCGTGCACTATCCAGATATGCCACCCAAATTTGTTTCAATCCACAAGAGCGGATTCATCGTTTTGTGAAAGGGTTGAGGTCAGAGTTGCGGATTTCAGCCTTACAGGTAGCGGCTACGGCAAAATCCTTCCAAGAAGTGGTAGATTTCGTGGTAGAGGTGGAAGGAGTGAAGCCAGATGAATTCACCATTGCATCGACATCGAAGAGGTTTCGAAAGGGAGGTGAGTTTAATGGTTCTTACTGTAGAGGAAAGGGTTCTGGAGGTTACTCAGTTCGACCCATTCAGTCTTCACTACAGACTGTAGTTGGGGGTCCACCTCAGACCGGTCAACACTTCTCTGAGAGACCTATGCTTGATTCTATAGAGTGTTATAGATGTGGGGAGACTGGACATATTAGTTGGAATTGTCCAAAATAGAGTTATAGACCCCCAATAGCTAGAGGTAGAGGTGGTCATGGTAGAGGCCATTATTCTGGAGGACGTGGTGGTCGAGGTAATGGTGGTGACCAAAACGGCCAGGGTGATGGGAAAACTGGAGCCACTACATCACAACATGGTAGGGGCAATGGACAAATCGACGAAAGGGCCCATTATTATGCTTTCCCTGGGAGATCGGAGGCGGAGACATCTGATGTTGTCATCACAGGTAATCTTCTGGTTTGTGATTGCATGGCTTCTGTATTGTTTGATCCTGGATCCACATTTTCTTATGTATCTTCCTCATTTGCTAATGGTCTAAATTTATATTGTGAATTACTTGATATGCCTCTTCGTGTTTCTACTCCGGTGGGTGAGTCTGTGGTAGTTAAAAAGGTATATAGGTCTTGTTTGGTGAACTTTTTGGGGAGCAACACTTATGTAGATTTGGTTATCTTAGAAATGGTTGATTTTGATGTAATTATTTGTATGATTTGGCTTTCTCCGCAATTTTCGATATTGGATTGTAATGCTAAAACGGTGACGTTAGCCAAGCCTGGGACAGACCCGTTAGTGCGGGAGGGTGACTACACTTCCAATCCGGTGCGTATCATCTCCTTTCTTCGTGCTAAGAAAATGGTTAGTAAAGGGTGTTTAGCTTTCTTGGCACATCTCTAGGATGACACTACCCAAGTACCTTCAATTGAGTCGGTTTCGGCGGTCCGTGAGTTTCTGGATGTGTTCCCTGCAGATCTTCCTGGTATGCCACCAGATAGGGATATTGACTTCTGTATTAATCTTGAACTGGGTACTCGCCCCATTTCTATACCCCCTTATAGAATGGCTCCCGCCTTTATGTCTTTCTCTACCGGGCCCCATTCGGGGACCTAAGCCTTACTTCCCGTCCAACTAGCATGGTGTCATATCACTCTTGAAAGAACACGAGAAAGCCCAACTTCAAGAGTTGTTGAGAAAAGGCTTCATTAGACCAAGTGCATCTCCTTGGGGTGCATCCCATTCATCAACGGATGTGCCAAAGACTGCTTTTAGAACTAGGTATGGGCATTACGAATTTGTAGTGATGTCTTTTGGTCTTACGAATGCCCTTGCTGTGTTCATAAGTTTGATGAATGGGATTTTTAAGCAATATTTGGATCTCTTTGTGATCGTATTTATTGATGATATACTGATATACTCTAAAAGTAAGGAGGAACATGAGGAGCATTTGAGAATGGTATTGGAAATGTTGAGGGAGAAAAAGCTTTATGCCAAGTTCTCTAAGTGTGAGTTTTGGCTAGATGCAGTGTCATTCTTGGGGCACGTGGTTTCTAAGGATGGAGTGATGGTGGATCCTTCTAAGATTGAGACGGTGAAGAATTGGGTAAGACCTACTAATGTGTCAGAAATAAGGAGCTTTGTTGGGTTAGCTAGCTACTACCGCCGATTTGTCAAGGGATTCTCTTCTATTGCTTCCCAACTGACAAACTTGACTAAGCAAAATGTTCCATTTGTATGGTCGGATGAGTGTGAGGCAAGCTTTTAGAAGCTCAAGACTCTGTGGACTACTGCACCAATTCTCACCATGCCAGTGGAAGGTAAGAATTTCATTGTCTATTGTGATGCATCCTATTCGGGTTTGGGTGCAGTGCTAATGCAAGAGAAGAATGTGATTGCTTATGCTTCAAGACAATTAAAAGTGCATGAACGTAACTATCCAACTCATGATTTGGAATTGGCTGCGGTAGTGTTTGCATTAAATCAATGGAGACACTATTTATATGGGGTTAAGTGTGAGGTATATACGGATAATCGTAGCCTACAGTATGTGTTTACTCAGAAAGATTTGAACTTGAGACAGAGGAGTTGGATGGAACTACTGAAGGACTACGACATCACTATTTTGTATCATCCGGGGAAGGCAAATGTTGTAGCGGATGCTTTAAGTAGAAAGGCGGGAAGCATGGGAAGTCTAGATCGCTTGCAAGCTTGTAGACGCCCATTGGCTAGACAAGTTTAGATTCTGGCTAACGACCTTATGAGATTAGAAGTAAATGAGAAGGGAGGATTTTTAGCTTGTGCGGAGGCAAGATCATCCTTCCTTGACAAGATTAAGGGAAAACAGCTTAATGATGAAAAATTGATCCGGATCCGAGATAAAGTATTGCGAGGAGAGGCTAAGGAAGCACAAATCCATGAGGAAGGTGTTTTGAGGATCAAGGGAAGGGTATGTGTACCCCGCGTCGATGATTTGATCAACACTATTCTGACAGAGGCTCATAGTTCAAGGTATTCTATACATCCTGGTGCAACCAAGATGTACCGTGACCTAAAGCAACACTTCTGGTGGAGTAGAATGAAGCATGATATTTTTGACTTTATTGCCAAATGTCCAAACTGTCAACAAGTAAAGTATGAACAC
Organism: Solanum lycopersicum; assembly: GCF_036512215.1. Taxonomy (NCBI): domain Eukaryota; kingdom Viridiplantae; phylum Streptophyta; class Magnoliopsida; order Solanales; family Solanaceae; genus Solanum; species Solanum lycopersicum. Next base: position 24,338,222 of record NC_090805.1, read on the forward strand.
CAGAGGCCCGGAGGAACACATCAGAGAATGCCCATTCCTGAATGGAAGTGGGAAAGGATTGCAATGGATTTCGTGGTTGGTCTTCCAAAGACAACGGGTAAGTATGACTCTATTTGGGTGATTGTTTATAGGTTAACTAAGTCTGCTCATTTCATTCCGGTCAAGGTGACTTACAATGCAGAGAAGTTAGCCAAAATCTATGTCTTAGAAATTGTTCGGTAGCATGGGGTTCCACTCTCCATCATATAAGATAGAGGTACACAGTTTACTTCTACGTTTTGGAAAACATTGCATGCGGAATTAGGTACTAGGTTGGACCTTAGTACTGCGTTCCATCCTCAGACTGATGGTCAGTAAAAGTGAATGATTCAAGTGTTGGAGGATATGCTTCGTGCATGTGTGATAGAATTTTGTGGTCAGTGGGATAGCTTCTTACCCTTAGATGAGTTCTCCTACAACAATAGCTATCACTCAAGCATTGATATGGCCCCATTTGAGGCACTATATGGGAGAAGATGTAGGTCTCCCATTGGTTGGTTTGATGCATTTGAGGTTAGACCTTAGGGTACGGACCTTTTGAGGGATTCTTTAGAGTTCATGGAGGGTGAACAAGTCTTGTTGAATGTTTCGCCCATGAAAGGGGTGATCCGGTTTAATAAAAGAGGTAAACTAAGCCCAAGGTATATTGGTCCCTTTGAATTGCTTAAGCGAGTAGGGGAGGTGGCTTACGAATTAGCCTTGCCTCCAGGGCTGTCCGTAGTACATCCGGTATTTCATGTGTCTATGTTGAAAAGATACCATGGGGATGGAAACTACATTATCCGTTGGGATTCAGTTTTGCTTGATGAGAATTTGTCTTATGAGGAAGAGCCTGTTTCTATTTTAGATAGAGAAGTTCGCAAGTTGAGGTCAGGGAGATTGCGTCCATCAAAGTTCAATGGAAGAATCGACCAGTTGAACAAGCCACTTGGGAGAAAGAGGCTGATATGCAAGAAAGATATCCACACCTGTTTACAGATTCAGGTACTTCTTTTCTCCCTTGTTTTTCTCCTTATGATCGTTCGAGGACAAACGATGGGTAAATTGTTATCTATTGTAACGACCTGTTTAGTCGTTTTGAGCAGCAGACTTCGATTCTGGAAAAACTGGCAAAGACAACGGGCCCCACGACGAACCACCGTGGGCACGGCGGACCGTCGCAGGGTCACGTTTCAAAACACTAAGAAATCTGAAAAATGGACACTGAAATCGACTCTCTAAACTTCGTAACGGAATGACAGGACAGACCGTCACAGGTGTGACGGACCATCACAGACCCTTCAGAGAAATTGAGTCTCTGAAGTTTGTGACGGTGCAGCAGGACGGACCGTCGCAGGTGCGACGGGCCATCACAGACTGCGTAATCCCAGTCTGGGTCGGATTTCTTTACACGTTCTAAGGGACGTTTTGGACTATTCCTACTTTAATTATAAAGTTAGAGGGTTAAGTTTAATAAGTCCAATTACTTGAGGGTTAAAAGAGGTAACCATAAGTTAATTAGGGGATCGGGTGTCACGAACCGATATGTAGAATTAGGGGATCGGGTGTCACGAACTGACACGTAGATTTAGGGGATCGGGTGTCACGAACCGACATATAGAATTAGGGGATCGGGTATCACAAACTGACACGTAGATTTAGGGGATCGGGTGTCACGAACCGACACGTAGAATTAGGGGATCGGGTGTCACGAACCGACACGTAGAATTAGGGGATCGGGTGTCACGAACCGACTTGTAGATTTAGGGGATCGGGTGTCACGAACTGACACGTAGAATTATGGGATCGGGCATCACGAACCGACACGTAAAATTAGGGGATCAGAGTGTCACGTACCGAAACAAGAGGAATAAAGATAATGGATCTTGAAAGATGTTAATATACTCAATCTTATGAATCTAATTCCCAAATGAGTATGGTATTGAGGCTTGAGTCCTCATGTGTGAACTTGACGGTAATTGTTAATGAGATAGTGCTTGTTGTTGCTACATGTTGAGTATCATAGTAGATTTTATGATATTACTTGGTATATACTATTTTCTATTTTGAGTTGGCCGATGATATCTACTCAGTACCCGTGTTATGTACTGACCCCTACTTTTATTGTTTTCTACTTGTTATTTGTGGAGTTCAGCAAACGTACCGTCGTCTTCAACTCAACTGCAATTCTAGCCAGTCTTCGTCACATCGGATCTTCAGGGTGAGCTAATGTTTGTAGCTTGGACTGGATCTTTTTCCTCATGTCTTGATGCCTTGAAGTTCCGGTATGGAGTAGTTTTTATTTGTTTTAGCTTCTTAGAATACTCTTAGTTTAGTAATTTGATCATAGATGTTCTTGTGTTGATGACTTCCAGATTTTGGGGATAATAATAATAGTTGTTGAGTTTTTAGAAGTTAATGAATTGGTTTTTACTAATGAGTTTAAGTCTTCCGCATTATTTTCTGTTGATATTATATTGAAATGTTATGGTTTAGACTGGTTGGTTCGCTCAAATAGGAGGGTAAGTGTGGGTGTCTGTCGCGATCTGATTTGGGTCGTGACAATACACCTCTTCCAAAATCTCTTCCACTACTCTCTCCTCTCTCTTTACGCTTCCACCCCAAAATTGGTATCAGATCTAGCTAACTAATTAAGCTAATAACTATGGAGAAATCTGGAGCTACAAATTTACAAAATCAGGTATACACTCTTAAATTTATGAGTAGATAAATAAATTTATTCCTGAAAATCTCTTGTTGATTATAATTGTTTATCATGACTTAATAATGCTCTAATAAGCATCTTTAGAAGGTTTGCTACAGAAATATTCTTCGAATAAGTATGCCCAGACTATGCCATCCTAAGGTTGAAACCGGTAGGCAAGAAGGCCGTATAGGGGAGTAAACAAAGTTGAGGCGCTGTTAGGGTAACTAACCAAAGAAGAAAGCTGTAGTACTGACTAGACAAGATGATTATTAAATCATTATTGTTTCATAATAAATAAGTATAATACATTAAGAGGTTGGAAGGAATAAAAATTTTAGCAAAAATGAATAAAATGAGCACATATTTGATAGTAATGATGATAATTATAAGATATTACTACTCTATATATTAAAAGATCTCAGTACTGATATAAAAAGAGAAATTTATGATAAATTTGTAACATATGAGATAATAGAAATAACAACCCAAGGTTGGACTGCATTAACTATACAAAGTATACAGGATGAACATTATTATGACATGTATGATTTATATGATGATTTAGATATTGGTATGAGAGCTAGCTAGCTAACTAACTAAGCTAATAACAATGGAGAAATCTAGAGCTACAAATTTACAAAATCAGGTATACACTCTTAAATTTATGAGTAGCTAAATAAATTTATTCCTGAAAATCTCTTGTTGATTTGTCACGACCCAAATCCGGGCCGCGACTGGCACCCACACTTACCCTCCTATGTGAGCGAACCAACCAATCTAAACCCTAACATTTCAATGTAACATCAACAGAAAATAATGCGGAAGACATAAACTCATTAATAAAAACCAATTCAATAACTATCAATATTCAACATCTATTATTCCCAAAACCTTGAAGTCATCATCAAAAGAACATCTACTTTAAACTACTAATTCTAAGAGTTTCTAAAAGCTAAAAATATATAAGAAGCTAGTCCATGCCGGAGGTTCAAGGCATCAAGACATAAAGGAGAAGATCCAGTCCAAGCTAGAAGCGTTAGCTCACCCTGAAGATCCGGTGTGACGAAGACTGGCTTGAGTTATTGTGGAGTCGAAGATGACGGCACGTTTGCTGCACTCCACAAATAACAAGAAGAAAAACATAAAAGTAGGGGTCAGTACAAACCACGGGTACTGAGTAAATATCATCGGCCAACTCAGAATAGGGAACAATATGTATTAAGCAATATCATAAAATCAACTAATATCCTTAGCATGCAGCATTTATAGTTACCATAACCCTTGGTTACAACACAAAGCACATCAATGAGGACTCACACCTCCTCATCATACTCATTTGGGAATTTAGTTCATTAGATTGGATATATTATCATATTTCAAGATTCATTATCTTTATTCCCCTCGTGTCGGTACGTGACACTCCGCTCCTCAATATACTATCCTGGTGTCGGAACGTGACACTCCGATCCATATTCTATCCTGGTACCGGAACGTGGCACCCGATCCATATTCTATCCTGGTGTCGGAACGTGACACTCCGATCCTCATATACTATCCTGGTACCGGAACGTGGCACCCGATCCATATTTTATCCTGGTGTCGGAACGTGACACTCCGATCCTCATATACTAGCCTGGTACCGGAACGTGGCACCCGATCCATATTCTATCCTGGTGTTGGAACGTGACACCCAATCCATATTCTATCCTGGTGTCGGAACGTGACACCCTATCCATATATTCTATCCTGGTACCGGAACGTGGCACCCGATCCCCTAATCTCACCACTTTCGTTTATCAAGCCTTCTTTTCAAGGCATCATCATTAACAAAGTAGATTAGGGTTTCTTTTCAAGATTTGAGATTCAATAGCTTCATCATGCTTATTTATTCACAATTACATAATCACAGCATTCATGCAAGCATACAATTAAGCATATAGAAGGTTTACAACACTACTAACACATATCATTTGTTATTAAGAGTTTACTACGAATAGCATGAAATAATCATAACCTACCTCCACCGAAGAATTGAATCAAGCAAGAATTTTCCCAAAGCTTTGTTTCTCCCTTCTCGTTCGATTCTCTCTCTCTCTCCTGTTGTTTCTATTTTCTTTATTGAAAGCCTCTTTCTTTTACCCTAATTAGTATATAATTAAGAATAAAAGATGGCAATAATACCCCACTAATTAACTTAGGGTTACCTCTTTTAACCCCTCAAGAATTTTAGTTATTAATATAAACCCACGAAATCAATAATTAAGGAAAGAATATTCCAAAAACGTCCCTTAAAACTTCACCAGAAATCCGACTCTGCCTGGGATTTGCGCAACCTGTGACGGGCCGTCGTGCCTGCGACGGTCCGTCCTGCAGGTCGTCGCAAGGTTCAGAGACCCAATATTTCCACCAAGGTTCTGTGACGGTCCGTCACATGTGTGACGGTCCGTCCTGCCATTCCGTCACAAAGTTCAGAGAGTCGATTTTCAGTACCCAATTTCAGATTTTCTAAGTGTTTTGAAACGAGACCCTGCGACGGTTCGTCGTGCCCATGACGTTCCGTCGTGGGGTCCGTCGCTTCTGCCAGTTTTTCCAGAATTGAAGTCTGTTGCTCAAAACGACTAAACGGGTCGTTACATTAGATACCAATTTACCCATCGTTCGTCCCCAAACGATCAAAAGAAGGAAGACAAGGGCGAAAAGGAGTACCTGAATCTGTAAACAGATGTGGGTATTTTTCTCGCATATCCGCCTCCTTCTCCCAAGTGGCTTGTTAAACCGGTCGATTCTTCCATTGCACCTTGATGGATGCAATCTCTCTTGACCTCAACTTGCGAACTTCTCTATCTAAAATAGCAACAGGCTCCTCCTCATAAGACAAGTTCTCATCAAGCAAAACTGAATCTCAACGGATAATGTAGTTTCCATCCCCGTGGTATCTTTTCAACATAGACACATGGAATACCGGATGTACTCCGGACAGCCCTGGAGGCAAGGCTAACTCATAAGCCATCTCTCCTACTCGGTTAAGTACTTCAAATGGTCCAATGTACCTTGGACATAGTTTACCCCTTTTACCAAACTGCATCACCCTTTTCATTGGTGAAACTTTCAACAAGACTTGTTCACCCTCCATGAACTCTAAGTCTCTAACCTTTCGATCTGCATATTCTTTTTGTCTACTTTGTGCCGCTAGAAGCTTTTCTTGAATAGACTTCACTTTTTCCATCGAATCCCTCAAGAGATCAGTACCCCAAGGTCTAACATCGAACGCATCAAACCAACCAATGGGAGACCTACATCTCCTACCATACAATGCTTCGAATGGAGCCACATCAATACTTGAGTGATAGCTATTATTGTATGAAAACTCCGCTAAGGGTAGGAAGCTATCCCAATGAGCACCAAACTTTATCACACACGCACGAAGCATATCCTCCAACACTTGAATCGTCCTTTCAGACTGACCATCGGTCTGAGGATGGAACGCAGTACTAAGGTCCAACCTAGTACCCAATTCCGCATGCAATGTTTTCCAAAACTTAGAAGTAAACTGCGTACCTCTATCTGATATGATGGATAGTGGAACCCCATGCAATCGCACCACTTCCGAGATGTAAAGTTTGGCTAACTTTTCTGCATTGTAAGTCACCTTGAGCAGAATGAAATGAGCAGATTTAGTTAGCCTATCAACAATCACCCAAATGGAGTCATACTTACCCATTGTCTTCGGAAGGCCAACCACAAAGTCCATTGCAATTCTTTCCCACTTCCATTCCGGAATGGGCATTCTCTGAAGTGTTCCTCCGGGCCTTTGGTGTTCATACTTTACTTGTTGACAGTTTGGACATTTGGCAATAAAATCCACAATGTCACGCTTCATTCTACTCCACCAAAAGTGTTGTTTTAGGTCACGATACATCTTCATTGCACCCGGATGTATAGAATACCTTGAACTATGAGCCTCTGTCAGAATAGTGTTGATCAAATCATCGACGCGGGGTACATATACCCTTCCCTTGATTCTCAAAACACCTTCCTCATCGATTTGTGCTTCCTTAGCCTCCCCTCGCAATACTTTATCTTGGATTCGCCTTAGTTTCTCATCATCAAACTGTTTTCCCTTAATTTTGTCAAGAAAAGAGGATCTTGCCTCCACAGAAGCCAACAATCCTCCCCTCTCATTTACTTCTAATCTCATCAAGTCATTAGCTAGAGTTTGAACCTCTCTAGCCAATGGGCGTCTAGAAGCTTGCAAGTGATCTAGGCTTCCCATGCTTCCCGCTTTTCTACTTAAAGCATCCGCTACAACATTCGCTTTTCCCGGATGATACAAGATAGTGATATCGTAGTCCTTTAGTAGCTCCATCCATCTTCTCTGTCTCAAGTTCAAATCTTTCTGAGTAAAGACATACTGAAGGCTACGATGATCCGTGTAGACCTCACACTTAACCCCATAAAAATAGTGTCTCCATTGCTTTAATGCAAACACTACCGCAGCCAATTCCAAATCATGGGTTTGATAGTTACGTTCATGAACTTTTAATTGCCTCGAAGCATAAGCAATCACATTCTTCTCTTGCATTAGCACTGCACCCAAACCAGAATAGGATGCATCACAGTAAACAATGAAGTTCCTACCCTCTACTGGCAATGTAAGGATAGGTGCGGTAGTAAACAAAGTCTTGAGTTTCTGAAAGCTTTCCTCACATTCGTCCGACCATACAAATGGGACATTCTTCTTAGTCAAGTTCGTCAATTGGGAAGCAATTGAAGAGAATCCCTTGACAAATCGACGGTAGTAGCTAGCTAACCAAACAAAACTCCTTATTTCTGACACATTAGTAGGTCTTACCCAATTCTTCACTGTCTCAATCTTAGAAGGATCCACCATCACTCCTTCCTTAGAAACCACGTGCCCCAAGAAGGACACTGCATCTAGCAAAAAATCACACTTAGAGAAGTTTGCATAAAGCTTTTTCTCCCTTAACATTTCCAATACCAATCTCAAATGCTCTTCATGTTCCTTCTTGCTCTTTGAGTATACCAATATATCATCATTAAATACGATCACGAAGAGGTCCAAATATGGCTTAAAAATCCCGTTCATCAAGCTCATGAACGCAGTAGGGGCATTCGTAAGACCAAAGGACATCACTACAAATTCGTAATGCCCATACCTCGTTCGAAAAGCAGTGTTTGGCACATCCGTTGCCCATATTTTCAATTGATGATAACCGGATCTCAAGTCAATCTTAGAGAAGACACAAGCACCTTGTAGCTGATCGAACAAGTCATCAATGCGGGGAAGAGGATACTTGTTCTTTATGGTTACCTTGTTTAGTTGTCTGTAGTCTATACACATTCGAAAACTCCCATCCTTCATCTTTACAAAGAAAACCGGAGCACCCCAAGGGGATGCACTTGATCTAATTAAGCCTTTGTTCAATAACTCTTGAAGTTGTGCCTTTAACTCTCTTAACTCCGTGGGAGCCATTCTATAAGGGGGTATAGAAATGGGGCGAGTACCGGGTTCAAGATCAATACAGAATTCAATATCCCTATCCGGTGGCATACCAGGAAGATCTGCACGGAACACATCTAGAAACTCACGAACCACTGAAACCGACTCAATCGAAGGTAGTTGGGTAGTGTCATCCTTGAGATGTGCCAAGAAAGCTAAACACCCTTTACTAATCATTTTCTTAGCACGAAGAAAGGAGACGATGCGGACCAGATTGAAAGTGTAGTCACCCTCCCACACTAACGGGTCTGTCCCAGGCTTGGCTAACATCACCGTTTTAGCATTACAATCCAAGATTGCTAATTGCGGAGAAAGTCAAGTCATACCCAGAATCACATTAAAATCATCCATTTCTAAGATAACCAAATCTACATAAGTGTTGCTCCCCACAAAGTTTACCAAACAAGACCTATATACTTTTTCAACTACCACAGACTCACCCACTGGAGTAGAGACACGAATAGGCATATCAAGTAATTCACAATGTAAATTTAGACCATTAGCAAATGAGGAAGATACATAAGAAAATGTGGATCCAGGATCAAACAATACAGAAGCCATGCAATCACAAACCAGAAGATTACCTGTGATGACAGCATCAGATGCCTCCGACTCAGACCGCCCAGGGAAAGCGTAACAATGGGCCCTATCGTTCGTCTGTCCGTTGCCCATACCATGTTGTGATGTAGTGGCTCAAGGTTTCCCATCACCTCGGCCGTTCTGGTGACCACCATTACCTCGACCACCACGTCCTCCAGAATAACGGCCTCTGCCATGACCACCTCTACCTCTAACATTTAGAGGTCTATAACTCTGTTTTGGACAATACCTCTTAATATGTCCAATCTCCCCACATCCATAGCACTCTCTGGGTTCATGCATAGGTCTCTCAGAGAAGTGTTGATCGGTCGGAGGTGGACCCCCATCTACAGTCTGTAGTGAAGACTGAATGGGTCGAACTGAGTAACCTCCGGAACTCTGTCCTCTAGAGTGGGAACCATTAAACTCACCCCCCTTTCGAAACCTTTTTGATGTCGGTGTCGAGGTGAAGTCATCGGGCTTCACTCCTTCCACCTCTATCACGAAGTCTACCACTTCTTGGAACGATTTTGCTGTAGCCGCTACCTGTAAGGCCGAAATCCGCAACTCTGATCTCAACCCCTTCACAAACCGGTGAATCCTCTCTTGTGGACTGAAACAAAGTTGCGTGGCATATCTGGATAGTGCGTGAAACCTAGCATCGTAAGCATTAACCGACATCCTACCTTGCTCAAGGCTCAAGAACTCATCCCTCTTCCTATCCCTCAAAGTCTGAGGGATATACTTCTCCATAAACAAGCTAGAGAATGAGGCCCAAGTCATAGGTGGTGCCTCTGTCGGTTGACACTCAACATGTGATTGCCACCACATTTTGGCATTCCCTTGAAACTGATAACTCACGAACTCAACACCAAACCGTTCTACTATACCCATCTTGTGTAGTAGCTCGTGACAGTCGACCAGAAAATCATAAGCATCCTCCGATTCAGCACCCTTGAAGACTGGAGGTTTCAATTTCAAGAACTTACTGAAAAGTTCATGCTGATCATTTGTCATTACAGGCCCTGTAGTAAGACGAGGAAATGTGCTTATTTCTAATGGAACATCCATGCGGGGAGCCATAGTAGCCACATGTTGTACCTCCGGAGCCTAAGGTGCTGGTGCAGAAAACACTGGGGTGTCTGGCCCTGATCAGATAACCCGCTAAGATAAGCCAGAACCTGATTGATCATCTCTAGGGTAGGTTGGGGTGGCATTTCCTCATTTTGCACTTGTTCATTCACCCCATCCTCCCCCTCTCTTATCACTTCCTCAGTCGGTGGGGGAGTCACTACCCTAGTATCAGATGGGCTAAGTGCTCGTCCTCTTCCTCTAGAGGACGTCCTCCCACGACCTCTACCACGGCCTCTTGCCGCTGCTCTTCCTCGAGCTACAGCCCCAGTGGCTGGCTCAGACGCACCCTGTCTCGCCGGTGCTAGTGTTGGTGTTGGCGTAGTCGTTGCTCTAGTTCTAACCATCTGCGAAGGAGAGTGAAGATGGTCAGATACCAATTCGTATCGCCTAGATACCAATTGGACTCAAGTAGTAGCACGATAGAAAGAATGAAAGAGTGAAATTTTCCTAAAGTCTTATAGCCTCTCAAGCAAAAGTAAAGGTGTCCCCCTACCGTTCCTTAAGACTCTACTAGACCTGTTATTGTTTGATGAGACCAACGAACCTAATGCTCTGATACCAAGTTTGTCACGACCCAAATCCGGGCGGCGACTGGCACCCACACTTACCCTCCTATGTGAGCGAACCAACCAATCTAAACCTTAACATTTCAATTTAACATCAATAGAAAATAATGTGGAAGACTTAAACTCATTAATAAAAACCAATTCAATAACAATCAATATTCAACATCTATTATTCCCAAAACCAGGAAGTCATCATCACAAGAACATCTACTTTAAACTACTAATTCTAAGAGTTTCTAAAAGCTAAATATACATAAGAAGCTAGTCCATGCCGGACGATCAAGGCATCAAGACATGAAGGAGAAGATCCAGTCCAAGCTAGAACCGTTAGCTCACCCTGAAGATCCGGTGTGACGAAGACTGGCTTGAGTTACTGTTGAGTCGAAGATGACGGCACGTTTGCTGCACTCTACAAATAACAAGATGAAAAACATAAAAGTAGGGGTCAGTACAAACCATGGGTACTGAGTAGATATCATCGGCCAACTCAAAATAGGGAACAATATGTATTAAGCAATATCATAAAATCAACTAATATCCTTAGCATTCAGCATTTATTGTTACCATAACCCTTGGTTACAACACCAAGAACATCAATGAGGACTCACACCTTCTCATCATACTCATTTGGGATTTTAGTTCATTAGATTAGATATATTATCGTATTTCAAGATTCATTATCTTTATTCCCCTCGTGTCAGTACGTGACACTCCGCTCCTCAATAGACTATCCTGGTGTCGGAACGTGACACTCCGATCCATATTCTATCCTGGTACCGAAACGTGGCACCCGATCCATATTCTATCCTGGTGTCGGAACGTGACACTCCGATCCTCATATACTATCCTGGTACCGGAACGTGGCACCCGATCCATATTCTATCCTGGTGTCGGAACGTGACACTCCGATCCTCATATACTATCCTGGTACCGGAACGTGGCACCCGATCCATATTCTATCCTGGTGTTGGAACGTGACACCCGATCCATATTCTATCCTGGTGTCGGAACGTGACACCTGATCCATATATTCTATCCTGGTACCGGAACGTGGCACCCGATCCCCTAATCTCACCACTTTCGTTCATCAAGCCTTCTCTTCAAGGCATCATCATTAACAAAGTAGATTAGGGTTTCTTTTCAAATTTTGAGATTCAATAGGTTCATCATGCTTATTTATTCACAATTACATAATCACAACATTCATGCAAGCATACAATTAAGCATATAGAAGGTTTACAATACTACTAACACATATCATTCGCTATTAAGAGTTTACTACGAATAGCATTAAATAACCATAACCTACCTCTACCAAAGAATTGAATCAAGCAAGAATTTTCCCAAAGCTTTGTTTCTCCCTTCTCGTTCGATTCTCTCTCTCTCTCCTGTTCTTTCTATTTTTTTTATTCAAACCCTCTTTCTTTTACCCTAATTAGTATATAATTAAGAATAAAAGATGGCAATAATACCCCACTAATTAACTTAGGGTTACCTCTTTTAACCCCTTAAGAATTTTAGTTATTAATATAAACCCACAAAATCTATAAATAAGGAAAGAATAGTCCAGAAATGTCCCTTAAAACTTCACCAGAAATCCGACTCTGCCTGGGATTTGCGCAACCTGTGACGGGCCGTCGTGCCTGCGACGGTCCGTCCTGCAGGTCGTCGCAAGGTTCAGAGTCCCAATATTTCCACCAAGGGTCTGTGACGGTCCGTCACACTTGTGACGGTCCGTCCTGCCATTCTGTCACAAAGTTCAGAGAGTCGATTTTCAGTACCCAATTTCAGATTTTCTAAGTGTTTTTAAACGAGACCCTGCGACGGTCCGTCGTGGGGTCCATCGCTTCTGCCAGTTTTTCCAGGATTGAAGTCTGTTGCTCAAAACGACTAAACAGGTCGTTACATTTTATTTCTTCTAAATGTTGTACTTCTTGTTTTGCTTGTATTTTTATTTTTTCAATTTCTTTTGATTTGTCTATTTCTTCATTTTCTTTTGTTATTCTTATCCTAGCTGTTAAACTATCTTCTAATTTTGCTTTTTCTTTTTCTAACATTAAGTATAGATTATTTCCTATTTTTTATATCTTCTTCCTAGATTTGAAATTTTTTTTTATTACCATTCCGTCTTGATTTTCATATGTTTTTTCATCTACTGCAAATTATTCTTTATGCATTATAATTTATGTATTATATTATTGTCACGACCCAAAAATAGGCGTGATGGCACTCGTCTTATCCCACCAAGACAAGTCAGCCCAAAACCAAATTTCTAACAAAGTGCGGAAGTAAATGACAATCCAACAACAATTTCTAGTATGAAACCAAGTCATATTAATTCAATCCCCAAAACCAGGTTGTCACGTGCACAAGCCTCTAATGTAAACATTAGAATTGAAACAAAATAGATGTCTAAAATGAAGTTTTCTTTCAAGTAAAAACAAAATCATAAACTGGAGTAGGAAAGTTCGCTGAGATGACAAACAGCTACCTCACAATCCTCCACAAGATGCCTCAAAACGAAGAGAATAGAAGGTATCACAAAGATCCAGGCTCGTAACCTACAAAAATTTGTAGAAGCAAGGGGTGAGTACCAAACCACGCGGTACCCAACAAGCAAACCTCTAAACACAAGTTAAGTGAACAAAATACGGGTACTCCTTACACCCTATCTAAACCTCTACGCTACAGCCTAACAGTTTACCAAACACACCATTCAATAACCACACTCTATCAGTTTACACATTCTCAATAACAACTCAATAGTCAACAATCAAAGACTTCACAAAGAAACAATCACAAGATCAGCAAAACACATGTTCAAGTTCATCAATAATAAAATGTTCAATGCCATGAGATGCAATGTCAAATATCGTGATGCATGTCTTTCCTAACGATACACACCCGCTGTCTCTCAGTCCGGGACCCATGGGGGACATATCTGTCCATGCTTCTGTTGCGGCGCACGACACGACCCTCGATAAGTAGTAACCTTCGCGGCGCGCGATACGTCCCTCGAAATATAATATCCATCGCGGCGCGCGATACGACCCTCGAAAATAGTACACCATCCTCTTACCACAACCATGTCTCAGATACAATGCAAATGACATGCTCAAATGAAAAGGAGGAGATAACCATTTGATAGCAAAGCACAATTTACAACAAGAAATACAACACCAACAAATAAATAACAAGTCTCCAAATCATTCTCAACATCACACAAGAAAATACAGGAATTTCGTACGCTTAACAAGAGTTTAAAAATCCACTTGCCTCAAATAGTCGAACAATCAATTCGTAACTTGAATCTTCCCTCTCCGTTGAGCTTCAAAATTGATGCAATCTATGCAAGTGTATATATATATATATATTCACAATAAGGTTAAAAACTATCAACACTCTCACTTATACGTGTTTAACCTTGGCCTAAAAATTCACCCAATTTTATAATCAAGTTTGTAATTCTTGATGTCAATTAACATTTAAACTATCATATTTTCCAAATTTCAAGCTTACAGTTAAATTCCAATTTCTCCAAATATCATAACTTTAACGATATCTATATAATATAACATACCTAATATTTAATTATCTATCTCAATATATCACACTTAAATCATAACATGATAATCTATTTTTTTAAAGGAATCGATCTATTAATTCCTAAGACTAGTGACCTTAACCACAATTTAAAGCCTAAAATATTTATAACCTTAATCTAATCTTAATACCTAAGATCATTAAGTTGGCATTGTCGCCAAATTTCTATTTCCAACAATTATCCAATCACACACTATTCACTCATAATTAGTTGCAACCATCGTCCACTAATTACCCAAGAACTATTGATAATTGATGCCAATATATTAATATTCCACTAGAATTGGCATACTGTCAAATATAGCATTACCATTAAATTCTCCAAAGCTATTAACAACACATTGTGCAATCACTATATAATTATTAACTATCATTATTCAATCACTTATAACGCTGCGAATCTTTTTTTTTCTTGAATCACGACCAACACATATGAATTGAATTGAAAATGTAGGCTACACTATCCCCTAATAATAATAAAATAATACAACTATGACCCTAAGTTAATTAGGAAATTCGCTAATCATCTCAAACAATATCAGATTGAAAATCGTTACCTCAAGGTATTGCTCCTATGCGACGGCGGCAGAGTACTTGTTCGTATATTTTTTTTTCAAACTTCTTTGGTTTTAGTCGCACATTTAGGTCAGTTTTCTTCAATCACTTTATTTTCTTTTCTAAATAATTATGTATGAAAAATAATAATTCCTACTAACCTATTTTAATATTTCAGAATTGACCCATTATTATTAACAATAAACAAAATTACCCACAAATTACTTATTATAGTCAAAGGACTGTTCAAACTTATAAAAGAATAACTTTTTGGTTCTGGGTCATTACATTATCCACCACTAAAAATCATGTTCGTCCTTGAACATAAGGTTAAAAAAAGTACCTGGAGCTTCAAAAAGTTGTGGATACCTAGCACGCATGTCAGACTCAGTCTCCCAAGTTGCCTCTCTCACCGATCGGTGCTTCCATTGCACCTTCACTAAAGAAATCTCTTTGATCCTAAGCTTTCAAATTTGCCTATCCAAAATAGCTATAGGCTCCTCCTCAAATGTCTAGTCTGGACCCAGCTCCACAGAATCAAGTGAAATCACATGAGATTCATCCGGAATATACTTCCGAAGCATAGAGACATGAAAAACAGGATGAACTGCTGACAAACTAGGTGGCAACGCCAACTTATAAGCCGCTTCTCCCACTCGGCTCAAAATCTCAAAAGGTCCAATGAACCTAGGGCTAAGCTTTCCCTTCTTTCCAAACCTCATCACGCCTTTCATGGGTGATACTTGGAGCCAAACATGATCACCCTCCATAAACACTAAGGCTCTAACTCTCCGGTCTGCATAAGTCTTCTGTCGACTCTGGGCTGTCAACAGTCTATACTTAATCACACGAACTTGTTCCATAGCATCTCTAAGCAAGTCTGTATCCAAAGAGTCCATCTCCGCCGAATCAAACCAACCAATCGGAGATCTACACCGTCTACCATACAATGCCTCAAATGGGGCCATTTGAATACTAGAGTGATAACTGTTATTATAGGCAAACTCCGCTAAGGGTAAATCTCTCGAATGGTCCGCTCAGATTGACCATCTGTCTGAGGGTGAAATGCCGTACTCATATCTAACTGAGTACCCAGACCATGTTGTAATGCCTTCCAGAAGTGAGAAGTAAATAGTGAACCTCGATCTGATATGATAGAAATAGGAACTCCATGTAGTCGCAAAATCTGACTGATATATAGCTCAGCTAACTTTTCTGCTGTATACTTCACCCGAACCGGGATAAAGTGGGCAGACTTGGTCAGCCTATCAACAACAACCCAAATAGAGTCATAACCACCCACTGTGGTAGGCAAACCCACAACAAAGTCCATAGTAATCCGCTACCACTTCCAAGTAGGAATAGGCATCTTCTGAGATACACCCCCGGGCCGCTGGTGCTCACACTTGACCTGCTGGCAAGTAAAACACCTCGAAACAAAGTCTGAAATATCTCTCTTCATCCCACACCACCAATAATGTTGACTCAGATCATGATACATCTTCGCCGCTCCCGGATGGATGGAATACCGAGAACAATGGGCCTCTTCAAGAATCAATCTAATCAAATCGCCTGACCTAGGCACACAAATTCTGCCTCCGATCCGCAATACACCATCAGAATCAAGGACAGCCTCCTTAGCTTCCCCTCTCAATACTTTGTCTCGAATGAGACATAATTTTTCATCATCAAACTGGTGTGCACGGATTTGCTCGACTAAAGAAGACCGAGCCTCAATAAAAGCAATCATCCCATCACTCTCTTCTGAAATCTGCAAGCGGACAAGACTGTTAGCTAATATCTGCACATCTCTAGCCAATGGTCTCTCCATAATACTAAGCGCTGCAAGACTCCCCATGCTAGGAGTCTTCCTACTCATAGCATCGGCCACAACATTAGCCTTTCCGGGATGATACAGAATGGTCACATCATAGTCTTTCAGTAACTCAAGCCATCTTCGTTGCCTCAAGTTCAAATCCCTCTGGCTAAAGATATACTGAAGACTCCTATGATCAGTGAAGATCTCACAATGCACCCCATACAAATTATGACGCCATAACTTAAGTACAAATACCACAGCCGCCAACTCCAAATCATGAGTAGGGGTAGTTCTTCTCATGGGATTTCAACTACCTAGAAGCATAAGCAATCACTTTCCCCTTCTGCATCAACACACCACCCAAACCAACTCCTGAAGCATCACAATACACAGTAAAGTCTACACCCTCCTCAGGTAGAGTCAACACAGGAGCAAAAGTCAACAATGTCTTGAGCTTTTGAAAGCTCTCCTCACACTCATCAGACCACTGAAAACTCACATCCTGTCGAGTCAATCTAGTCAATGGAGCTGCAATAGTAGAGAAACTCTGAACAAATCGTCGATAATAGCCTGCCAATCCTACAAAACTCCTAATCTCAGTAGGTGAAGTAGGTCGCGTCCAGCCTCTAACTGCCTCAATCTTTGCCGGATCTACTCTAATACCCTCCTTGGACACCACGTGTCCCAAGAATGTCACAGAAGTAAGCCAGAACTCACACTTTGAGAACTTGGCATACAACTTCTCTTCTCTCAACTTCTGAAGTACAATCCTCAGGTGTCGGACATGGTCCTCCTCAGTCTTAGAGTAAACCAAGATGTCATCGATGAAAACAATCACAAAAGAATCAAGGTACGGTTGAAACACCCCATTCATCAACTCCATGAATGCTGCAGGGGCATTAGTCAATCCGAAGGACATCGCTAGAAACTCATAATGCCCATACCGGGTCCGAAAAGCTGTCTTAGGGATATCTGACGCCCTAATCTTCAATTGATGATACCCAGAACTCAAATCACTCTTAGAGAAGAATGATGCTCCCTGTAACTGATCAAATAAGTCATCAATACGCGGAAGAGGATACTTATTCTTAACTGTTACCTTATTCAACTGTCTGTAATCAATACACATTCTCATAGTCCCATCCTTCTTCTTCACAAACAATACAGGGGCACCCCAACGTGATACACTAGGGCGAATAAAACCCTTACTCAATAAATCTTGCAACTGATCCTTTAATTCTTTCAACTCTGCTGGGGCCATACGATATGGAGGTATAGAAATAGGCTTAGTGCCTGGCTCCAAATCAATAGCAAAATTGATATCCCTATCGGGAGGAACACCTGGAAGATCAGAAGGAAATACATCGAGAAACTCCTGAACCACGGGAACAGAGTCCATGGAAGGTGGTTCAACACTAGTATCCCGAATAAAAGCTAAGTAAGACAAACACCCCCTCTCCACCAATCTCTGAGCACGGATAAAAGAGATGACCTTTCTAGGATAAGAACACTAACACTCTTCCACTCAACCCTCGGAACACCAGGCATTGCTAAAGTCACAGTCTTAGCATTACAATCAAGGACAGCATGATAAGGAGAAAGCCAATCCATACCCAAGATAACATCAAAGTCCACCATCCCTAGAATGATTAAGTGTACCCAAGTGTCATACCCAGCCAAAGAAACAAGACAGGATCGATACACTCGATCCACCACTAAGGGATTACCCACGGGTGTAGAAACACGAATAGGTACAGTCATGCTATCACATATCATATCAAATTTAGCAGCAAAATACGTAGACACATAAGAGAATGTAGAACCTAGATCAAACAACACAGACGCAGGTCGATGGCATACTGGGATGATACCGGTAATAACTGCATCAGAGGTCTCCGCCTCAGGTCTCCCGGGGAAAGCATAGCAGTGGCCTCCTCGTCCACCTCCATCCTGGGTGGTACCTCCACCCCCACTCTGCTGAGCCGCAACACCACTACTAGAAACTCTATCACCTCTACCTGACTAAACTCTGCCACGACCTCTACCCTGTGGTGCTGGTGGTCTAGTCTGGAATGAAGAATTAGGTCGAGGCCCACCACGACCCCTTTGTGAAGTACACTGCCGCATTAGATGATCGGGATCTCCACAAGTAAAACAAAATCTCTTACCTGGGAACTGTTGTGTGGACCCTGAAAACCCACTATAATTTCCTCGCCCTGTAGGTCGCTGCTGTGAACCGTACGAGCTCCGACCTGAGCTATAAGAACCCTTAGATGTCTGGCCACCCTCAAATGTCGGCATAGATGCATGAATAGGTCCCCGCTGCTGAAATGAACCACTCACTCTCTGTGATCCCCTACCTCCAGATGAGGCACCATGAAACTGTCCTGATATACGGGCCCTTTTAGGGTCCCCAAACTCCTCTCTCTCCATCAATTCTGCCTCTTTGGCGGCGCTCACAATGGACCGAAAAAAAGTCCCTCCCTAGATGTCCGAAACACAGCTGACCTGATAGAGAATGTCAATCCCCTCACAAATCTGCGGATCCTCTCTATCTCATTTGGAATAATGGCCAACGCATGCCTAGACAACTGGCAAAATAGCGCCTCATACTCTGTAACCGATAAACCATCCTGTCTCAGACTTCCAAACCTCAAGCGACTCTCCTCTCTATGCTCCATAGGATAAAACGATCTTGGAATGCACTAGCAAACTGCTCCCAAATCACTGGAGGAGATCCAACTTGCAAAACCCCCGAATAAGTCCTCCACCAGTCTCTCGCTGGTCCACGAAGCTGGAGTGTAGCATATCTAACCCCATGTGACACAACTAATCCAACCACCTCTAGTAACTCTCAGCAGGTAGTTAGAAACTCATGAGCGTCCTCGCTCTTCCCACCCTGAAACTGAGGTGGGTCCATCTTTCGAAATCTCTCATACCTACGCTGCTCATCCTCTGTCAGAACAGCCATCGATGCAACTTGACCCCCAACTGCTGGTGCAATATCATTATGAACCGCGGGATCTACTGGTAGTTGCCCCACCACATCCTGAGCAACCGGAGCTTGTTGCTGCTCTTGGGTCTGAGCCCCCTCTCTAGTACGAGAGTCATGTGGTGTGGTAGTTGCACCACCACCCTGAGAAAAGCCCTCTAGCACACTTAACACCCTCAATAGCGTATCCTGAAGCAAAGGTGTGACTACGGGATCTGGAGGAACCTGGTCCTCTCTGTCATCAATCTGAGGTTCGGTAGAGACCTCTCTAGCACTACCTCTCAATGGTGCTTCTCCACGTCCACGACCTCTGGCTACTATCATACTACTAGCACGACCTCTAGCTCGAGATCTACCCCTACCCCTAGCTGGGGCCTCAACAACTGCCTCAGGAAGTTCCTCTCCTCTACCACCAGTAACATTAGTTCTTGTCCTCGTCATCTGTCAAAAGAGTATACAACAACTCAGTACTAAAGAAGGTGACTACGCACGATGAGAAAGAATGAACAAAAAGAAGTTCCCTAGTAATCCTCATAGCCTCTCAGAGATAAGTACAGACGTCTCCGTACTGATCCTTGAGACTACGTAGACTCGGCTTGTATACACGTGAGACCTAGGAACCTGGGGCTCTGATACCATTTTGTCACAACCCAAAAATGGGCGTGATGACACTTGTCTTATCCCACCAAGACAAGTCAGCCTAAAACCAAATATCTAACAAAGTGCAGAAGTAAATGACAATCCAACAACAATTTCTAGTATGAAACCAAGTCATATTAATTCAATCCCCAAAACCAGGTTGTCACGTGCTTAAGCCTCTAATGTAAACATTAGAATTGAAACAAAATAGAAGTCTAAAATGAAGTTGTATTTCAAGTAAAAACAAAATCATAAACTGGAGTAGGAAAGTTCGCTGAGATGACAAACAGCTACCTCACAATCCTCCACAAGATGCCTCGAAAACGAAGAGAATAGAAGGTATCATAAAGATCCAGGCTCGTAACCTACAAAAATTTGTAGAAGCAAGGGGTGAGTACCAAACCACGCGGTACCCAACAAGCAAACCTCTAAACACAAGTTAGGTGAACAAAATACGGGTACTCCTTACACCCTATCTAAACCTCTACGCTACAGCCTAACAGTTTACCAAACACACCACTCAATAACAACACTCTATAATTTTACACATTCTCAATAACAACTCAATATTCAACAATCACAGACTTCACAGAGAAACAATCACAAGATCAGCAAAACACATGTTCAAGTTCATCAATAATAAAATGTGCAATGCCATGAGATGCAATGTCAAATATCGTGATGCATGTCTTTCCTAACGATACACACCCGCTGTCTCTCAGTCTGGGACCCATGGGGGACATATCTGTCCATGCATCTGTCGCGGCGCACGACACGACCCTCGATAAGTAGTAACCTTCGCGGCGCGTGATACGTCCCTCGAAATATAATATCCATCGCGGCGCGCGATACGACCCTCGAAAATAGTACACCATCCTCTTACCACAACCATGTCTCATATACAATGCAAATGACATGCTCAAATGAAAAGGAGGAGATAACCATTTGATAGCAAAGCACAATTTACAACAAGAAATACAACAGCAACAAATAAACAACAAGTCTCCAAATCATTCTCAACATCACACAAGGAAATACACGAATTTCGTACGCTTAACAAGAGTTTAGAAATCCACTTGCCTCAAATAGTCGAACAATCACTTCGTAACTTGAATCTTCCCTCTCCGTTGAGCTTCCAAATTGATGCAATCTATGCAAGTGTATATATATATATATATATATATATATATATATTCACAATAAGGTTCAAAACTATCAACACTCTCACTTATGCGTGTTTAACCTTGACCTAAAAATTCACCCAATTTTATAATCAAGTTTGTAATTCTTGATGTCAATTAACATTTAAACTATCATATTTTCAAAATTTCAAGCTTACAGTTAAATTCCAATTTCTCCAAATATCATAACTTTAACGATATCTATTTAATATAACATACCTAATATTTAATTACCTATCTCAATATATCACACTTAAATCATAACATGATAATCTATTTTTTTAAAGGAATCGATCCATTAATTCCTAAGACTAGTGACCTTAACAACAATTTAAAGCCTAAAATATTTATAACCTTAATCTAATCTTAATACCTAAGATCATTAAATTGGCATTGTCGCCAAATTTCTATTTCTAACAATTATCCAATCACACACCATTCACTCATAATTAGTGTCAACCATCATCCACTAATTACCCAAGAACTATTGATAATTGATGCCAATATATTAATATTCCACTAGAATTGGCATACTGTCAAATGAAGCATTACCATTAAATTCTCCAAAGCTATTAATAACACATTGTGCAATCACTATATAATTATTAACTAATCATTATTCAATCACTTATAACGCTGCGAATCTTTTTTTTTTGTTTTTACATGAAAGACAACTTCATTTTAGACTTCTATTTTGTTTCAATTCTAATGTTTACATTAGAAGCTTGTGCACGTGACAACCTGGTTTCGGGGATTGAATTAATATGACTTGGTTTCATACTATAAATTGTTGTTGGATTGTCATTTACTTCCGCACTTTGTTAGATATTTGGTTTTAGGCTGACTTGTCTTGGTGGGATAAGACGAGTGCCATCACGCCCATTTTTGGGTCGTGACAATTATGTTGTAACTCATATTCAAGACAATCTAATTCTAATTTTAACATAGATATATTTTTTCTTTGTGTTAGTATTGATTTATTACATACTTCTGCTAATATATTTTCTTCTAACATTCTTTTTCTATGTTGTAATTCTTGTTTTTTTCCAGCTATTTTTTCCGTTATTTTTTCTATTAATTGTTGTTTATAAATTTCTTTGTTCATAATGTTTTTTCAAATAGCAAACATATTTGTATTCTGTGTTCGAAATTATATTTATTAAATGATCTTTTTCATTATTACTTCCTTTAGTTAATTGCAATAGTTTATATTCCATATATAAAGTTTTTAATTTTTTTTATATTTTTCTAACCTTTTTATCTATCTTGGTTCTTTTTATTTTAGTATTTTTATTTTTATCCATCATAATTTTTTATATAATATTTTAAAAAGCTTACTTAATTTATCTGGATATTTAATCTTTTTTAACCTGTAATTTCTACCATATCGCCTTAGCCAATATTAAGTCATATTTAATCTCCAATATCTATATCATCATATAAATCATACATGTCATAATAAAGTTCATCTTGTATACTTTGTATAGTTAACGCCAACCTTGGGTTGTTATTTCTATTATCTCATATGTTACCAATTTATCATAAATTTCTCTTTTTATATCAGTACTCAGATCTTTTAATATATAGAGTAGTAATATTTTATAATTATCATCATTATCTATCAAATATGTGCTCATTTTATTCATTTTTGCTAAAAATTTTATTCCTTCCAACCTCTTAATGAATTATACTTATTTATTATGAAATAATAATGATTTAATAATCATCTTGTCTAGTCATTACTACAGCTTTCTTCTTTGGTTAGTTACCCTAACAGCGCCTCAACTTTGTTTACTCCCCTAAACGGCCTTCTTGCTACCGGTTTCAACATTAGGATAGCATAGTCTGGCATACTTACTCGAAGAATATTTCTGTAGCAAACCTTCTAAAGATGCTTACTAGAGCATTATTAAGTCATGATAAACAATTATAATCAACAAGAGATTTTCAGGAATAAATTTATTTAGCTACTCATAAATTTAAGTGTGTATTCCTGATTTTCTAGATTTGTAGATCCAGATTTCTCCATTGTTATTAGCTTTGTTAGTTAGCTAGCTCTGATACCAATTTTGGGGTGGAAGCGTAAAGAGAGAGAAGAGAGTAGTGGAAAAGATTTTTGGAAGAGGTGTATTTTATTTATGAAGGCAAATGCCCCTTGTATTCTGTGTTTGAAATTATATTTATTAAATGATCTTTTTCATTATTAGTTCCTTTAGTTAATTGTAATAGTTTATATTCCATATATAAATGTTTTAATTTTTTCCATATTTTTCTAACCTTTTTATTTATCTTGTTAATGATGATGCCTTGGTATAAAAGAAGGCTTTATGAACTAAAATAATGAGATTACGGGATCGGGTGTCACGAACCGACACGTAGAATTAGGGGATCGGAGTGTCCCGTATCGACACCAGAAATTAAGGGATCGGTTGTCACAAACCGACACGTAGTAGTAGGGAATCGGAGTGTCACGTTCCGACGCCAGGATAATAAAGAGAATGAAGCTTTAGGGGATCGGAGTGTCACGTTATGACACCAGGATGATAAAGAGAATGAATCTTGAATTATGTGAATATACTCAAATTTAAAGAACCTATTTCCCAAATGAGTATGGTGTGGAGGATTGAGTCCTCATAGATATGCTTGTGTTGTGGCCAATGGTTATGGTACTTGTTGTTGTCACCAGTTGAGTATGGTAGTCAATTTTATGTTATTATCTGATATATATTGCTTTCTATTTTGAGTTGGCCGATGATACCTACTCAGTACTTGTGCCTTGTACTGACCCCTTACTTGTAATTTTCTTCTTTGTTATTTGTGGAGTGCAGCAAACGTGCTATGGACTTCAACTCGTCCTCAACTCTAGGCCGTCTTCATCACGTCAGATTTCAGGTGAGCTATTGTTCCTAGCTCGTACTTGATTCTCTCTCATTCATGTCTTGATGTATTTGAAGTTCGGACATGGACCATCTGTTTACTTAATTTAGCTTCCTAGATACTCTTAGATTTAGTAATTTGAGGATAGAATGTTATTGTGGTGATGACTTCCAGATTTTGGGAATAATAAGTATTAAATATTAGAAGTTACTTATTGGTTATATTAATGAGTTTTATGTCTTCCGCATTATATTTTGTTTATTATGTTTGGAAATGTTGAGGTTTAGATTGGTTGGTTCGCTCACATAGTAGGATAAGTGTGGGTGCCACTCACGGCTCGTTTTGGGTCATGAAACCAACATTTCTTATAAATTTAGTTATTTCCAAAACTAGCTCTCCCTTTTCATGATAAGTTGCAAGTTTTATGAAAACGACATTTTAGAAAATTTGTGACTTCTATAAAAAGGTGAGACTTTAATGAAGAGTTGCGATTTTTATGAATAATTGTGACTTTTATGATATGTTGTGACATTTCTAAAGGATTCTAACTTTTTCAAAGAGTTGTGACCTTTTGGATAAGGCAAAATAAACATTTGTCCACAATAAAATATGTTGTCTATAAATAAAGGAATTTTGTAGAACTATGATTTCTAGGGTTTTTCCGACTATAGGGTAGTCAAATTCAAATATATTATGTTTTTTCTGAAGTTAATTTCATTCTTGAAAGTTTTCATCGAGCATAATCTAAACTATAAGTCAAGTGATTGATGGAACTGTGGAAAATTTTCCACCTGTTATGGTAACAATTTTTTAACTATTTTAAGATTCACCAAGGATAACTGAAAATTAATCTTTTATTTTGTCCCTTTCTAAAGGTTTCATTATATAAACAAAGAAAATTTATTTCAATTGTAATGTGATACGCTGCTGAAATGTTTGATGGTTGAACTCATTAAATTTGGTTGTTTTGTAAACAAATCGTTTATTTTTTCCATTATTGTTTGTATATTTTTTTGAATTTATATACATTAATTAAGCTTCTTATAAAGTTTCTTTCATTTATCAATGTTTTCATCCTCTTATTTCATTAAGCTTAATTTTTTACTATCATCAATGTGATTGATGTATCTATATCAACTTTTTTATTTAATTTTGGTTACTTTTTTTTAATAATGTTCAAAAGACCAGTGAGGATGACGGAAAATTTATATGTTTTGGGAAAATTTCTTGTGGCTTGTGCTATATTTGATTGCACTAATCAACAAACATTTGATAACTAATGTGGAACCAATGATAAGTTTGTTAAAAGAACCAAAATGATTTCTCTCTTGCTTGCCACAGTTAGTATATTATTCTCATTGTTTTTTCTTGAGTACAAACATTTTCTATGCCATTGCGGTATTCCTAGAATATTGTGTAGAGACAATTATCTACATCTTTTATTGTAAGTTAACTAATTTGTCATACTTTTTTTTAACTTCATTTTGGGCATATAAGAGATCATGTTTTTTTGAAACTAACAAAATTCCAAAATACACTCAGCAAAAAGTGTGCACGTCCACAGGGATTACTATAGCCTTTACCGAGATTAATAAACTATCATTTGATTCAATATTGCAATAGGCTTCAGGGATATTTATTTATAGCACCAATTGCCTCTAAAAATACATATTTATTGATAATTAATCTATTAATTATCGTTAAAGATCATTTTTCTTTAGTGATAACGCATTCCCATTTGATAAATTTTTTTGGATTCTTTCAATTAATTTTGAGAACATTAAATTTAAAAACATCCTGAAAGACTATCCTTTTTGAAAAATATATTAAGTAACATGTCTTTTTATTCTTCAATATTAGGAAAGGAAGGTCGTCTTTATTATTATTTATTGATATTTGTGAGTTCAACAGATCACAAAATAATGTTGTGAGATTTTAATATATTGTATATCAAAAAATAAATTTAGTACATCCCGTTGTTAAATTCAGATGCCACCTACTACTTTGTTTTTAATTGAATTAACTTTTTGTAACTCCATATTATAATCATAACAGGCACTTTGAGTGATAATACATTCATAGTACTAAACTTTCGAATATGGAGATTTAGAATCTGGACAAGAATCTCTTCATAAGATAAGTTATTATTGATCCCAATATCTTCCCTTTTTAAGATTAATGAAGAATCACCCTTGAACTTACTCAATATTGATATGTGAAATGCCGCATGAACTACGGCTAACTCTTGTGCCAGGTAAAACTCAAAAGATACATTACCTAGTTTTGGAAGGGTCGATATATCGAGGAATAAGCTTCTCCTTCTTAAAAAATATCATAGAACCTTTCATTTGTTAAACACCCAAATATACCCAATCATCTGCTTAAAACTCTAACTCCATGCTTCTTACATAGCTTTAGGATTGGAATCGATGTCTTTTTAAACCTCTATTGAATCATTTTCAGCATCTCCATAGCTTGATGATCTAAATGTGGTCCTATCAACCCTTATTCACCAACTTCAAACAATCTTATAGGAGATCTGTATCTTCTCCCATAAAGAGCTTAATATTAAGCCATTTGTATACTAGAGTGGTAACTATTGTTGTAAAAAAAGGAATAACAGGAAGGTCATAATAAAAACTACCTTTGAAATTAATCACATAAGCCATCGACATATCTTCTAAGGTAAGAATAGTGTGCTCTACTTGAACAATTGACTAAGAACGAAAGGAAGTACATAAGTTAATCTTTAAACCCGATCCTTTTTTAAATAACATCCAAATTGTGTAGTAAATTGCTCATCTCTGCCTGAAATAATGGTGAGAAAAACCGCATGAAGTCTATCCACTTCTTTAAGATAAAACATGGCATAGTACTCTGGTGAATCGATAGTCTTTACCGGCAAAAAGTGGTTTAATTTTGTCATTCTATAAAGAAGTATCCAAATTGAATCATGTTTCTTGCGAGACCTTGGTAAAGCGAGGATGAAATTAAGATTAAGCATATCCCACTTCCATTCCGGAAGTTCTATATTCTAGGTCATACCACCAGGCCTTAGGTTCTCTACTTTAACTTTTTGAAAATTTGAACACTTAGGCACGAATTCCAAAATGCCCTTCATACTACTCGGCCGATTCTTCTATTAAATCGTGATACATCTTTGTGTTAACTTGATGAATGAAATATATGGATCTATGAACTTCCTTTATGATACATTATTTCAGTTCACCACTATTGCTACACAGATTCTAACTTGATTCTAAATACACCATCTCTCCTTGGTCTAAAACCATTAGTTTTTGGTTATGAACATTCATCTTTAATTCCTAAAAAATTGGATCTTGATCCTATTTTTCTTTTGCTTTTGACAATAATGAAGATCTAGCTTATTGATCACCACTCCTCTTCTATCAATAGAATCTAATTAATGAACTCCTAAGCGTGCAAGTTTGTGCACAACCTTTGCTAGTTCCTTTTTATCTATCTCAAAGTGGTACTAGCCATAGAAAATCTGCTCAAGGCATTAGAAACATTATTTGACTTAACATGGCGGTATAGAATATTTATAGCATAATACTTGAGTAATTCTAACCATCTCATTTGTATGAGATTGAGATCTTTAGAGTAAATACATACCGAAGACTTATGATCAATGAATACATCTATATGAACACTATACAAATTTTGTCTTCATATTTTCAAAGCGAATACTAAAACAATTAGCTCTAAGATATGAGTTGAAGGTAAAGAAAAAACCTTTCACGTAAAAAGTTCAGGTTGAGATTTTTGAGAGAAAAGTTTAGAAATTCAGTGTGGCAAAGCGCTATTGAGAAAATCATGTTATGAAAGGTGCTCCCTAGGAAAAGGCCGATTTGATGTCCCGATATCCATACTTTTTACTTCTACTCCTACTCTAGCTTGAGGTAATGAGTTCCTCTTGGCTTGTCCTGTGTTTTAGAATCATGTGTTTTACGTGTTTCCATGATTTTTTTTATGTTATGCATGTTAATGAAAAATTTGTGTTTTGAAGAAAATGAGTTTACATGATTGATTATCCATATCATGTTGTGCTTTGAGTGTGAGTTCCCTATAGACTCCATGAGTTGATATGATTAAATGATTTAGCTATGATTTTGAGTATAAATTTTGCATATAGGCTTCATGTATTTTGTGTTGAACAGGCTTTTAACTTTTAGAAGGAATCCTCTCCTTGAATATGGGGAATTTTAAAATTCACACATATTATTTTGTTCGGTGTAGCTCCTACTTTCCTTATGGTTCATTGAGTATGGTTAGCTTGGAATTAATATTTCCTCCTTGGTTAGGTGAATTTTAATATGTTGCATTAATGAACAGTTTCTAGTCGTGTGTTGTTTCCGTTAGAATCTCACCGGGGGACATACTTTTTCCCAAGAGGGAGATAATGAAACACCCTTAGAATCTAGAAGGCTAAACTAGGTCTAATTAAGAGTGCAACTGCTAAAAAGGAACGAACATTGGGAACAGATCACCAATAACTACATCACCTCATACGACCACCATGCAGATTTTTGGTGAGGACCATGATTCATGGAGAGGTTCGTGGAGGGCTAGCCAGTAGCTAGGCTATACTGCACCAAACAAGGACATTTCCTGAAGACGGATCATGAAGGATACCACGACTATGGGAAGGGTCATGATGCTAAGATAGTTGTAGGAGGAGAAAGAGTTTGAACCATAGCGACTCGTCCAAGCACCGACGAGAGAACCTTGTCTCGTGGTAGGACTAAGATTCTTCGGTCCTCACATGGTCATGTGGTAGTGTACTTTATGTTGAGTGTTTATTGATATTTTCTTGTTTTAATTATATCAAATTGAAGTCATATTCCCTATGTCTATGACCCCTATATAAATTATTTTAACCCTAAAATTCATGTGTTCAAGAAATTATTTCCAAAATCCAAAACAAATCCCAAAAGTTCTTCCTCTCAAATAATTCTCCCTCTAGAATCTTGAAGAATAAGAATAAGAAGAAGAAGAAGAAGAAATATATTCAATCTAGGTAAGAAGATAAAGCTTCCATACTTGATTTATTTTGGGCTTTGATAGTAAGTTAAGATAGTTTTCACCATTGGAGTTCTAAAATTCTCCAATTTTAAAAGGTAGAAATTCCCAATTTATTGGGGGTTTCTTCAGTTATCGTGGGTTATCTTCTACATTTATTTCAATGATTAAATTATGTTCAATTTAAGTATGATTTGATGAATTTATGTTATTTAATGATTATATCCCCATAAAAATATTTAAACCTTCAAGTTTTCAAGTAATGAATCATGTGATGTGGAGATTTTTATTATATTAAGCATATATTGCTTGCTTTAAATGATGTTATGATGAAATCCATATTAAACCTATGTTTTCGGAGTAACGACGATTGAAACAGGGCTTTGATCCTCAAGAGGTAAAATATTGAGCATTATATGATCTGACATTGTTTTAAGGGTGCTTTGAGAGTAAAGTACCATTGATGATTTTTTTGTTGTGTTATTCAAACGATATTCTCATAAACACATATAAGCATGATCTTGAAGGTCTCCTCCAATAATAAGATTTCTTATAATTAAAGGTTTTCTCACCTAATTGATTCAAAGGCTAAAAACTATTACCAATACATCATGGATAGCTAAGGTGTTCTCAATAATGCTATAAAGATTTATCTAAGATAAGATAATTCAAGACCTAATAGTTATGTCGTGGCATTCATAATAAGTACCAGGTAGATATTTATGTAAAATTGAATCTCCTACGTAGTAAAAGTTGGGTTTATAGAAAAAGTCTATTGAGATAAAAGCTCTTATGAGTAGAGGTCATGTTTCTATTAGCAATCTCCTTATATATTAGCTACGAGCCCCCATATATTTTATTTGTAGTTGATCTAATTAATCTAGAACTTCATGGTTCTACTTGGGCAAGAACGACAACCCTTTTAGAAAATTACGTACAGGATAGGCTCAATTTTATTCTATTAGATTAGATGGTTATGAGGAGACAAGATATCTAAAATTCTTTTTTTCATTAATAAAATGTTTTGACTTTCAAATCTTGTTTCACTCTTATCGTTCGATTTCTTAGGTATGAGAGCTAAATGTCTTGTAGGGAATTATTTTGGGTTCTAAGCGTCATGTTACTTCTAGGGGGTGACCCTAGGTCTTGATACTTATGCATGTACAAATTTCGTGAATTATTAGGGTTATATGGAAAATGAACATCCCCCAAAACAAGTATTTGATATGCACTGAGTTGTTATAAGACCCTTAGTCTTTTTTGAATATTTAAATGTTTAGTAAAAAAAAAATCTATTTTGGAATACGTTAATTATTTCTAATAGAGTTACGTGTGAAAAAATTTCTTGACACAACAAAGGGAGAAGAACAAAATGAGAAAAATTTAACCAATGAACATACGTGCTGATACTTCTAAGAATTGTTAGATTACAAGTATTAATTTTAAAAAATCAAATTAACCAAGAAGATATCAAATTTTTTAACTTACTAAATAAAAAAAAATGTATCTTTTACATGGCCTTGTTATTTAAAAATGTTTATTTTATAGGTCTTCTTGATATTTTTCTTTAACGTTAAAATTGATATTTAATTTTATATGTATGATTTATTCATCCTGAGAAACGTAGACTGAAAACTTATTCAATACATAAATCAATTTATTTAACGTTCAATGTGCAAAATATTTTATTGGAAATCATTCAAACAAAAATATTTTTTTTAACAACTATATAAACAAAAATGAATAATTAAACAAATCACAATATAGTAAACATGTAAATTTTCATATATTTAATAAGTGACTCAAATAAAAACTTTTGAAAAATAATTCATCGAACACGACATGCACAAGACTTTAAATATAATTACATAGTAAAATTGATGTAAAGAATACTATGATACACTTAAACATACATAACCTGAAACACACAAATTTTATAGACGACAACATGAACACACAAAACATTACTAATAAGATGAGACATATAGTAGTCGAAAGACTTTATTTATTATTGGAGGGGTTTGAATCTTGATTATTACCATTGTTTAGTGAAAGGTGATCTAACAAAGTGACAAAATCATCATCATTCACGTTTAGTAAATCAATCAATGTTGGACTTTGTGGAATGTAAGTAAAGTTCTGGTAGTTATTCATTTGAAATGATGCACCTATTGAGGGGATCTCAGTTAATGGATCCATTTGTGGTGTCATATGAGTAACTGGAGGTTCTATAATTGGGGAAGGCATCATAGATGTCATTATTATTGAAGGAGTGGATTGAGGGACATTTGATGTAGACCCCTCGTCACCACCATTCTCTTTCATTGTTTCACGTATTAATTGAAGGTTCTTCTTAATAATGTAACTTTCATTGTTGAGATAGAAAAGATTCATGTCAATAGAAATAATTTTTCCATTGAACACTTCATGCATCTCATTTGTAATTTCCTTGATCTTATTTTCCTTTCTTATCTTTATTAGTTTTTTCTGCAATTTCTTGATTCTTTTGTTGGTGAATTCTTCCTTTGTGACCATATGTTTTCATCTCTCCATCGCTTCCAATTCATTAAACTTTTTAAAAGTGTTGATTCTTGAATCTAGATTAGGAAACAATTTAGCTTCTTTACCATATGGACTACATATGACAAGAGCAATTTCAATATCATAAAGAGTGTTGAGTTCTTCTATCTTTTTCAACAACCCTATGTGACTTTTCTTGTATGAGACTTTTCTTTCCATTTTATTTTCAATAAAAGATAATATAAATTTTTTATAGGCATGACTAAAGAATAGGTGTATGAGGATATATGTTTTTTTTAAAGGATGTCTTTGTTGTTGTTCTTGTAGTTGTAGTTTTCTTTGACTATGATTGACCCTTATATATATAATGAAAATTTTGTTTTCTGTAATGTTTGGGTAGTTTGAATTATATAATTTCTGCATATATATACACTAATTGTTTTTTGGAATAAATTTAAATGATTGTACATTATCTGGTCTAATACTAGCTAATTATTGTGAGTAAATCCTTTCATATAAGGAAAAGAATTAGTGTTGTATAATTTTCAATAAGTCGTATCCACAATACATGGTCATTAGTTTATATAAAATAGGTTTCTTATACAATTACATTTCTATTTTTTCCAATTTTAGAAGGAACTATATTCAGTATAAATTTTATACTACTTTAAAATATTTCAAAAACTAAATCATACAAAATTTTGTTTTTATTAATATATGTTATACAACAACCTATTACTTGAACCTAAGTGAAATATTTACCTAATGTAGTTTGAAAGTAAATCAATATTTCATAATTATTCTAGTTTTAATCAAAATAATGTGTCTACACATATTTGAAAATAAAAATAGAAATTTTATTATTTTAAAGAAATGATTTGTCATAACCTTAGTTCTTAAATCATGATAACCCCATTATAATAATCCATTAGTAGTGAATCTAACAATACCCTAGAATGATAAGTTATGATTTTAAGTCTAACAACCTGTATTCTACGTGTACTTGTTCTATTTATGCGAAGCTTATAAATTTCCTTGTGGTATAGTTATGAACTCGGTTTCCTATGCAACTAGCGACAATCAAATAGGTTTAAATTGAAATGTCCATATATTTTTATGGAACACATTTAAGTTGACGTCGATTCAATAATTTAAACTCGAAATCATAATGTGGTATTTAAGGCTAGACTCAAAATTGAGATAGTGTATGTAAGTTTAAGTTAATTTAAAGGTATTTTTTCCTAGATATGCAATAAAATATTGATGTGCTTGCTTGACTTCACTTAGCTAGTAGGTGACAAATAGGTGCATCACCTACATTGACTTATTGACATGTTAAAGAAACAAGTACACTACATATATCTGGCCCAAGTTAAATTAAAAAATAATGGAAAAATTTACATGCAAGGCACAATCTTTTCAAGCCCACAAGAAATAATTTTTATGGACTAGTAAGTGCATTACCTATAATACCCCGTATCCAAAATAGACCAAAATTATGCTTTTCAGAAAATCTACAGGTGGACTTGACTATTTCTATCGATTGACCGTAGTCTGACCTAGGTCCGTCTTGCACATCCATTGGAGTAATAAAACCCCAAAAACTTAGCTAGGAAAATTTTACTTAGTGTCGAATGACGGACGGACTTACGGTACATAGTATGTGTCCATCGATCGACAACCCATTCACGCGCTCTATAATATTAACCACGGTTGACCAGCACAGACCTTCCTTTGACCTACTGTCCAATGGTCTGACCACAAGTAGAAATTAACAGATAATTAGGAGGGAAATGAAGTTAGGTCAATTTCAATTGATCATTACTGTTATCACAAAATGAATTTGGTGTCCTATGACATACCCACAGATAGATAATTCAATTAGCCTTCCATATCAAGTAGTCTTTAAAAAATAAGGCCTCTTCCATAGCCACCAGTCTTGCAAAAATAAGACCTCTAACTTAAAAATTATGCCTGTTAGAGTAAAGGATTGTAGTTTGAAAGACGCACCATAAGTCTAGGTCGTCGTTTGGTCCGGTCTGAATTAACTAAGGGATCTTTTGGTCTTTTCAAACTTCGTTTAAACCCTAACATATGTCATTTTGATAGTAAATAATTAGATTTTAGTTAGTTTAAGCCTAGAAACATAACTAAAATTTATCTAAGTCAAATCATTGATAAAAAACTAAAAAAATTAGAAGAAAGAAAGGAGAAAAAGATCAAGAACCCTAGTTTATGAAAACAACAAGGTTCTAGCCGTTATGGTCCCAAAGTCTAAACATTTCTCCGTGGATTTCATCACCAGGTATGTAGGATTTCACTAGTGGGTTCCTTTCACCCATTTGGTCCCTAATTTTTAGTCAGTTCTTGATTCTCATATCATAATTAAACCTAGGATTTCTAGAATTACAACAGATCATCATGAACTAGTAAAATATATGTACCAAATAAGATTTTAAAGTTATTATTTAGTTTATAACATGAATTTAGAACCCTAGCTTTGTATTCTCTTTAGTTCTTAAATTACACATGCTAGATCAGATATTTTAAGTATTCAGTTATACATTCCTCAGTTTGTAATTCATCATTATAAGATTAAATGTTATATTCTTAATTTCCATGTTCAATTTTCTCTATCCAGTATTTACAAAAAATTCAGTCATAACATCTTGACCACTGAAGTCATTAGGAATAGCACAATACCGAGTTGGACAAAGGTTAAACGTACCTAGTTAGTCCCAGAAGTACTAGACAAGTTGGTTGTAAGTCTCCTCTATGGCCAATAAGTTTAGTGATGACACTAGCAAAGCTTTTTACCTCTAGCAGCATATATTGGGTCCTCTCGATGAGGCATATACATCATACTCCATGTATTTTCTCATGTGGTTTTATTATAGGTAATTCGAAGATCCCATAGTTCAGTAAAACTCTATTGGATTGACAAGTTATCAGTATATCCAGTATTTAGTTTCAGCATGTTATAAATTTGTTATTGCATTCAGATAACTTGGAATTTAGTATATCATGTTTAGATTATTATACTTGTTTTGTGCTTGTTTAGTTATGTTTTATTTCATTTCTACTCTTTCATACATGATCATTATCTTCAAGTACTTCATACATACGTGTGCTACATCTTCTTGTTTTGTAGATTTATTTTCTCAGAATCCAGATCACGGTTAGATCGATTCCTGATCTCTAGTTCAGCAGATTCATTATTGAGTCGTCATTCTCTGAGGACAATTGTCAGAAGTTTATTTTCAGTCAATTTTTCATTTGGTTTCATTTATTTAAGACTTCACTAGGCTTGTCAAAATATTTATAGTCCGCTTAGAGGCTATTTTCACACAGTTTCAACTAAATAGTGAATTTATGACTTGTTTGTATTAAACTCATTGTTTTCAAATATCTCAGTTATAGAATATGGTATTCCTAATCCTTTTAGATTAAACTGTGATTTAGCTTTAGCATTCAGTTTATTATCTATTGTATGCTAATGACCATGCCAGCAGAGTTAACTTGGGATCACTTGTAGTCCTCAGTTTCTTGTCCGCATCTCGGGAGTACCTCAGGGCATGAAAAAACATGGTATCAGAGCACTAGGTTTAGGAGTTCTCCAAAGTATGAAAAAGCCGCACTAAGTAGAGTCCTTTTAATGGGTGTGAAGTGCACCACATCTAAGTAGAGGGAGTATACAAAAGTGTTTTAGGAAATCTTAACTTTCTTATTACTCTTATCGTGCGTAATATATGATCTTATTCAACTCTAACTTGACGTTCTACGTTTCCAATCATGCCCCCTTGTAGAGATAAGGCTAGCGATGTGAATGCCAAGAATGCGAACGCATATCCTCTACTACTAGATCAGGAAGTCTCCAATGTTAAATTAAGAAATGCTATACAAATGTTGGCTCAAAGTATGACTAACAAGAAAAATCAGGTTCATACTCCTTTGAATATAAATGGTGGAGAAGCAGCATTAAGGGTGCATGACTTTGTTAGGATGAATCTGCCTGAGTTTTTAGAATCATAAACTTATGAGGACCATAAGAATTTCTTGTATGAGATCAAGAAGATCTTTGAGGTGATTCAAGTCTCTAGGAATGACCGAGTTGATTTAGCATTATACAAGTTGAGTGATGTTCCTCATTTCTGTACACTCAGTGAGAGCAGCTCCCATTACTTGTTGTTGGTTTAGTGAGACC
Source organism: Solanum lycopersicum (assembly GCF_036512215.1). Lineage (NCBI taxonomy): Eukaryota > Viridiplantae > Streptophyta > Magnoliopsida > Solanales > Solanaceae > Solanum > Solanum lycopersicum. The sequence continues at coordinate 24,374,180 of NC_090805.1, forward strand.
TTTTTGGACAGGTTTTTTCCAATAGAATTGACAGATGTGAAACCCCAAGAATTCATGAACATAAGGGTAACATGACAGTCCAAGAGTATGGATTCAAGTTTAACCAACTCTCCAGGTATGCGCCTCACATTGTTGCGAACTACAGGCTCTGATTAATAAGTTCTTGTATGGAGTATTAAAATTGGTGAATACTCAGTGCAGTAGTGCTATGTTACTTTGATATATGAACATCTGTAGGCTTATGACTCATGCTAAGTAGGTTGAGGGTAATAAGCTTAAATAGTAGGCTAAGGAGAATAAGAACGCTACGATTGGGAACTGTGACTAATCTATACAGAAATCAGGTGGTGGAAATCTCTAGCAGAGCCAACAAAAGTTTTCCGCTCCAGCCTCTTCTTCACCTAGTATTCCATCCTCCAAGAACTGGTATGATCAGAAGGGTAGAGCCCCTAGCTCTAAGTCTTAGAAGAGTGTTTTAGTCACCATAACTTAACCCACTTGCCCTAAGTATGGTAAGAACCATACGTGGGAGTGTCTCACATTAAAAGAAGGATGCTTTGGGTGCGGTTAGTCTGATCAAAAGCTGACGTATTGTCATTCTAGATAGGGTCAATAAGGTGGTAGTGGTAGATCTCAATCTACAAATTCATCTGAACCAGCCAGTCGCCTGACTCACTAGGGTAACTCATTTGGTACAATTGCGATCATCTCCTGAACATGTTGTATGATCTTTAGGCTCGCCAGGATCAGGAAGGTTCTCCTGATGTAGTAACTTGTACGTTACATGCCTTTGACCTTGATTTTTATACATTGTCAGATCAGGGAGATACTCTTTTCTTTTTAACTCCTTATGTAGCAACGCAATTCATTATTTGTCCAAAAACTTTCTCAAAAACATTCTCAAAAACATTCTCAATCTCTACTCTAGTCGGTGACGCACTTATATCTATATGGGTATACAAAATATCCCTATCACAGTATCTCAGAAATGGTAGACTTCGATGTCATTCTAGGCATGGATTTGTTACATTCGTATTATACCTCAGCGATTGTAGAACTAGGATTGTTCATTATTAATTTCCTAACGAGCCAATCATAGAATGGAAGGGTAGTAGCTTAGTGCCTGTGGGTTGATTCATTTCTTACCTTAAGGCAAGAAAGATGATCCCTAAGGGTAATTTGTATTATCTAGTTCGACTTAAGGATTCTAGCTGTGAAACCCCAACTTTTGAGTGATTTCCAGTAGTATGTGAATTTAAAGAAGTGTTTTCAAAAGATCTTCTCGAATTCCCTCCCGAAATGGAAATTAACTTTGGAATTTATATCCTACCAGATACACAACCTATTTCGATTCCTCCTCAAAGAATGGATCCATAAGATATTAAGGAATGGCAAGAGCAGTTGAAATACCTTCTAGATAACGACTTAATCAAACCTTGTATTTCTCTATAGGGTGCGCCCATATTGTTTGTAAATTAGAAAAAAGGTTCTCTTAGAATGTGCATTGACTATTGATAGTTGACCAAGGTCAGATTAGAGAATAAGTATCTCATCACAAGGATTGATGACTTGTTTGACCAACTTCAAGGTGCTAGCCATTTCTCAAAGATAGACCTCAGATCGGGTTATCATAACTTAGAGTCAAAGATAGTGACATTCCAAAAACAACCTTCAGAACTCGGTATGGTCATTATGAATTTGTAGTTTTGTCATTCATAATAACCAATAATCCTGTAGCTTTCATGGATTTGATGATTAGAGTCTTCAAACAGTACTTGGGGTTGTTCTTTATCGTCCTTATTGTTGATATCCTCATTTACTCTAGGAATAAGGAAGAACCTGCGAGTTATTTTAGATTTATTCTACAAACTCTCAAGGATCGACACTTATTCCCTAAGTTTAGCAAATCTGAGTTGTGGTTGCAATTCGTTACTTTCCTTGGTCATACTGTATCAAGTGAAGGGGTCCGAATGAATTCATACAAGATAGAAGCAGTGAAATAATTACCCATACATACCTCTGCTAGAGATATCACATGTTTCTAAGGTATAGTTGGGTATTATAGAAGGTTCGTGTAAGGATTCTCATCCATAGACTCACCATTGACTAGGTTAACTTAGAAGACAGTCAAGTTTCAATGGTCAGATGAATTTGAGAAAAGCATCGCAGAATTGAAAACTAGATTGACTATAACTCTTGTCTTGACTATTCCAGAGGGTTCAAATGGTTATGTGATGTATTGTAATGAATACTGTGTTGTCCTATGTAGTGTGTTGATGCAGCGAGATAATATTATAGCATATGACTCTAGACAACTTAAGGTTCATGAGAAGAACTATCCAACCCATGAACTCAAGCTTGCAGTATTTGTGTTTTCACTCAAGATATGCAGACACTACTTGTATGGTGTTCATGTAGATGTATTCACTGATCACATGAGCCTTCAGTATGTGCTCACCCAGAAAGAGTTGAATCTTCGCTAGAGGATATGGCCTGATTTCCTTTAGGATTATGATTTGAGTGTGCATTATAATCCTTGTAAGGTGAATTTAGTAGCAGCTGCTCTTAGTAGATTATCTGTGCGTAGGGTAATCCTTGTTGAGGAAGAAAGGAAAGAGCTACTGAAGGATGTTCACAAGCTCGCCCGCTTAGAAGTTCGCCTTATGAGCATATCAGATAGAGGTGTAACAGTTAAAAATATGGATGAATCTTCTTTGGTAGTGGAGGTTAAGGAAAAGAAAGACAGTGATCCAATCTTGCTTTAACTTAAGGTTGTAGTCTAGAATCAGAGATTGGAGGTTTTCTCCCAAGGGGGAGATGGTTTACTTCGCTATCGGGGTAGATTGTGTATTCCTGAGTTGTTGAGTTGAGAGAAAATATCCTTGCAGAAGCCCATAACTATAGATATTCTATTCATCTAGGTGCAACTAAAATTTACCGCAACCTACAGGAAGTCTATTTGTGGAATGGCATGAAGAGGGATGTAGCAGATTTTGTGAGTAAGTATTCCAATTGGAAACAAGTCAAGGTAGAACATCAGAAACCAGGAGGTATGATTCAAGATATCGTTATTCCTACATGGAAGTGGGATGTGATAAATATGGATTTAATTAAAGGGTTGCCTTGTACTCCAAGACAACATGACTCCATTTGGGTGATAGTTGATAGGATGACTAAGTCTTCCCACTTTTTAGCAGTCAAGACTACGTATTCGGCAAAGGAATATGCCAAGCATTACAATAATGAAATATTGAGGTTTCATGGGGTTCCTTTGTCTATAATCTCTGATATAGGTCCTCAATTATTACTCATTTTTTGAAGTCATTTCAGAAGGGTCTTAATACTTAAGTTACCCTTAGTACATCCTTTATCCACAGACGAATGGATAGGCAGAGCGTACCATTCAGACACTATAGAATATGTTGAGAGATTGTGTGATCGATTTCAAGGGTAGTTGGGATGATCAACTTCCTCTGATTGAATTTGCCTACAATAATATCTAACATTCCAGAATACATATGGCCCCCTTTATGAGGCTTTCTATGGTCGTAGGTGTAGATATCATGTTGGTTGGTTTGAAGTAGGTGAAGCAGCTTTAAAAGGGCCAGATTTATTCCTTTATGTTATGGAGAAAGTGCAACTCATTAGTGATAGAAATAAGACAATCCAAAGTTGTCTGAAATCTTAGGCAGATGTAAGGAGAAGGGAACTCAAGTTCCAAGTTTTGTTCTAATGAATACGCCTTCTTATATATTCCCCAAATCTCCCCGACCTTCATTGTGATAAACTTCGTAGCTTATTGTTTAATTATTAAGATTTCTAAGCTTTGTTGAGTTCTAGTTCTCCAAGGACAAAGTTTCATTGTATTAAGTTTATTTGATGTATTTTTCTTTGGAACATGGTTTATGGTCTATGCTCAATTTTATTCTATTAGATTAGATGGATATGAGGAGACAAGATCTCAAGAATTCTGTTTTTCATTAATTAAATGATTTGACATTTAAATCTTTTTTCACTCTTATTGTTCTATTCGTCATATAATGAGAGCTAAATTTTTTCTATGGAATTATTTGGGGTTTTATGCGTCATGTTACATCCAGGGGCCACCCCTAGGTCTTGAAACTTATGCATGTAGAAATTTCAAGAATTATAGGGTTAAATGTGAAACGAACATCCCCAAAAACTAGTATTTGATATGCACTAACCTGTTACAAGACCATTAGTGTTTTAGGAATATTTAAATGTTTCAAATGTTTAGTAAACAAGAATATATATTTTGTAATACGTTAAATTTTTTCAATATAGTTACGTGTCGAAAAAATTTCTTGACATAACAAAGGTAGAACAACAAAAATCAGAAAAATTTAACAAATAAACATACATGCTGATACTATTAATAATTGTTACGTTACAACTTTTAATTATAAACAATCAAACTAAACTAGAAGACATAAATTTTTTTAACTGACTAAATAAAAAAATAATAATGTATCTTTTACTTCACCAGATTATTTTAAAATGTTTATTTTATAGGTGTTCTTGATAATTTTCCTTAATGTTAAAATTCATATTCAATTTTATATGTATGGTTAATTCATCATTAAAAGCTGAGAAAGAAAATTTATTAAATAAATAAATCAATTTATTCAACGTTTAAAGTGTAAAAGGATTTCTTGGAAGTCATGCAAACAGAAACATTTTTCTGGCAACTAGAAAAACAAAAAATGAATTATTAAATAAATCACAAGTTCTTAAACATGTAAATTTTCATATATTTAATAAGTTACTAAAATATCATATTTTGAAAATTAATTCATCGAACACGACATACATAAGACACATAATATAATGACATAATAAAACGGATGTAGAGAATCCTACGACATACTTAAACATACAAAACCTAAGAGACACAAATTTTTTAGGGGACAACGTGAACAAGCAAAACAATACAAATAAAAAGAGATATATACTAGTCCAAAGCCTTTATTCATTATTGGAGGGGTTTGAATCTTGATCATTAGAATTGTTTAGTGAAAGGTCATCCAACAATGTAACAAAATCATCATCATTCACGTTTAGTAAATGAACCAATGATGGACATTGTGGAATGTCAGTAGAGTTATGGTAGTTATTCATTTTAATTGATGCACCCCTTGAGGGGATCTCAACTAAAGGATCCATTTGTGGTGTCATGGGAGTAAATGGAGGATCTTTAACTGGGGAAGGCATTATAGATGTCATTGTTATTGAAAGAGTGGATTGAGGAACATTTGATGTAGACCCCTCGTCACCACCATTCTCTTTCATAGTTTCACGTATTAATTGAAGGTTCTTCTTAATCACATAACTTAGATCGTTGAGATAGAAAAGATTCATGTCAATGTAAATAATTTTTCCATTCAACACTTCAAGCATGTCATTTGTAATTTCCTTGATCCTATTTTCCTTTCTTACCTTTAGTTGTTTTTTCTGCAACTTCTTGATTCTTTTCTTGGTGAATTCTTCCTTGTTCACCATATATTTTGATCTCTCCAATGCTTCAAATTCTTTAAATTTTTGAAAAGTGTTGATTGGTAAAACAAGATTGGGAAATACCTTAGGTTCATTACTATACGGACTATATATGACAAGAGCCATTTCAATGTCACAAAGAGTGCTGAGTTCTTGTGCCTTTTTCAATAACCCTATGTGTCTTTTCTTGTATGATACTTTTCTTTCCGTTTCATTTTCAATCAAATCAAATATTACTTTTTTTCTAGGCATGGCTAATGAAGATGTATATTAGGATATATGTGTATGTTAAAGAATGTCTTTGTTGATGTTCTTGTAGTTGTAGTTGTCTTTGCCTAAGATTCAACCTTATATATATAATGAATATTTTGAGTTGTATAATTTTTGGTTAGTTTGAATTATAGAATTTCTTAATATAAACATAAAATCATTTTGGAATAGATTTAAATGAAAGTATACTATCTTGAACTTTATGTTTTTTTTATCTGGTCTAATACAAGCCAATTATTTTGAGTCAATCTTATTATCTAAGGAAAAGAATTAGTGTTGTTGAAGTTTGAATAACTAGTATCCACAATACACGGTCGTAAGTTTATAAAAATCGTATAGAATTAACCTACTATTTTTTTCAATTTTGGAAGAAATTATATTCAGTATAAATTTTAACTACTTTAAAATATTTAAAAAACTAAATCCTACCTAATTTTGTTTTTATTAATGTATGATATATAATAACCAGTTACTTGAACTTTAGTGAAATATTTTCCTAAATTAGTTTGAAGGTAAATCAAAATTCCAAAATTGTACTAATACTAATTAAAATATTGTGTTAACACATAATTTAAAATAAAAAGATAAATTTTATTATTTTGAAGAAATGATTTGTCATGACCCAAGTTCTTAAATCATCATTCCCCAATTATAATAATTCACTAGTAGTAAAGCTAACAATACCATGGAATAATAAGTAATAATTTTAAGTGTAACAATTCTTATTCTACGTGTACTTTTTCTATTTACGTGAAGCTTATAAATTTCCTTGTTGTATAGTTCTGAACTGGGTTTCCTGTGCGACTAGAGACAATAGAATAAGTTTAAATTGACTTGTCCATGGATTTATATGGGACATAATTAAGTTCACGTCGATTGAAGAATTTAAACTTGAAATCATAAGGTGGCATGTAAGGCTAGAGTAGAAATTGAGATAGTGTATATAAGTTTAAGTTATGTTAACTGTATTCTTGCTTACAAATAAAATAAAAATATTGATGTGCTTGCTTGACTTCACTAAGATAGTAGTGACAAATAGGTGCATCACCTACATTGACTTATTGATATGTTAAAGGACCAAATAGGTTCATCACCTACTAAGACTAATTTGACCATGTTATTGGGTCAAGTATACTATCTATATCTAGCCCAAGTTGAATAAAAAATACGGGAAATATATACAAGAAAGGCCCAATCTTTTCAAGCCCACAAATAATAATTTGAATGGACAAGTAAGTGCATCACCTATAACACCTCGTATCCAAAACAGACCAAAATCTAGATATTCAGAAAATCTACCGTTGCAGTTGACGGTTTCAATTGATGGACCGTAGCCTAACAGACGGTCCATCTTGGACATCCATCGATGGAGTTAGAAATCTCCAAAAACTCAGCCAGGAAAATTTGATTGAGTGTAGAATGATGGACGGACCTACAGTCCGTAGTCTGTGTCTGTGAATCAACACCCCGTTCACCCACTCTCTAATTTTTACCACAATTGACAAGCATGGATCTTCATTTGATCTACGGTCCATAAGTCTGACCATAAGTGAAAATTAACAAATAATTTGGGCGGAAATGCAGTTGGGTAAACTTAAATTGATCATAACTATTATCACAAAATGTATTAAGTTTTCTATGACATACCCAGTGATAGATAATTGAAATAGTTTTCCGTAGACACCAACCTTGATAAAATCAGACCTCTGAATAAAAAGTTATGACCATTTTTTTGTAAAGGCTTCTCTAAAAGATCCAACCTAAGGACCCAAACGACGGAAAGTCGATTGAACGAAGAACAGTTAGTCCAGGTCATTTTTTTGTACCGACAACAATTAACTAAGGGGTCTTTTGGTCTTTCCCCACTTTATTTGAACCCTAAAATACGTCGTTTTTACCCTCAATAATCAATTTTTTCTGTCAGTTTACGCCTTGAAACATAATTAAACCTTATCTAAGTCAAATCATTAATCAAAAACCTAGAAAATTAGAAGCAATAATGGATAAAAAGTTCAATAATCCTAATTCAAGAACACAACAAGGTTCTGTACGTTCAAGTCTATAAATCCTAATATTTCTCAGTGGAATTCATCACCACATATGTGGGATTTCACTAGTCGGTTCCTTTTACCCATTGGGTCCTAGTTTTAAGTCAGTTCTTAATTGTCTTATCATGATTAAACATAGGATTACTAAAATTACCACAAATCATCATGAACTTGTTAAATATATGTTCCAAAAAAGATAGTAAAGTTATTTATATTTATCGCATGACTTTGAGAACGCTAGCTTTGTATTTTCTTTAGTTCTTGAATTAGACATGTTAGGTCATATATTTTGGTTATTTAGTTATGCATTCCTTAGTTATTAATGCATCATTATAAGATTAAATGTTGCACTCTCACTTTACATGTTCCGTTTAAGCTATCCGGTATTTACATAAAATTCAATCATAATGTCATAATCATTTAAATCATTGGGTGTAGCATAATACAGAGTTGGACTAAGGTTCTGCTTACACAATTAGTCGCAGAACTACTAGTCATGTTGGTTCTAAGTCCCCTCTGTGGGCAATTAGTGTTGTAATCACACCATCATGCCTTTATACCTCTGGCAAGGTTAATTGGGTCGTCTCGATAAGGCATATACATCGGACTCCACATTTAACTTATGTGTTTTATTATAGGTTATTAGTGTCTCCCATACTTTATTAAAACTCAATTGCATTGACCATTTATCAATATATCCAGTCTTCATTTTCTACATGTTATAAATTGGTCATTACATCTACTTAGCTCAAAATTAAGTGAATCATGTTCAGATTACTATACTTATTTTGTGCTTGTTCAATTATATTTGATTTCAGCTTTATTCCATCCTAAATGACCAGTACCTTCAAGTATTGACACATCTGTGCGCTACATTTTCTCATGATGTAGGTTCATATTCTCAGCATCAAGATCACTCTTAGATCGATCTCCGATCTCCTGTTCAGCAGTTTCAGTGGTGAATCCTCATTCTCTGAGTAGAATAGTCATGAGTTTCCTTTCAATATTTTAGTCATTTAGTTTCAGTTTTTGCTAGACTTAGCTGGGCTTGTTTCGGTATTCCTAGTAAATTTAGAGGCTATTTTCCGACATAGTTTTATCATACTAGTGAGTAAATGACTTCTTTGTATTAAACTCATTGTTTTCAAATAGCTCAGTTATAGAATATGGGTGTTCTCAATCTTTACAGATTAAACTATTATTAAACTCCGCTTTAAGTTTATTATCTTTTGTATGCTAATGCTCATGCCAGCAAGGTAAGCTTGGGATCACTTGTGGTCGTAGGTTCACTCTTCGAGTCACGGAGGTAGCTCGGGGCTTGAAAAAACTTGGTAGCAGAGCACTAGGTTTAGGAGTCCTACGATGTCGGAAAATACCGCACTAAGTAAAGTCCTTCTCATGGGTTTGAAGTGCAGCACATATAATGAGAGGGAGTCTCCTATCGTGTGTAAGGTATAATTTTATTACACTCTAACTTGATGTTCTACGTTTCAGATCATGCCTCCTCATAGAGATAGCACTAGCAATACGAATGCCAAGAATGCAAACGCAGCTCCTCCGGTCCCAAGAAGTCTCCAATGCTGAGTTTGGAAATGCTATGAAGATGTTGGCTCAAAGTATGACCAACTAGAACAATTGGGTTCATGCTCCTTTGAATTCAAATGGTAAATCAGCAACCGAAAGGGTCCTTTACATCGATACGATGAATCCTCCAGAGATTTCAGGATCACAAACTAAAGAGGATCCTTAAAATTTTGTGGATGAGATCAAGAAGATCTTTGAGGTAATGCAAATCACCGGGAATGAACGGGTTTAGTTGACATTTTATTAGTTGAAGGATGTTGCTCCTATCTGGTACACTCAGTGGAAGGAAAATAAGGGCACATATTCAACACCATTACTTTGGTTGGTGTAGTGAGACCTTGCTGGACAGGTTTTTCCCAGCAAAGTTAAGAGAAGCAAAAGCCCTTGAATTAATGAAATTAAGGCAGGGTAAACATGACAATCTAAGAGAATAGATTCAAGTTTAAGCAACTCTACTGGTATGGTCCTCACATGGTTGCTGACTCCAGGGTTTAGATGAATAAATTCTTGTATGGAGTGTTAGATTTTGTGAAAACTGAGTGCAAAAGAGCTATGTTACTTTGAGATATGGACATCTCAAGGCTAATAACTCATGCTCAGCAGGTTGAGAGTGATAAGCTTATGAAACAGGCTAAAGGACCATAAGAAGGCTACAAATGGGAACAATGAATATTCTCAGCTGAAATCGGGTGGTGGAAATCGCTCATAGAGACAGCAAAAGTTTTCACGTCCAGCCCCTTCGTCAGCAAGAGTTCCATCCTCCAAGAACAGGTACGACCTGAAGGGTAGAGCACCAGTCTCTAAGTCTCATGAATATTTTTTAGGCACCAAGACTTACCCCACTTTCCCTCAGTATGGTGACGAAAATCCGGGCGAGTGTCTCGCAGGAAAAGAAGGATGCTTTGAATGCGGCCACTCGCGTCACATGTTGAGGGATTAAACTTCTTGACAGGGTCAAGGAGGTTGTAATGGTAGATCTCAATCTACAACTGCATCAGCACCAATAAATCGCTCGACTCAGTAGAGTTACTCAACTAGTACAGGTGGCGGTCATCTCCAAAACAGGTTGTATGCTCTTAATGGCTCGCTAGGATCAGGATGGTTCTCTTGATGTAGTCACTGTACATTATGTGTCTTTTACCTTGATGATTATGCATTGTTCAATCCAGGGGATACTCTTTCTTTTGTAATTCCTTACATAGTAGTCTAATTCAGTGTTTGTCCGTAAACTCTCTTAGAACCATTCTCAGTATCTACTCCAGTCAGCGACCCAGTTATATAACAATAGGATATACATGACATTTGTACAAGTTATTACAATCATAACTATATAATGATTTCAAGAAAATAACTATTATCTATATTGGGAAATTCCTAATTTGGTGTTGATAAATTGGATATAGTCAACCCCCTCCCTCAAACTAACGTTTTATATCACAAAACATGAGTTTGAAAAAAATTATTGTGTCTACTTCTTGATATGGTATTTGTAAATAAATCAGCCAGTTGATCTTTAGAGGATATATATAGTTTAGGCTAATACTCCAATCTTCAACAAGTTATATAACGTAACATCTATCTTCTTGGTGTTTTCATGATGAATGAGGTTTGTTGCTATTCTGATTGCACTATCTTTTTCGCCATACAATGTGGTTGATCCTTTCATTCATGCAAAGTTCTAATAGCAACCTCTACAACCAAATAATATTATAGTCGTGACACCCTCAGCGTACACCCTGGGCGGGATAGTAACTTGAGAACCCATATTTTCACCAAGGGAACCGTTGTCCTAACTTAAATACTCAGCAGAAGACTTTACTAATCAAAGATAACTCATATAAAACTTAGAATGTTATAAAGGAAAAATTCAAATAGAAATTTAAGCAAACTCTAGTCTCCACATAAGATAATGATAATGAAAAGACTAAAGAAATATAACTAAAGGTCTATAATTTTTCTAAACAAAACCAATATTGTGACAACATCCCAGATAAGATGATCCCTCCAGAAAGCAAGGAGGTACACCAACTTACTCTGAGTGCTTAACTGGATCAATGATACCATTGATGTTGATCCGATTACATGTGTCTGCATTAAAAAAGATGCAGACCAAATGATATCTGTTCATCAAATGTACGATTCTATAAGGGGAATACTAAACATATCATAAACTTTAATGTAATTTTAAAAAAAATTACCTTCACTTTACTCGACTTGTGAAAAACATAACTCAATAAGAAGCAATAAAACACATGCAATGTATAGAAAGCTTTTTAAATAGTAGAAAGAAACTCAGTTCATTAAAAAATTCAATAACATACTAATCTTTACTCATTCAATAAAGTAGTATAGTTTCTTTGGGAGTTTCTCCAACTGATAACAACCACTATGAGCCTAACTGCTGATACAACATCTTGCCAACACTTTCAAAACTGGGTATACATTTCTGTCATATTGGTTGCCTTAACTAAGTTGATACACTAGTTTATATTAAAAATCACTAAGGAATCATCTATCAAATATGATCATTTACTACCCATGATGGTTACATGGTTTATGGAGTCTTGATTCAGTATCAACTCCCGCCCCTATACCCTTGCTCAATAAAACTCTCAAAATGTACTTAGCTCATATGTTATTAAAATAATTTTCTTTATTTAGTCTTGCATAATTACTCAAAACTTATCTTAAAATCACTTTTGAAATTGATTTTATCCTTTCTTGCACAAATGTGAAAACATTTCTAACTTTTGGGAATATTTAATTCCTGTATAATCTTTTCAGAAATGAACTTAACTCTTAAGAATCTAGTAAACTCGAAATTTTAGTAGTAAGGAAAGGTTAAAATGTTTGTAAAAGTCTTTTTCAAAATAATTAACTTCACTTGACTTACATTTTAACTAGACATGACTCTTAACTTTCCTTGAATTGAATTATGGTCAAGGTGCATGATCTCATGTTTATGGATGATTTAAACATGTTAAAATGTACGTTAGAGAGTTTGAAATAACTAGAAAATATAGGCATGATACTATGGAACTAGTATGAAATAATGGCAGAATACTAGTAAAAAAAGTCCCTGGAACTCTAAGAGGCGCAAGAGGCAAACCTTTGAAATTTAAAGACAGGATCAGGGTGCTTTGGCTTGAACGAAGCCCCAGAGCCCAAAACTAAGTGACTTATTTTTGGGGATGTAGGAGAGATGACTACCCAAGACACTCCTCTGCTGCTCCCGGACATTGTTTTGTCGTTTTCAACTCGACACTCTCTAATTCCACATGGTTCCTTCCCAGAAGCTCGAAATTAGTTATACCCTCAATATATACTAGATTCAACTCATTATTATACCCAAAACATAATACAAATATCTTGTAAAATTGAACAATACAACTCATAATAATTCAAAAGAATTTAATCAAGAACTCAAAGTAATTAATTTATAATCCTGTACTTCACTAATATAATCGTGATTGGCACACTGGTGAACCAACCCAATGCAATGTGATCTCACATACTCGTAGAATTGTATACTTGGAGAATCCAGTATACATGAACGTTCTCGTCTTAAGTTTTTGCTTCTTGTTTCTCCTATTTTTTATTTTCTCCAAGCCCTAGCATGAACATAGGCCTTTCTAAAATGTCTAAAATCTTCTTTGAGCCAAATTAAACTCAAAAAAATAAATTAAAGTAATTGGGTAAGGAAATTACCTAAATAACCTTTGAAATTTCTGATTAGACTTTAATTATTTGAATAGCCCGACATCAAATGGGCATATCTCACTCATACGAACTCGAAATTGTAAAAACTAGGAGGTGATGGAAAAATTATTCCATGATATTTTCCTAGTATATTCGGAAACTCATCTAAATCATCCTGAGATAGTTCAGTGTGCCAAAGCGTTATGGAGAAAATCATATTATTAAAGGTGATCCCTTAAGGCCAAGGCCGATATGATGTCCCAATATCCTTACTTTTTACTTCTACTCCGACTCTAGCTTGAGGTAATGAGCTCCTCTTGGCTTGTCATATGTTTTAAAATCATGTGTTTTATGTGTTTCCATGATTTTCTTATGTTTTGCATGTTAATGAAAATTTTGTGCTTTCAAGAATATGATTTTAAATTATTGATTATCCTCATCATGTTGTGCTTTGGTTGTGTGTTCCCTATAGATTCCATGAGATAATATTATTACATGGTTTAGCTATGCTTTTGAATATGAATTTTGCATATACGCTCCATGTAATTGTGTTGAACATGCTTTTAACTTTGAGAAGGAAGCCCCTCCGTGAAGATGTGGAATTTTAAATTTTCACACATATTAGTTTGTTAGGTGTATCTCCTAGTTTCCTTATGTTTCATTTAGTATGTTTAGCTTGGAATAATAATTATTCCTTGGTTAGGTAAATTTATATTTGTTGCATGAATGAACGGTTTCAAGTCTTGAGTTGTTTCAGTTAGAACCTAGAAGGTCAAACCAGGGCTAATTGAGATTGCAACAACAAAAAAGGGAGGAACTTTGGTCACACATCACCAAGCACTACCTCACATCATACGACCACCGTGAAGATTTTGGGTGAGGACCATGATTCATGGAGAGGTTTGTGGAGGGATAGGCACTAGCTAGGCTACACTGCACCAAACAAGACCCTTCCAAAAGACGGCTTCTGAGGGATACCACGACAATGGGAAGGGTCATGATCCTATTATAGTCGTAGGGGGAGAAAGAGTTTGAACCATAGCGACTCGTCCAAGAACCAACAAGAGAACCTTGGCTCGTGGTTCGAACTACGATTCTTCAACCCTCACATGGTCATGTACTAGTGTACTATAAGTTGACTGTTAATTGATCTTTTCTTTTTTTTACCAGATCAAATCCATGTCATATTCCCTATGTCTATGACCCCTATATAACTTATTTTAACCCCAAAACTCATGTGTTCAAGTAATTATTTCAAAAATCCAAAACAAATCCCAAAAGTTCTTCCTCTCAAACAATTCTCACTCTAGAATCTTGAAGAAGAAGATGTTTAACATGAAGAAGAAGAAGAACAAGAAGAAGAAGAAGAAGAAGAAGAAGAAGAAGAAGAAGAAGAAAAGGAAGAAGAAGAAGAAGAAAGATATTCAATCTAGGGTTCAAGATCAATCTTCTATACTTCAATTATTTTGGGCTTTGATAGTAAGTTAAGATAGTTTTCATCCTTGGAGTTACCAAATTCTCAAATTTCAAAAGGTAGAAATTTTCAATTTATTGGGGTTTTCTTCAATTATCATAGGTTCTCTTCAATGTTTATTTAAATGATTAAATTATGTTAAATTTAAGTATAGTTTGATGAATTTATATTATTTTATAATTATATCCCCATTAAACAATTTAAACACTCTTGTTTTTAAGTAATAAATCATGTGATGTGGGATTTTTTATGTAAAAGGAGATTTTTATTATATTAAGCATATATTGCTAGATTTAAATGATGTTATGATGAAATTCAAATCTAACCTATGTTTCCTAAGTAATGACGATTGAAAATGGGCTTTGACCTCAAGATATAAAATAATGAGTATTGCATGTTCTTATGAAGTTTATGCCATTGTTTTATGGGTGCTCTAAGAGTAAAGTACCCATGATGACGTTGTTGTTGTGTTATTCAAACGATATTCTCATAAACACATATAAGCATGATCTAGAAGGTCTTCTCACATAATACGATTTCTTATATTTGAAGGTTTTCTCAACTAATTGATTCAAAGACTAAAAACATTTGCCAATACATCATGGATAGGCAAGGTGTTCTCAATAATGGTATAAGGATTTATCTATTATAATATAATTCAAGACTTGATAACTATGTTGTGGCTTTCATAATAATTACCGGATGGATATCTATGTAAAATGGAATCCCCTCCGTACTAAATGTGGGGTTTCTACAAGCAATGTATTGAGATGAAAGCTCTTTCTAATAGAGGACATGTTTTCTAATAGCAATCACCTTATATATTAGTTATGATCCGCCATAGATTTTATGTTCACTTAATCCAATTAATCTAGAACTTCATGGTTCTACATGGGCAAGTACAACAACCATTTTAGGTATTTTGTAGACACCAGGGTATTAATGTTATAACCCACATAGTCTTTGAGTTGGTTAAGGCTAATTCTTCAAATTTATGATGAACAAATGATACTTCAAGAAGTACCACACATGCGTTCAAAGGTTTTTAAAGATAATATGAGCTTTCACTGGCCATGTTTTATGACGTGTGTATTTGAACCCTATTATATTATGTTTTATTTTGTTTATTTCCATGTAATGAACTTAAGTTTCTTTTATCACGTTTTAAATATTTTTATGCACGGAAATCACTATTGGTACATTCATTTGTTTTAATGCATACTCTTGCCTACATTTTTTCTGGATCTCCTTGACTGTCGTTGTCATCAATTTCTTAGCTTATTGTTTGACTTTTGGGATTTCTAAGCTTTGTTGAGTACAAACCCTCCGAGGACAAAGTTTCATTGTATAAAGTTTATTTGATGTAATTTTTTTGGGACATGATTTATGGGCTAGGCTCAATTTTATTATATAAGATTAGATGGTTATGAGGAGACAAGATCTCTACAATTATATTTTTTATTAATAAAATGTTTTGACTTTGAAATCTTGTTTCACTCTTATTGTTTTATTTCTCATGTAATCAAAACTAAATGTTTTGTATGTAATTTTTTGGGGTTAGAAGTGTCATGTTACATCTAGGGGGTACCCCTAGGTCTTGAAACTTATGAAAGTAGAAATTTTGTGAAATATTAGGGTTAAATGTGAAACGAACATCCCTAAAAACTAGTATTTGATATGCACCAACCTGTAACAAAACGCTTAGTCTTTTTTTAATGTTTATATGTTTCAAATGTTTAGTAATAAAGAATATAGATTTTTAAATATGGTAGTTATTTCCAACAGAGTTACGTGTAAAAAAAATTTGTTGACATAACAAAGGGAGAACAAAAAAATGAGAAAAGTTTAACCAATGAATATACGTGCTGATACTATTAAAAATTGTAAGATTACAAAAATTAATTATGAACTATCAAATTAACCCAGAAGAGATGAAATTTTTTAACTTACAAGATAAAAATATGATAATGTGTCTTTTACTTCACCCTATTATTTGAAAAATTTAATTTTACAGATCTTCTTGATAATTTTACTTAATGTTAAAATTCATATTCAATTTTAAATGTATGATTTATTCATCTTGATAAGCTGAGAGTGAAAATTTATTCAATACCTAAATCAATTTATTTAAGATTTAAAGTTATTATTTTGTTTATCGCATGAATTTCTGAACCCTAGCTTTGTATTTTCTTTAGATCTTGAATTACACATATTAGGTCAGATATTTTATTTATTCAGTTATACATGCCTCAGTTATTAATGCATCACTATAAGATTAAATATTGCATTCTCAATTTACATATTCAAGTTGAGGTATCCAATATTTAAAGAAAATTCAGTCATAATATTGTAATCACTTAATTAATTAGGAGTAGCATAATACCAAGTTGGAATAAGGTTAAGCATACTCAATTAGCCCCAAACTACTAGCCAAGTTTGTTCTAAGTCCACTCTGTGGGTAATAAGTTAATTGATCACGCCAGAAAGCCTTTATGACTCTCGTAAGGGATATTGGGTCCTCTCGATAGGGCATATACATCAGAATCCACATTTAGCTCATGTGGTATTATAGGTTATTAGGGGCTCCCTCAGTTTAGTTAAACTCTATTGCATAGAAAATTTATCAGTATATCCAGTAGTAAGATTCAGCATGTTATAAATTGGTCATTGCATCTGGTTAGCTCAAAATTTACTATATCATGTTCAGATTACTCTACATGCTTTGTGCTTCTTCAGTTACGTTATATTTAAGCTTTATTCTATCTTAAGTGTTCACAACTTTCAAGTATTGACACATATGTGCGCTACATCTTCTTGTGAAGTAGATTCATGTTCTCACCATGCAGATCACGCTTAGATCAATTCCAGATCTCCAGTTTAGTATATTCAGTGGTGAGTCCTCATTCTCCAAAGACAATAATCATGAGTTTCTTATCAATCTTTTAGTCATTTAGTTTTAGTTTTTGCTAGACTTAGATGGGATTGTAGGAATATTCCTAGTCAGTGTAGATGTTATTTTTTGACATAGTTTCATCTTAGTAGTGAGTTAATGAATTCGTTGCATTGAACTCACTGTTTTCAAATATCTCGGTTAAAGAATATTGGTATTCTCAATATTTTCATATTAAACAATGATTTAGCTTTCTCATTCAGTTTATTATATTTAGTATGTTCATGATCATGCCGGCAGGGTTAGCATGCGATCACTTGTGGTCGTAGGTTCCCTGTCCACGTCTTGGGGGTATCGCGGGTTGTGATAAAACATTTATCAGAGCAATAGGTTTAGGATTCCTATGATGTCTGAAAATGCCGCACTAAGAAGAGTCCTTTTCATAGGCGTGAAATGCAACACTTCTAATGAGAGGGAGGCTACTAAAAAGTTTTAGGAAAAATTTACTTTCTTATTACTCTTGTCATGCGTAAAATATGATTTTATTCCTATCTAACTTGATATTCTACGTTACAGATCATGCCTCTTCACAGAAATAATGCTTCCAATGTGAACGCCAGGAATGCGAACGGAACTTCTCTGGTCCCTAGAAGTCTACAATGCTGAGTTCAGAAATGCTATACATATGTTGGGTAAAGTATGACCAATCAAAACAATCGGGTTCATTCTCCTTTGAATGCAAATGGTGGATCAGCAACAACAAGGGTCCGTGTCTTTTTTAGGATGAATCCGCCTGAGTTTTTAGGATAAAAATACTAATGAGGATTCTCATAATTTCATGGATGAGATCAAGAAGATCTTTGAGGAAATGCAAGTCACAGGGAATGACCGTGTTGAGTTGGCATCATACCATTTGAATGATGTTGTTCATATCTGCTACACTCAGTGGAACAAAAATAGGGGCACAAATGCATCTCCTATTACTTAGGGTTGGTTTGGTGAGATCTTTATGGACAGTTTTTTCCCAACAAAGTTGAGAGAAGCAAAAGATCTAAAATTCCTGAACTTAAGGCAGGGTAACATGACACTCTAAGTGTATGGATTACATAATCTCAAGGTATGCGGCTCACATGGTTGCTAACTCCAGGGACTAGATTAATAAGTTTTTTTATGAAGTGTTACATTTGGTGAAAACCGAGTGCAGAAATGCTATGTTATTTGGAGATATGAACATCTATAGGCTTATGACTCATGCTCAGTAGGTTGAGGCTGATAAGCTTTGGGCATAGGCTAAGGAGAATAAGAACGCTAAGACTAGGAACTATGACTATTCTCAACAGAAATTGGATGGTGAAAATCGCTAAAACAGCCAGCAAAATTTTATAGCTCTAGCCCCTTTGTCAGCTAGTGTTCCATCCTCTTAGAACAATTATGAACAGAAGGGTAAATCACCGTGCTCTTAGAATTAGAAGAGTGTTTTAGGCACCAAGACTTACCCCACTTGTCCTTAGTATGGTAAGAACTATCCGGGCGAGTGTCTCGCATGAAACGGAGGATGATTTGGGTGCGGTCAGTATAGTCACAGATTGAGGTATTGTCCTTCTAGAGAGGTTCAAGGAGATGTTCATGGTAGGTCTCAATATATAACTTCATCAGATCGAGCAAGTAGCCCAACTCAGCGGGGTAACTCATCTTGTATAGTTGGCGGTCAGTCCAGAAAAGATTGTACGCTCTTCAGGCTTGGTAGGATCAAGAAGGTTCTCCTGATGTAGTCACTGGTACGTTACGTGTCTTTAACCTTGATGTTTATACATTGTTTTATCTAGGGGCTATTCTATTCTTTGTAACTCCTTACATAGCAGTCTAATTTAATGTTTTTCCATAATCTATTATTCTCATTCTCTCCTACAGTCGGTGACCCAATTATAGCTAGATAGGTATACAGAAGTTTCCCTATCATAGTATCTCAGAAAGTTACCTCAGTAGATCTTGTAGAGATAGAAATGGTAGACTTTGATGTCATTATAGATATAGATTTTTTAAATTCCTGTTATGCCTCAGTTTATTGCAGAACTGGGTTTTTTTTTATCTTCCAGATGATCCAATCTTAAAATGGATATGTAGTAGCTTAGTGCATATGGGTTAATTCATTTCTTAAATTAAGGGCAAAATGATGTTCTGTAAGGGTTATTTGTATCATCTAGTTCGGGTTAAGGATTCTACCCAACTATTGAGTCAGTTCCTGTAGTCTGTGAATTTAAAGAAGTGTTTCCTAAAGATCATCTTGTAGTCCCTCCTGAAAGGGAAATCGACTTTTGAATGATCTCCTACTAGATACCCATCCTTTTTTAATTCCTCCTTACAGAATGGATCAAGCAGCGCTTAAGAAATTTAAAGAGCAGTTCAAAGACTTTCTAGGTAAGGGCTTCATAAGACATGGTATTTCAACATGGGCTGCGCCAGTGTTGTTTGTAAAGAAAAAAGATGGTTCTTTCAGAATGTGTATTGATAATAGATAGTTGAACAAGGTAATAATCAAGAATAAGTATCCCACAACCAGGATTTATGACTTGTTTGACAAACTTCATGGTGCTAACCATTTCTCAAAGACAAACCTCAGATCAGGTTATCATCAGCTTAGAGTTAGAGATAGTGACATTCCAAAAACAACCTTAAGAACTCGGTATGGTAATTTTGAATTTGTAGTTATGTCTTTTGTACTAAGAAATACTCCTGCAACTTTCATAGATTTGATGAACAAAGTGTTCAAACAGTACTTGGACTTGTTCGTTAACCTCATTTAGTCTAGGAATGAGGAAGATAAAGCGAGTAATTTGAGAATTATTTACAAACTCTCAAGGATTAACACTAATTTTCTATGTTTAGCAACTCTGAGTTCTAGTTGAAATTTGTTGCTTTCCTTGGTGACATTATATCTAGTGAAGGGATTTAAGTGGATTCATAGAAGTAGATGAAGTGAAACAATGGCCAGACTTACATATGCTACAGATATAATATGTGTCTTAGGTCTAATGGGGTATTATACAGGATTCCTGGAAGGATTCTCACACATAACCATTGACTAAATTAACTGAGAAGATGGTCAAGTTTCAATGGTCAGATGATTCTGATAAAATCTTCACAGTATTCAAAACTAGATTGTCTACATCTTCTTTGTTGACTCTACCAGAGGGTTCAGATGATTATGTGATCTATTGTGATGCATCCAAAATTTTCCTAGGTAGTGTGTTGATGCAGCGAGATAAGTTTATCGCATATGCCTCTAGATATCTTATGGTTCGTGAGAAGAACAATCAAACCCATGACCTCGAGCTTGAAGTAGTTGTGTGTGCATTAAAGTTATGGCAACATTACTTGTATGTTGTTCATGTAGATGTGTTCACTGATCATAAGAGCCTTGAGTATGCTTTCACCGATAAAGAGCTGAATCTTCGCTAGATGAGATGGCTTGAGTTCCTTAAGGATTATGATATGTGTTTGCATTATCATCCCTGTAAGGAGAATTTAGTAGCATATGCTCTTAGTAGATTATCTATGGGTTGTGTAGCCCACGGTTAGAAAGAAAGGAACGAGCTAGTGAAGGATGTTCATAGGCTCGCTCTCTTAAGAGTTCACCTTATGAGCATATCAAACAATGGTATAAAAGTTCAAAATAGGGAAAAATCATCTTGGGTAGTGGGGGTTAAGGAAAAGAATGACGGTGATCCAATATTGCTTGAACTTAAGCGTGAAGTCCAAAATCAGAAAGAGTGGACGTTTTCTCCCAAGGTTGATATGGTGTACTTCTATACAAGGGTAGATTATGTGTTGTTGAGTGGGTGAATTGAGAGAGCATATCCTTGCAGAAGCCCATAACTATAGATATTTTATTTATCCAGGTGCCACTAAGATGTACCATGACATGTACGTTGTCTATTAGAGGAATGTCATGAAGAGGGATATAGAAAATTTCGTGAGTAAGTCCCCCAATTTGCAACAAGTCAAGGTAGAACATCAGAAACTAGGAGGTATGACTCAAGATATCGATATTCCTACTTGGAAGCAGGATATGATAAATATGGATTTCATCATAGGGTTACCTCATACCCGCAGAAAGCATGACTCAATTTAGATGATAGTTAAAAGGATGACAAAGTCTTCCCGCATTTAAGCGGTCAAGACTATGGATTCTGTGGAGGACTATGCAAAGATTTACAATAATGAAAGTGTAAGGTTTCATGGGTTCCTTTGTCAATCATCTCATATAAAGGTCCTCAGTTTACCTATCATTTCTGAAAGTTATTTCAAAAGTGTCTTGATACTCTTGTTAAACTTTGTACATAATTTCATCCACAGACGGATGGACATGAATAGAGTACCATTCACACACTAGAGGATTTATTGAGAGCTTGTGTGATTGATTTCAATGGTAGTTGTAATGATCACCTTCCTCTGATTGAGTTTGCATAAAACAATAGCTACCATTCCAGCTTTAAGATTGCCCTTATAAGGCTTTGTTAGTCGTAGGTGTAGGTCTCCTGTTGGTTGGTTTGAAGTAGGTGAAGTAGCTTTAATAGGTCCAGGTTCATTCCTTTATGTTATGGAGAAAGTGAAACTCATCGGAGATAGACTTAAGACAGACCAAAGTCATCATAAATCTTATGTAGATTTAAGGAGAAGGGAACTAGAGTTCCAAGAATATGACTGAGTTTTTCTTAAAGTTTCACCTATGAAAGGGGTGATGAGATTTGGCAAGAAAGAGAAGATGAGTCCTAGATATGAAGGTTATTAACATATCTTGAAAATTGTTGGCAAGGTGGCATAAGAGTTAGAGTTGCCAGCAGAATTAGCAGTAGTGCATCCGTTCTTCCACATCTCACTCTTGAAGAAGTGTGTGGGCAATCCAGCTCTGCAGTTCCATTAGAGCGTGTGGCGGTAAAGGATAATCTTTCTTATGAGGATTTACCAGTTGAGTTCTTGACTGTCAGGTTAGAAGGTTGACAAATAAAGGAGTCGCTACAGTTAGGGTTTTGTGGAGGAGTCAGTTCATAGAGGGAGCTACTTGGGAAGCAGAAGACTCCATGAAAGCAATGTATCGTCACTTCTTTCCTTCTAATTAAACTCCAGCTTGAGGTAACAGTTACTCGTCACATTTTCAGTCAATAATGCGTGGATTCATTATTAGAATCATGTTCCCTATATTTGTACTTGCATTTTAAGTGTATTTATATGTTCTCAGAACTTAATTCGGTCAGAAAAGACAGTTCTGAGTGTTTAGTAGTAGGGTTTGCATCTCACTTCTTCTCTACCAGCTAATTTAATCTTTATTCGAGGATGAATGTTCCCAAGGGGAAAGTAATGTAACACCCCGTGTTCTAAACTGACCAAAAAGCATCTTTTCAGAAAAATTTGCCAGTGCAATCGATAGTTTCCATCGATGGACCATATCCTGACCCACGGTCTGTCATGCACATCCGTCGATAGGGTAGAAACCCCCAAAAGATAAGACAAGTAAAATTTCACTAAGTGTCGAAGGATAGACGGACCACCTATCCGTAAGTCAGACTACGCTCTATAGTCGATATCTGTCAATCGACACATAATTCATCCACTCTATGATATGAACAATGGTTGCCAGCATGGACCGTCGTTCGACTAAAGTGCGTAGGTATGACCGTAAGTGGAAATTAACAAATAATTAGGGGGGAAATTATAGTTGGGTAAACTTTATTTGATTATAACTTTTTACACAAAATAAATTGGGTGTCCCATGACATACCCGGAGATAGGTAATTGAATTAGCTTCCCATAGCCACCAATCTATCTAAAATAAGACCTTCGAGTATAAAGTTATGCCTATTTTAGTAAAGGCCAGTCGAACCGGTTGAACCTACGGACCCAAACGATTGACCGTCTATTGAACAATGGAACGTCAGTCCATGTCGGATTTTTTTTCAACAACAATCAACTAATGGGTCTTTTTGTATTTTCACACTTTGTTTAAGCCCTGAGATACGCTGTTTTGACCCTAAATCATCATATTTTTGTCAGCTTAAGCCTAGAAACATAACTATGACTTACCTAAGTAAAATTATTAATAAAAACCATAGAAAATTAGAAGTAAGAAAGAAGAAAAATGTCAAGAATCCTTGATTAAAAAGGAATCAAGGTTCCAGCCCCAAAATCTCAAAATTTCACATTGTATTTAATTACCAGGTATGTGGGATTTCACTAGTGGGTTCTAATTTCCCATTGGGTCCCTAATTTTCAGTCAGTTCTTGATTCTCTTATCATGATTTAACCTAGGGTTTCTAGAATTACAGCAGATCATCATGAACTAGTTATATATATGTTCCAAGTTATGTTGTTAAGTTATTATTAACTTTATCGCATGAAATTCAAAACCCTAACTGTGTATTTTCTTTACTTCATGAATTATACATGCTTGCTCAGATATTTCAGTTATTCAATTATACATGCCTTAGTTATTAATGCATCACTATAAGTTTAATATTGCATTCTTAGTTTGCATGTTCAGTTTGAGCTATCCAATATTTACAGAAAAGTTAATAATGTCTTAATCACTTAATTCATTGTGAGTAGAATAATACCGAGTTGGACGAGGGTTCAACATACTCAATTAGTCCAAAAACTACTAACTAAGTAGATTATAAGTGTCCTCTCTGGGAAATAAGTTTAGTGATCACGCCAGAATTCCTTTATAACTCTGTTAGGGTATATTAGGTCCTCTCGATGGGGCGTATACATCGGACTCCACATTTTGATAATGTGGTTTTATTATAAGTTATTAATAGCTCCCACTGTTAAGTCAAACTCTACTGCATTGACCATTTATCAGTATATCCATTACTCAGTTTCAACATGTTATAACTTTGTCATTGCATCCATTTACGTTAGAATTTAGTATATCATGTTCAGATTACTATACTTGCATTGTGCTTGTTCAATTACGTTTTGTTTCAGATTTACTCCTTCCTAAATGCTCAGAACCTTCAAGTATTGATGCATACGTGCGCTATATATTCTCGTGATATATGTTCATGTTCTTAGCATCCAGATCATGCTTAGATAGATTCTCGATCTCCAATACGACAGATTCAATGGTGAGTCCTAATTCTCCGAGGACAATAGTCATGAGCTTCTTTTGAGTCTGTTAGTCATTTAATTTCAGTTTGTGCTAGACTTAGTTTAGCTTGCCCCAGCATTTCAAGTTATTTTAGAGGCTATTTTAAAACATAATTAGTTTCATCTTAGTAGTGAGTTAATGACTTCTTTGTATTAAACTCATTGTTTTCAAATATCTCTTTTATTGAATATGGGTATTCCTATCTTTTTAGATTATACAATGATTTAGCTTCCGCATTTAGTTTATTATCTTTAGTATGCTCATGATCTTGCCAGCAAGGCCAGCTTGGGATCATTTATGGTCCTACTTTCCCTGTTCGCGTCCCGGGGGTTTCTCGGGGCATGACATCACCTAATTAAATATGTTGTCTGCAAATGAAGTATAAGAAAGGTGGTAAAAAATAAACCTATTAAGGTCGATAATATTATAAAAATATCTCATTTATCTCTTATCAAAATTTTAAGCTCTCAAATTCATATATTTCTCTCTCAAGATGAAGCAGCCACCCAATTTTCCCATTAAGAGTTCTAACAATTTTCACTTGTTCTTTCAAAGCAGCTACTATATCACCTTCCCTCCTCTGTTTTTTGAAGTATATTAGAAAGTTATTCAAAGGGAGTGTACTAGAGGTAGCTATATGTGTTGGAAGCCAAGGTTCTGCCACTCTTTTCCAAAGAATAAGAGAAGGTAACTAAAACAGTAATTGAAGGAGAATAACATATTTACATATCCAAGGTAACGGCACTACCACAACCTTTAATTATTAGCTTACTTGAGAATTCAAGACTTACTTGTTTATTGAAACTCATGGGATGGTGATTTAAAAGCACAAATTCATGAGTTTTGAATTGGTTTTAGTGCAGAGGACTGCTATTGTATAGATTGGCTTATGGGAGGTCATAGAGGTATACAGAGAATGATTGTGGAAAGTTGTAAGGTCAGATTTATGAGCTATGGTGATCCACCATTAAATTAATGTTTTTGTAAACTCACTTCCCATTTCATGGGAAGGTTGTTTCGTATAAATAACTATATTGGACAGAATTGGTGAAAGGAAACAACTATTAGAAAGATTGAAGGTTGGCTACTATTTTGATGAGATAAATTATCCCGAGTTTGTTGGTAAGTTTCTAATATTAGCCTTAATGATTGGTTGTTGTAGATGAATACAATGATGTTAAATAACAGGTTGACACTTTGTATGATATATGAATTGGAATTTGAGGCATGTTAGACATTTCAATTTCCTTTTTCTTTTGGTTGAACTCAACACTTACGTTAAAAAAAAGTAACATTTCTAAGTGTCCTTTGTAGTGATTGATCCATATTTGCAGTTCCTACTCCCTAGAGCATTGAAGTGAGTACTCTTATATAAGTTTGTTACTAAATGTACATGTATAATTTATCAACCAGATGTTTAATTTCGTTTCATCGTCAAAGTACCCACACAGATTTCCCTTATGTAAATCAAACTGGTCCGAGATTAAACGTGGTACAATCAGCCTTTATAATTCCAACATGCTTCAATTGTTTATAAATATGTCATCTGGTCACATTTTTATATAATCCCTACCTGGGTTATTACTGCCATTGTTTTAGACTATAATGTTTGCTCATAGGATCACTACTTTTTCTATTGCACATTTATTTGTACTTAAGTTGAAAATGTATCCGTCCATAAGTCAAATTTGTCCATGTTCTCCGTTTGTTAAATTTTCATGTATACCTCATATTTGATATTAGTTAGTGAGTATTTGCTAACCATATAGACTTCAAAACATTTGGATAAATTTTTAAATTCTTCAATTTATATCAGCCTCAATATGAGATGTCAAAATGCTTACTGAGTCATATAAGCTCCTTAAGTATTACACTTTCATATCACATTCATATGTCTTTTACTACTGGTACATCTTTCCAAATCGAAACAAGAATTATGACCAGAAAAACAGCAATCACAATTGAGTTATGAAGATCAAAAGAACAATCGCAAATGAGTTATGAACATTCAAAGGAAAATATCAAAAGAGTTATGAACATCGAAAACATAATATCAAATATTAAAGAATCTAAGTGAAGCAATCTGTATAATTATGAGTATCTGCTCATGGGCAAAAATTACTAGCATGGATCATCCTCTTTTGCCATTGATCAGTTGGTAATTTGTATCATAGGTCTTATACAATTATAAGTACAGAAAGTAAAGAAAATAATGTAACACGCACAATTCCACAAGTAGAGGAAAATGTGGTGTCTAACCCTTATATATTTGTATTTGGTTTAACTTAGCTCTCATTTTACATATGGCTGTGTTATGCCTTATACATTCAATATACTCTTTCATACTGATGTTCATTTATTTGGGATGGTGCATTTCATGCTGCAGGTACATGTATTCAACTATTTGATCTCCCCAATAGAAGAACCTGATAAGCAATGGTTGTTGATGAGATAGTGGTTGATTCGGGCTTTGCAAAGTCTTTATTACTTGTATTTTATAGTGGTATAGTCATGAATCCCAGTAGTCTTTGTAGACATTGTAGAGCAAGCACTGGTACTCATTGCTTTAGTTGTCACATGTATCCATTCAACTAGTAACCATGTGCCGTATATGAATTTTCTCATTAGTAAATATATCTACACAGTAGTAAATTACCTCCTCCACATAGATTACTCGTAAAGAATGCATCCATATACTAATTGTCTGCCTCATCTAGGGTTGGGGGTGACAAAAGTTGTATCAGAGAAGTTCTTTCTAAGGAGCCTACAAAGACGTCTCTAGTACAACCTTACACATGAATATTTTGCACGCCACATTAATAATTAGGGGGCTTCTTTGACATTTAGTAAAAGTTATATTCCTTCATAAAAAAAGATTGTGCGACATAGCAAAGTTAAGAAATTAATTTCCACTAGCACCTGAACATGTTATTGATATTATGCTTACGATGGTTAAGGTTAACAATAGCTAAAATGTCAACATGCAACCTACAGAAAAGGATCTCAAGTTATCAAAATTTAGACTACATTGAGCTCTTTTTATTCGACCGTCCCACTTTACAAAGTATGTAATGGTAATATGTTATATGAATTTTATGTTTCATTTTTACCATTCGTATCATGTTTGTTAAATTGAGAAAGATGTATTATGGTAATACATATGCTTAAAACTAATGAGCTACCTAGTTACATATATGAGTTGTATCATTTCTATGCACATCTTCTTAGGAGGATGTATCCAACTCGAGTGCTATATTTGCTGAATATCTATATTATCTATTCTTATAGTGGACACTTGATCTTAGTGAGTGATATACATAGAATTCCCCTCATTATATATGTTCTTGAAATTGATGTTGTTGAACCAGTTTTTTTCAGTCGGTAGAAGGCAGTGGCACAATCTTATAGTTGATGTATCCTGCAAAAAGTGTTAAAGATACACCTAATTAGATGACAAGTCCAAAGTTTTCACCATATACCACCCCGAATATGCAAATATTTGGCATTTATATGGTATGTTCCAATAACCCCAAATAATCATTAATAACATTTGTATCCTTTTCATGGTTAAAACACTTAGGAACAACTATGCCAATTTATGCAAATGATATGTATGGTAGTTCCTATTATTAACTATGTTTTGGTTATGGAGGATTAGTATATGAATAAAGGATAAGGTTAAAAAAAGAAAAAAATGGATTGGTTAGACCTAAATTGTGATTAGTCAGGTTGTACATAGTGGGATCTTCTTTAAGAATCTACTAGTTTTGATTAAAAGGTACTTGTTAGACAGGAAGCATTTGAAAATGAAGCATGAATTACAAGGCAGAATATGTACATAGAGCTTCTCATTATAGATGGGTTATGTAAAATTCTGTAAACATATGAGTAGGGGGATGTGAGGATTCTATAGAGGAGTGGTATAGGCGATTATGAAAGAGAGGTTTCTAAGTCTATGAGACAATAAAAATATATCAACTCTTTAATACTAACAATTTATAATAGCGCACCCCTGACCAACTTTGTGAACCTTTGTTTGACAGAGAAGTCAGTTAAGTATTGATTCAAGTCTTGTTATTTGGACATGATAATAACAAGAAAAAGAGGAGAACAAAAAGGTTGCTTAGATAGAAGATACATGGACCTAGTTCATCTTTATCGTTAGTACAAATGAAAAGTAGAGCATTATTCACATGTATAAAGCTCCTACGGGGTTAATTTAACTTTTTCTAGTAATAATTCATAAGTCATTGTCCAGTTAAGGGAGAGGAAAAATTGATTATATGCTATTTATTGAAATACTTTCTATCTTTCATGGGAACAGAGTGAGACTACCCTCACTTGTCTTATGAAAAATCTATTAGTGTGTCTAAACCTATGTAGTTATGACCAAATGTGCTAACTTTAAGTTTTTAAGAATCATGATATAACTTTACCGGTACCTAACATTTACATGTTATTAGAGCTCATGTTTTATGACACATTAATGCTTCACTATTTTCAATTATAACCTTCAAAAGACACTAGACATTGAGTGTGATGTGACAAACAGTAGTAATTAGGAAAAAGTTTACCTCGGCCTCCTACTACAAAGGATGAAATATTGAGTATTATATTTTCTATCTTAACTATTGTATTTATAATGACCTAAAAGAAAGCCAAGTCCCAATAAAATATCACCTATATGGATTCTTAGGATATTGAATAGAAAATATGGGGAAATAAATTTTATGTGTTTTCAGTTGTGTAAGGAATATGGGCAAAAGTATCACCTGTGACTTAACTCTTAAGAGAGTGTGTTTACGCTTATTATTGTATAGTGGTTCTATAGAATATCTCCTAGTTTCTAAAGATTGTTTCTTATAGAATTATACATGTTGCATGTTTTATAATTTATTTGTATAACATTTTATCTTTATGTATTACCTTCTTACAGGTTACTTAATGTCATAGAATACTTCCATGTAATATTTGCCAGCTTTGGAGTACACTTGTTTATTGTTATACGTTTCCGTACGACCTTTTGCCCACATATTATTTATTGCACTGTCTAGTTTCCTCATGTCAGATTTTCATATATGACCACCTTTATATGTTTAACATGCCTCGTAGCATACTTTCTTGAACTTTACATGCCTTGTACATTTCCTACTCATGTTTCATGGGCTTAGTTGCTCATATTGCATACTCATTGCATGTTAGTCCACCTATCCATGCGACATAACACACTTGCTTACTATTATTTGTGTTTTATAGTCAATTTTATTTTACGTAGACACATGTCTTATAGTCTACTTGCTTGCATATTGTATTTCGTAGCTTTAGTACTAATGCATCACATGCCTCATGTGTACACCACATATTTCTATAGCTTAATGCCAGTGTTTTATGTTCACCCTTTTTTCAAGTCTGCTAGTGTGTCATACTAAATGTGACTTATATATCCGTATTCTATGCCTTTATGTGCTTATAAATTTATGTTTTTAAAATTTTGGAAAAATGTTTCCTCGTATCATGATGTTGTAATGCCTTTGACCAGAAAAGGTTAGCATATACGTAAATTTTATCACAATCATAAATAAACAACTTAGCATAATGCCTTTTAGAAGGTGAAACATATCACTTTAGATTTTATATTAACATCTCCGTGTTCTTATAAGACTCGACTCTGAAAGGCGTTAGGAGATAAAAGAGAAGGGAAAGTAGTGTCCCGATCAGTTAGGCTTATTATTTCTTGTATGCGTTCGTTATACAATGATTTTGGAAGATACTATGGTTATTATTTATTGTTAAGTCTCTAATGGTACGTTCAAAATGTGTAAGATCCATTGATGTTCGTGGAAGGAATATAATGTAGGTTGAACCCATCTGTAGCACCTTAAAGTTTGCACCAACATTCACTTATACACCTTAAGTGAGATTTGTTCATTTTAGGCACTCCTTGTCATGGTCCATTGTGTAATTTTGATACTTTTTGAATTATCAATCAAATATGTACAATGCTTCAAAATACTTGTTGTTGATATGTAAAAATAACGAATTAAATGAAGACACGTGGCATATATGTAAGAAAATAATTATCAAATAATGAATTTAATAATAAAACTAAGTGAACAATAAGTGAATAAAATGTGGAATTTTGGCCCAAAAAATTTAAAAATGAAAAAACCCCACTCCACCCCACTAACCCCAACCTTTGTGTTTTCTCCACTCTTCTGCCACTCACCCAACATCTTCTCCGCCTTAACCCACCCTAATACCTATATCATCGATTAGAATAAAAAACGCACACATATCCCTACTTAAATCTAATTTGAGACTATTCATAAATTTGAATCATTCAATTTTTCTACTTCTTTAATGTAGCAGGGGTTTTCACATTTGTTGTTTTAGTTTTTCTTATATCATTATATTATGAGTCCAATGTGTTCAATATTTTTTTTATTTGAAGCATTATCAAATTTATTTCTCCATAAAATTATTTTATCTTTTGGGATACGATGACTCGAAAATGACAAAGAAGATGAAAAAAGTGAAATAAATACGATTTAACTTGTCTTTTCATGCGCCCTAATGAGTGTATTAAACACTCTACGACATGTCAGCAAAAAGTATAAAAATAACATAGAGGGATATGATATGAGGTGTCTAAAATGAATAAAGTTTAGTTCCATTGTCTAAATTAAAATTAGTGTCTACTTAAAGGGTGAAACGATGTGTTCCGACAATAACATAAGATACTTGGATTTGAAGATGGTAGAGCTTCTAAATACCCCTCATCATCCTAAACGTCAACATAAGGATCTGGAATCATGTGGTCCCCTTGTATGATCATCTATCTTACTAGCAAATGTTCATTTCATATTTCATCTGTGTGTCTTTTGTTTAGGTATATTATAGTCCTTATTTGTCTATGTTATAATTGAGTATATTCCATGAATTACATGGTCAAGAAAGGGGTTTAATTTTTGATATTATTAATTTATGAACCATATTTATTGAGACTTCATGCTAGACTAGTCTATACGTGTTTTAGGTTAGTCGATGGATTTTTGGTAGTCCTATTTATAACGGGAACTCTCGCAAATCTCGAAATGAAATTTCAAGGTGAACCAAACTATCAGCTTCACCTATCAGTTGAGGACGAATGATCATAAGGGGGAGGATGTAACACCCCGTATTCTATTTATACGATGCTTATAAATTTCCTTGTCATATGGTTATGAACTCGTTTTCCTATGCGAATAATTACAATAGAATAGGTTTAAAGTAAACTGCCCATAGATTTTGACGTGAGACGATTAAGTTTAAATCGATGGAAGTATTTAAACTTGAAATAATAAGGTAGTATTTTAATCTAGAGTTTAAATTTACATAATTCTATCAGTTTTAAGTTTAAGTTAAAATTATTATGGTCTAGAAATGCAAGAAAATATTGAGGTGCTTGCTTGACTTCACTAAGCTAGTAGGTGACAAGTAGGTGCCTCACCTACTTTGACTTATTGATCGACCAACCATAGGACCAAGTAGGTACATCACCTACTAAGACTCATTTGACCATGTTATTGGGTCAAGTAAACCACCTATATCTTGCCCAAGATAAATAAAAATATGGGTAAATGGACATCCAAGTCCCAATCTTTTCAAGCGCAGCAGAAATAGTTTGAATCCAAAAGTAGGTGCATCACCTATAACGATAGTCAACGCAATATTTTATTATCTAAATAAAATAATGTATATCTTTATTTGAATTTGATGAAGTTCAATCATGCAATAATTCTTGTTTCACTAATATTACTGTACACAAACTATTTACTTTGTATTTTTGTTGTCATCGAACTAGATATTTTACTAAAAAAACTATGAATATTTTAAAATAATATATTTTGAAGTTAGATGATCTTGTTAACTTGATAATACATTTTTACATATAATAATTTAAGTTAAATGCAAATATCTACCCTAATAGAAATTCATTAGTGAAGGATTTTATGTTATAAATTTGTTATTAAATGATGATAAAAATTAAACTAATAGAAACTTAAATTGGAGTTATAAGTAGTCATATGAACCTTTCTTAGTCTAAAAAAGGAAATATAAGAAATCGTAAAAAAAGTGGGCAATGTCTATATAGTAGTAGCTATATCAAAGAGAACCTAATCAGAGTCCAGATCAAATAAGACGCATTGATAAATAAAGTCATTCTTTTGTCTCGAGAAAAAAAATGTTACCATTCTTTAAATTTTAGAAAAGATATTTAGAAACATATATCGACATCACAAGAGAAGTTTTTAACAAAAAATAAATTTAGACTACATAATGATAACTTTATATATTGAAACATTACACACAATTGTATAGATTAACGAAAAAAGTTGTTATTATATCATTAAAGTTATTTTTTGTAAGTACTCGAGGTTACGGAATATAGTGTAAAATCCGGGTTACCCCCTAGACGCAACCAGCATTGTCATCCTCTTTGAGGACTTATAGTAGACTCTTAGTTTACATCATTACATTCATAGGTAAAATTTATTGGAAATTTAAAATGTTTCATTGATTCTACTTGAAGGTTTACATATACCTCTACAAACACATAACATATATCTATCGAGTATACATAGACCCTTCGTATAGGAAGGTTACATAACCTTCTACTTTTATTGCACATATGTATATATATAAGATAGAACATAGTCTTAAAGATTGTATCCTCTTATAACCATCTAAAAATATTAGCAATTTGGGCATAGCCCTAAATCAAAGTAATGAAATCCAGGTATAGGCTTTATACAATCTATACTTACATTAAAAGAGATAGTATATAAGAGTGTTAGGACTAAAACAACAACGACAACAAAAGATCGATATTGGAATCACCCTAGGACAATGAGGACTTATCCCTACTTGGATGATCAAATATCCAAGCCTCCTTCCAAAACACTTCAACGATTGGAACCTAAAATGTTTCGGAAAAAGAAAGAAATCGGGTAGAATGCCACTTGTACTAAGTATGGTACCATAGGCACACGTACTATGAAATTATGCTAAGAAAAAGCACATTTGATCAAGCATTCATTTAACATTTAAAATCCCTTATGCATATTCAACAAGACCATATGAATCGTTATCTCATATTCGTTAAGTCGTAGACATGTACATTATTAGAACTACGCCATCAAGTCTTGTTAAGTCAACCATACAAATCATATAAGTAGATAATTATCCAAGGCAACTGTACCACTAAATCATATTAAACAATAAGAATGAATAAGAGTAAATTTCATTATAACAAAGAAAGTAGGCTATTCATGAAAGCCTAACAAGTCAACAAGTGCAATAACCAAGTAATGCCCCATAATCTTACCTAATCAAGTAACTCAATAACAATAATAATTAGTACCCTACTTCACATAACATGACATTTAGTTATACATATCATCTTACTTTAACAATATAAACCAACACATGTTTACAAGTGAACTAATCAACATATAATATCAACAATGTGCAAGTCCATCATATACATGTCATATATAATTATAAGCATAATCATACATAAGAACATCCTCCTAACACTCCTTTAAATTCAAACTAGTGTAATGTTTATGTAGAGTCCCATAACCCTACCTAGACTAAGTTAGACCCTTAGGTTATCCTAGTTAAAGTTCAATCCTTTGATTCATTTTACCTTTTGGAAACATCTTGCTCTAAACAAAATAGACCACATGAGCCAGTGTTGGATCGAGTGTCATAAACCATACACCTAAGGAAGCCGGACAATTTCCCATAATAGTACAAAAACAAAAAAATAACGACTATGATGATCCACTAGCAAGTATTCTTATGGGGGCAACATAGTTCAAGAACAAGGAGATGTTTTTTGGACCCTCTTTATTCTCCATGCATTGTAGTCCTCAATCTCAAGAGTACTTTAGTTCTCCTACATTTTCTATGTTTGAAGGGACACTCTTCATTCTATTTCACTCGGTGCTAATCTAGAGTCCCTTTTTGAAATGTCTTTATGCCTTTAATTATCAACCGTACCTTAGTATAGGTTATATGATCTACACCTTGTGTAACATCATCATCATAGCTCAAAAGGAATTGCATCAGTATAAGTCCTTTAGTTAGAATTCATATATGTGAGGTTAGCACATTTGCTTTTCATATCATAATAAGGCACATTGGTAGTCATCATCACCCTTGTAACATATACACCTTAATCAACCTCACAACATAGTAAAGATATTTAAATTCAACATCATACCACCCTATTAATCCTAATACAAGGCATAATCTATTATCACATAATCACTTAATCATAATTAACCATAATTTGAAGTAAAAGATAGATATCAAGTGACATTCCAAGTCTTCTTCATAATTCATCACCAAGGTCTTACCATAAACCCTCATTCAAACAAAATATTGGGTATACATTGTCATAAGTAATTAATAAATATGATAAATACGATAGGAGAATCACTACATCACAATTTAATACTAGATTATAACTTAAGACAAGATGCTTAGGCCAATTCACTTCCTAACCTAGATCATATACTCAATAACAAACATGAAAGACTAAAATTCTATATAATTTATTAATTATTGATGTAAAAAAATCATCAATTATAAATTTAATCCATAACCAAGTTAATTGAACTAAATACAACCTACTTTCTATCAAAATCAAACCTAAGGTGAAAGGTCAAAGATCATATTTACAAACTAGACGAATGAAATAAAATTTATCATAATTAGGTTAAGATGCATGATAATTAATAAATATTATCCTATATGAAACATAAAAAAACCAATTTTTAACATAATTTTCGACATTGATAAGAACCCACATGAAAACTTTAACATTTTTAAGAAGCCCTTTGTGTAATAAACTCTCACAGGTGAATTTGATCCCATACCTTAACGTTTGATTAAGATCTGATGGTAAATTCTCCCCTTTACGGCCCCCAAATACCTCCCCTAGGTAGTCTTCAATGGTGTCTTCTAATAGAGAGATAAAGAAGACAAAACGAAGAGGATTTGTTTTGTGAGTTATGTTTAGTCTAATGATGGTTTGGATCTTTATATGGGGGTTAATTAAATTTATTAGAATCCATTAAACCCCTAATTAAAAACCTAACCCCTTAATTAATTAAATGAAAATAAGTTAAAATGTCTTGGAAATTCGACCCTCACAAACGAGACCCCGATCGACGGTCCATGAGTAAGTCGACGGTCACAATTCCCTTCTGTTCTGCACATCCGTATATGAGTTCTGAGACTATGAAATTGAGCCTGTTCAACGAGATGTATAAGTGTTGGTCAATTGTTGGCATCAACATCCCGTCGATCAACACACGGCCCATCTATTGACCCTTCGTGGGTGCACACTACCCACACAGTGTTCAAACAAACGTGCAAGGGTCCTCCTCAAGGGCCCTTGGTTGATCCTTGGAGAGTCATGCCTGGACGTTTCAATCATGAATTAAATAAAACACCTATTAAATATCTTTCCATTAATTCTCATGGATTTTCGACTCCCAAAAACTCTTAAAAGAGGCTTAGGCATACTAGCACCTCACTAGAACCAGTGTACGGACGTCATGGACGTTCTTGGAAGTTTTAGTTCCATGACTTCCTAAATGACCTATATTCATTAAAATAGGACTTTATACTTTTTTGGACCTTATGATACTTATGTTAGTATTTAAGACATGTCTTGGATTTTTTAAGTGGTACATTACACCGTTAGGAACATTCATCTACGAATGACACTAAAATATTTAGAAGGAAGGAATAGACTCAAGACTATCATACCAATTAACAACAATACATAGCAAAATCAATAATATTACTTACACAAGGTAATTCAAAACTTCAATTACAAAACATAAGGCTCAACATTATATTAAGAGGAATATCCTTCTCACGACAACTACATGATCTCCACATTCTTTACATGAGTCAATTATGCAAAAATTCAACTTTCAACATGATATATATCATTCCATAAAAACTCATCATATCAAAATGTAAAAGGTAACTCAAACAAGCCAAAGATTATAATTTCAAGGTCAAATGCATAACTCCACAGTATTTCACTGTAAGACTATTATAAAATGCATATTTTGCATGAATTCACCAAAAATCAAAGAAACTTCAATTTGTCATTATTTTAATTATTAGTAAGATCTAATAACCTTATTTATTTGCAAGATTAGGGTAAGGGACTTCATGGCGTCCTCGGCCTCCCATGTTGCAACCTCAACTAGGTGATTCTTCCATAACCCCTTTACGGAAGCCACCTCCTTATTCCTTAACTTCCTGACTTGTGTTTAAGTAATTCTAACCGAAACTCCCTCGTATGAGAGTTTATACTTTACACCAAGATCCTAAATAGGAAGAATAGACTCGGGAACACTGATACATTTCTTATGCATGGAAACATGGAAAATTATATGCACTCAAGCCAATTCACAACAAAGTTTCAATTAATAGGAAACCTTACCAACCCTTTGCATGATTTTATAGGGACACACACAATGAGGACTCAACTTCCCTTTCTTGCAAATTATAACCATACCTTTCATAAGTGAAATTTTCAAATACACCTTATCACCTTCTTCAAACATTAAATCCCTTCTTCTATGATAGACATAAGACTTTTGCCAATTGTATGTTGTTTCCAACCCCTTCCTTATGATATGAACTTTCTATAAAGTATTATAAATCATATCGGGACCAAGAAGTGAAGGGTCACCAATTTCAAACTGTCTTATAGGAGATCTACACCTCCTACCATACAAGGCTTCATTGGTAGGCATGAAGATGAATGAATTGAAAACTATTATTATCAGCAAATACCACCAAAGGCAAATTCTCCCAATTTTGCTTGAAATCAATAATACAAGCCCTAAGCATATACTGAAGGGTTTTGATAGTATGCTCCGCTTGACCATTCGTTTGGGGATGAAAATGTTACTCAACTTTACCTTAGTACCCAACCCTTGTTGGAATGACCTCCAAAATCTAGATATGAATTGTGAACCCCAATCTGATATGATACATATGAAATACTGTGGCGACATACAATCTCATCTATGAAGTTCCTAGCATAATATTCCGCTAAATAAGTATTCATTAAGGGAATAAAGTGAGCGGACTTGGTCAACCTATCCATAACCACCCATATATAGTCATATTGTTTTTTAAGTTTGAGTTAAACCCACAACAAAATCCATATTAATGTCCTCCAACTTTAAAGTTGGGACTTGGATTTATTGTAGTAAGAAACCCGATTTAAGATATTCATCTTTTACTTGTTTGCAATTTGGACAGTGAGAGACGAACTCTTCTATGTCCTTCTTCATATATTCCCACCAATAGATTTTCCTAAGGTCATGGTACATTTTTGTCAAACACAGAGTAATGGAGTAGCGGGACCCATGGGCTTCCTCAAGGATCCGGTCCCTCAACCCATCTACCCCGGTAACATACAATCTTCCTTGTCACCTTAAAATACCATCCCTCACTAGTGAGAATGCCTGATTATGATTGCCAAGGACCAATCCTTGAACTCCATAAATTATTTATCAAAATGTTTTTTGGAGTTCACCTCAACAACCAATGATGACACGGAGTTATTATGAACCATGAAGCCCCTATTAAGAGATTTTTCCAAACTCATACCAAACCTAGAAAACCTATGAACATCTTTACCTAGGTCCTTCTTAGATTCATTAAAGTGTCAAACACTACCAATAGTCATAAGAATAAGAGCACCCACAACAAAATTGGCCTTGTCGGGGTGATGGAGGAAGATCATGTAATAATATTTCAACAATTATAACCACCTTCTTTGTCGCACATTTAACTCTTTTTTGGTAATGACATAGTGGAGTCTCTTATGGTCGGTAAATACATACACATTGACACCATATAGGTAATTCCTCTATATTATAAAGGCAAACACCACGGCAGCTAACTCAAGGTCATAAGTTGGTTACTTTCTCTCATGCACCTTAAGTTTCCTACAAGCATAGCCTATAACCTTCCCATGTTGCATAAGTACACACAGTAAACCCACACGGGATGCATCAAAATACAAAACAAACCCCTTTGTACCCTTTGGTAAAGCCAACACCAGAGCGAAAGTAAGTGTATCTTTCAGCAATTGGATGCTTTTCTAACATGCCTCCCACCACTGAAATTTCTAATATTGTTGGGTCAAAGTAGTCAAGGGAAATGCAATGGATGCAAAACCATCCGTAAACTTCCAATAATAACCCGCTAAATCAAAGAAACTTCTAATATCAGTTTGACTCAATGGTCTAGTTCAATTTTTTACCGCTCCTTTTTCCCTGGGTCAACCTCAACTCCGTCCGTAGAGATGATATGACCAAGAAATGTCATCAACCTCAACAAAAACTCACATTTTTTATACTTGGTAAACAATTGATGTTCTTTAAGTACTTGTATCACCACCTTCAAATGGTTCATGTGCTCACCCTCATTTTTCGAATATACGAAGATGTCGTCAATCCGAGGGAAAGGGTACTTATTGTTAATGGTGAACTTATTGTGCTGGAGGTAATCAATACACATTTTCAAGGACCCATCATTCTTCTTTACAAACAAAACCGGAGCACCCCATGGGGAAAAACTTGGTCTTATGAAGCCTTTAACTAGCAAATCCTTGAGTTGTGCCTTCAACTCTTTCAATTTGGCCAGAGCCATCCGGTAAGATTAAATTGAAATTTGATTCGTATCTGGTAGAAAATTGATACAAAAATCAATTTCTGATTCAGGAGAAATAACGACGAGATCATTATTAAAGACCATCGGAAATTCACTCATTACGGGGAGCGAGTCAATGGGAGGAATTTCAGAGTGTAGATCTTGGACTCTTACATTATGATATAGAAAACCTTCAGAGATTATTTTACATGATTTTAGACAATAGATGATACAACCTATAAGAATAGGGTCCCCACCCCCCTTCTACTCTACAACACGTTCATTTGGAAAGTTAAACTTCACCACCCTTGTCTAGTCGCACCCGGATTCTAGAAATGCAACCAGCGTCGCTGACCTCTCAAAAGTCACAAACAAGCCCCTTTATAGAATTCATCCCATTAATATAGTTAAATTGGCCAAAAATTAAAATTTATAAACATTAATTAAGTGTACATAGACTTCATATAATCTTTCATGAATTCATATACTTTAAGCTCAACTTAAAAACCATCTACAATGGATTACGCAATTCAAAAGGGAGATCAATATATATCATTCCTAAACGACCTTCATACGAAAACTTCAAAATTAAAACATCTCAAAGAAACGCTATGAAAAATATCCTCTAGAAATGTCTAAATACTAGGCTATGAAGATATAAGTAGCATCTCGAACTAGAGAGGACCTACAAAATGGTTTGGAGATAGCTGAGTCCAAACACTACAATGATACTTCGATCTGTTCTCTGACCTGCACCTATAAAAATATAATTGTATAGGGTTACTACACACTTATACTAAGTATGGGTGTATGCACACATACATATAAGACTTTGGATAACCAAGGATAGCTTTTCCAATACTACATGCCATTTTTGGAATGTGGAGTCACTAGATTTCCTAATTCGTTAGTTGTGAAATATGGTATGAATATATGATGTATTTTAATGCATTAAAAGCACACATACAATTTTGTATGTGATCTGGATACATAAGACTCATCAACATAGTTTTAGAACAACTAGAATGAAGATTTGAAATTTTGTTCCCCTTGAACCGGCGCTCTCCATTTTGTACTTAGTTTATTTTTAAAACTTTTTCTTCTTCTTGTTTTGTAGTTCAGTGATTACTTTAATACTATATTTTACTTACATGTGCAATGATTCATTGTAGTCCCATACCCACAATGAATCAAGTAAGTAACGCATGGTCTAAGGGAATTATTTCACTATCCTTACAATAAGTCATTCATTACATTCTGTATTCGTTTGGCAAGAACACATCATAAGCCAATCCCGATTAGATATACAACTTATTTCATCATTTTAATATTATGGAAGTTCTGAAACATTGATTAGCTATTAAATTTTACGCCCCTTTATTTGCATAATTTAAGAATTAATTATAAGACAATTTTATTTGGCTTTGCCCATTATTTTCTGAAAACTTCATTGGTATTAACACTGACGATTGATATTCATAATCTCTTACATTTATAGCTCACATTGAACATACATTCCTTCTTCTTTCTTTCTTTTTTTCATAGATATATCTTTAGAATTAAGATCATGCGAGCTAACATGAAATCCTGTGTCTTCCCCAAACGAAAAAGAGGTGATTCAGCAATAAAAATGACTCTAGATCATGTTAGGTAACATGAAATCCAGTGTCTGCCCTACACCAAAAAATGTTAATTCGACGGCTAAGGTGAATTAATATCATGTTTTTACTCCACATCGAAAAAGGGAGGATCACAGCTATAATGAACCAAGAAAATTATTTTGAGAATTAACCTACATAGATCATTTAAGCAAAACATGAAATGCACTGTCTTCCGTGCAGTGAAAAGAGGTGATTCCAATTTTTGCTAGACATAGTTTGATGACTAGGAGACATATGGAGACTAATGATCCACCTCGGTGGTAGCCTCATCTCATGATACTTATACGTGCAAGCACAATCTCATAGCTAGTCTATCGGTGTTTCACTCACTTTATTTATCTTCTTATCTTTTAGAGTTGACTCAAACATTATGGAAGCTTGCTTCTAGATTAAGGTTTACTTACTCTATTCATGACTTCTCATCCCTTTCTTTACATTGATGAAATGTGAATTATCCTCACATAACATATTTGGCATTAATGGGATTTGTCTCAAACATTCCAACACCTATTTCGTGAAGAACTTAACATGATATCTTAGGTGTAAGTGAGGCTTGTCACACTTCATTTAACTCCACGATATTGTCACTTTCTTAACTTAGATATATGTAAGTATGTTAATACTCACTTTACTTGCTTACATTCAATTGGTAGCTTGATATCATCGTTTATGGACGATGAGAACTTCATTCGATGAGTTACATATGTTCATAGTTCATTTGTTTAGGGCATGTTGGGACTTGTCCAAATGATTGGCATGCCCTTTGATATGGATTCATTGAATTACCTTAGATGTGCTTATTTTATCATTTTAATACATTGGCTATATATGATTGACATAAAAATAGAATTGTCCTAAACAAATTGGAAATGATTTCATAATTATCTTTATTGGCCTAAGCTAAATTTACATTCGTTCATGTTTAGTTTGGTATGTATTAACCATTAGCCAATCTTTTAATTATTTAACATTATAGCCTATTTCGTTCATCTTATTGGAAAATGTATTGTTAGCAAATTTATTGGTAAAAGCCAAACATTCACTCAAATATGATTTCATGGAGATCTTTTTAGCCAACCCTATTATATAGTTCAAACATCACATTAGTAACCATTACGATAGTCTAATAAGAACACTTAAATCAACATAATATTTTCATTAAGCCCTATTTAATAGTAGCTATACACATAACGACCGTAACATCTCAAGACTAGCATTTACACAAGATGATGCAACATCGTTCTTTATATCACGTAAGGAGCACAGAAAATCATACGTGTACCAAATATAAGTTCATTCAACATTTAAAAATAAATAACCCTACATATTAAGATCAACCATCATATTATACTAACAAAATAATCAAGACTAGGCCTATATATTCATTAGAATCGAAAATGAGGATACTAGGGGGAAATGATGTTCAACAAGAACCTTGGTAAACAACCCTTGTTTCGAGGTTTCATAGATTAAAGACGATGGAAAATACATTTGGAGAAAGAATTCCAGGAGAGATACACATACTACTTATAAAGACCCTAATCTAAGAATACCACCTTGAAGGAAACCTTGAAGAGCACCTCAAATTCCCCCTAGAGAGTCCATGAACTTTCTATCTTTAAAAATCCCTCCTAGATTTACTAGAACTAGGAAAACACATACATAGTCAAATATGAAATTTATTCTGAGGATTTCGTTTGACCCTTTTATTTAATTAATTAAATGTATAATTTTATTAATTAGGCAACCTAGGGTAATTAATAAAGTACCCCTAAGTCATTGGAAACATAACTAACCCTTTAGACAATCTTAGGTTATGTACTAGGATGTGTCGTTAACTAGTTACTAGGTTAGTGTCAACCAATTTTAGTCTTAGGTTATCGGGTGTATTAGATATTTTTATTGTCCTAGGTTAGTTAGTTAGTTAGGTCGTAGGTTGTTCTCTAGATTTAGTTATATAGCTAGGATCCAGATGTGTGAACCCATTTGCAGGCTTGGCCCCTAACTACCCTAACCAAATTCGGTTAGGGTGGTCCCCCACTTGGTTGTTTCTCTCCATGTTCTTCCACATGGTCTTGCACATGGGTTGCTTGTAATTTCCTAACTAACTATTCTTTATGATTCATTTGGATCGTTTAGTTATTTTCCGAGGATTTTTACTATGTCCTTGGGCACAGCTTAATCTAGTTGGTAATTTTCAATGGTCATGTTCTATGGTACAAGGCTTGACACTTGGATGCCTAGTACCAACTATGTTACTAATATGAAATATGATTTTTAGCTTAGGGAATTTATTGCTGCTACATATTCCAAACAACCTTACTAATGTTAGAAAATTGGCTAACACCCTTTAAGCCAATATTTTCTACTATGCCCATAATATTTTAACATGCCCAATATTTCTAAATATTGGGCATTGGGATGCCTATTAACCCCCGATACCTATTCTAAAAACATAATAGGCCCTTCACTAGACGGGTATATATTTTGTAATGTTACATTATCTCCCGCTTAGGAAAATCCTTTCCCGAATGACATTACACATCATCTTAAATCTAAGAGGGTAATTTTTGAAAACACCATAACATACTTGAGACTTTACTCTTTATGAATTTCTTATTCACACTTACTCTGCATACTACATATTTCTCAAGATTATCTGAAGTTTCATATTTGATATT
The DNA here is from genome assembly GCF_036512215.1 of Solanum lycopersicum. Taxonomy (NCBI): domain Eukaryota; kingdom Viridiplantae; phylum Streptophyta; class Magnoliopsida; order Solanales; family Solanaceae; genus Solanum; species Solanum lycopersicum. Next base: position 24,417,893 of record NC_090805.1, read on the forward strand.
GAGGAACTTCGTTCGTAATATCACTAAACTTAATGCACATCACAACTCGTGCAACATAAAAATTATACCTATGCTAAAAAAAATATCAACATGAACTCATTTTAACCTGTATAGTGCAAGTATATGACACACGATTGAGGACTTAAAACACCAAAACCGACTAATGCATTAAAACATAGATTTTCTTAAAAAAAACTAGACATAGGAAGAGTATATCTAACCTCAAGAACTGAACAAAAGAGTATAATGTGATCTCTTGTCGGCCTCGGTCTCCCATGTTGCTCCCTCAACAAGGTGGTTCCTCCATAACACGTTCACGGTGGCCACCTCCTTATTCCTTAGCTGCTTCACTTGGAGATCTAAAATCTCAACTAGATCCTATTCATAAGAATGGTTCTCATCAACTCCTAACCCCTCAACAGGCAGGATGGATGCTGGATCACCTAAAGACTTATTAACCATTTAAACGTGAAACACTAGATACACGAAAGCCAAGTCTTGTGGTAACTTCAGTTCGTAGGCAACAATTACAACTCGCTGTAAGATCTCATAAAGACATATATACCTTGGACTCAACTTCCCATTCATACTGAACCTCATCACCCCTTTCATGGGTGATATATTCAGCTAGACCTTATCACCCACCTCAAACTCAACAGCTCTCTTTCTATTATCTGCATATGATTTTCGATGACCATAAGTTGTAGCCAATCTATCCCTAATCATTCTCACCTTCTCCATATTCTCATGTATAATCTTTGGGACAAGGATGGAGGAATCTCCTATCTCAAACCAAACAACTTGGGACCTACATCTCCTTTCATAAAGTGCAACAAAAGGTTCCATACTTATGCTAGAATGATAGCTATTATTATTGGAGAACCCAATCAGTGGCAAGTGATCATCCCAACTCCCCTTGAAGTTAATAACATATGCTCTCAGTATGTCTCAAAGGGTTCGGATAGTACGCTCTGCTTTTCCATCAGTCTGGGGATGAAAACTAGTATCGAGCTTTACCTATGTACCTAAGCTCTTTTTGAAAGATCTCCAAAAATGAGAATTAAACTGGGATACCCTATCACAAGTTATAGATATAGGGATCCCATGCCACCTCACTTTCTCGTTAATATACAACTGACATAATAGTTGGCCCTGTAAGTAGATTTCACAAGTATGGAGTGTGAAGACTTAGTCATTCTGTTAATAGCAACCCAAATAGAATATGTAGTTTTCTGGTCCTAGGTAGACAAACCATAAAATCCATATTAATAGCCTTTCATTTCCATGTTGGGATGTCAATAGACTGGGTAATACCCCAGTCTAAAGGTGTTCTTTCTTAACCTGTTTAAGATTGGGAAACTCCTCTACAAACTTAGAGATATCTCTCTTGATACCTTCCCATCAATAGACCACCTTGAGATCATGATACATTTTTGTAGAACCTGGATGAATAGAATACCTTGAGCCATAATCATCTGCAATAATAATAGGCCTCAAACCATCTATATTTGACACACATAATATGCCCCGATATCGGAGTACACCATCCTCCCCTAGGGAGAACTATTCATTAAGCTTACTCAATATTAGTCATTTCAACTTAATGAAAACTGGGTCGAGGTGCTGCTTAGCTTTGACATCTATAACAAATGAGGATTAAGAAATGGAATGAACTGAAACATATCAACTTGGTGTATCTACCATCTGTACACCCATTCTACCCAATTGGTGTACTTCCTTAACAAACTCCTTCTTCTCATCATCAATATGAGCCACACTTCCCATAATCAATTAGCTCAAAGTATAAGCCACTACATTGGAATTACCTAGCTTATAGTGAACACATGTCATAATCTTTAATCAGCTCCAACTACCTTCTTTGACTTAGATTTAATATCTCTTTATAATAACATACTAAAGAATTTTATGATTAGTAAATACATCAACATGTACACCACATAAATAATGTCTCTAATGTTTTAACGCAAAGACCACAACAACTATTTCAAGATCATAAGTAGGGTAATTCTTCTCGTGGACTTTCAACTCCCTGGAAGCATATGCAATTACCTTGACACACTTCATAAGAACACATTCCAAACCTACTCAGAACGCATCATAATACACCACATACCCTTTCTCCACTCCTCGGCAATGTAAGCATAAGGGCTGAAGTGAGTCGGTCTTTCAGCTCATGGAACCTCTTTTCACACATTTCAGACAACTCAAACTTCACTTTCTTTTTCGTTAAGGTTGTCAACGGGGCAGCAATAGTGGAAAATTCCTCCAGAAACATGCAATAATAATAAGGCGAGCCGAAGATATTATGAGTATCTGTCTGAGTAAGGGTTCTCTTCCAATTCTTCACTGATTCAACCTTTTGGGAAAAACCTTAGCACCCTGGTATTTAACAACATGACCAATAAAGGTCACTTATCTAAGCAAAACTCACAATTACTATAATTTGCCGACAACTGACGTTCCCTAAGTAGTTGAATGTCATTCTCAAATGTCTTTCATGCTCTTCCCTGGGGTTAGAGTATTATGAGGATGTCATCTATGAATACTATGACAATAGAATCAAGGTACTCATGGAGGACCCTTTTCATAAGGTCCATAAACATAAATAGTGCATTTGTGAGACCAAATGACATGACAAGAAACTCGTAGTAACCATACTTAGGGCGGAAAGAAGTCTTAGGAATGTCCTCTTGTCTCACTCTAAGATGGTGATAGAATGATCGAAGATCTATCTTAGAAAAGGAACTTGAACCTTGGAGCGTATGAAATGTTCTTTTTAGTGACTTTGTTGAGTTGCCGACAAATTGAAACACATTCTAAGAGTTCCATTCTTTTTCTTAATGAAAAACACTTGAGAGCCCCATAGGGATATGCTCGGCTCGATGACGCCCTTATCAAGTTAATCTTTTAACTGCAACTTCAACTCTTTGAGTTCAGCTGAATCCATTCTATTGGGAGGAATGCAAATTGGTTTGGTGTTGGGATCTATGTCAACACCAAAATAAATTTCGCGTTCAGGAGGGATTCCTGGTAAATCCTCTGGAAATACATCTTTGAACTCATTCATTATGAGAACAGAGTGTAGGGAAGTAACCTCATGCTCTAAGTCATTGACTTTGACTAAGTTGTATTAATACCCCTTTGACAACATCTTATTTTCTTTGAGGTTGGAAATCAGTTGGCTTGTTTGATTTCAACCACGCCCTTCCCACTTCTGCTCTAACTCATTTGGAAACTGAAATCTCACTACCTTGTTTCGATAGTCTAGTGTAGAATAACACTGATGGAGCCAATCTATACCCAAGAATATATCAAAATAAAGCATGTCTAATTCTTTCAGGGAAGCATGGGTGACACAATCAAGAATATAAATTTGAAACTTTTTATATACTCTTTAAGATATAATGCCATGTCCTATGGGAGAACGAACTAGGAAAGGTTGACGCAAGATCTCAGGAATCAAGTAAAACTTATTATCTACTTAATGAGTAACAAATGACAAAGTGGATCCTGGATGTAACAATGCATACACAGGAAAAGAGAAGACATGAACAGTAGCAGTGACCAACTCAGCTGACTTCTCTGGCTCCTCTCTACCTTTCAACACATAGAATCTATTCCTCTTAGGAGATTCGGCTGCAGCATTTTGATTCGGCCGAGGATGAGCATCCTCACTTGAGGACAATATCTGACCATATGTACACTCTTGTCGCACCTATAAAAGGCATAAGTACCTACCAAACATTCACCTCTATGCGAAAACCCACACTTACGACAGGACTATCTGTTTCGCTGGGCAATCCTATCATTGCCCTTTTTTAGGCCAGACTTATTCACTTTGGAATTAAAATTCATGGAAGGAGTAGAATTACCTTAGTGCTTGTTGAACTTAGGCCTGTTCTAGACTCAAAATAGCTCCTATCAGAACTAGAACCAGTCTAATCTGTGGTCACAGACTTTTAGCCTTCTTGAACTCTCCTTTTTGGACGACTCTCCTCCAACTACTGAGCATGCACAATCAATCTTCCTAGATCCATGATATCATTCAACATGTCTACCCGACAATCTTTCACTAGATAATCTTACATGCCAGTCACAAACCTGCTCATTTCATCCCTGCTATTTTACACTGTAGAAGAAGTATATTTTGAGAGTTTAACGAATTTCTAGGAATACTCCTTGACCGATATACTCCATATCTCAGGTTGATGGACTCTTCAACCTTGGCTTCTCATTTCTTTCTGGGAAAGAATTCCTCAAGAAATGCAGTCTTGAGAATGTCCCAAGTGGTGAGGGCTGCTTCTGGTGCTCGGCCATCTGCCCACATTCTGTACCACACCTGAGCCGCATCTTTGAGTTGATAAGTAGCCAACTCAGCCTTCGCCTTTTCATTGATTCCCATGGCACTGAGAATCTTAAATAACTCATCCACATGCTAACCATTGTGCTAACATGTGGGCTCTCCGTAGGAGCACCCTCTCTAGGTGCCTGGGATGTTATAGACTGTGCCTGAGTTGTGATGGCTTTGGACATCTGCACTACTGCATCTCTCACTTCTCCAAGTTGGGTCGACAAGCACTTGTACTCCATCAACGGGGGCTTGAAGAGGAGCTTGGTTTCCTCTAGTAGTTGCTTCTCAAACTCTCATGCCTTCATTTATCCTCGTGTTTATTGTTCTACATTCATACACAAGAAGATAATTATATACCAAAATGACATAATATGTCATAACTTTACACAAAACAATAAAGAGTAGAAGAAGGGAATTTCCTAACATTATATAGTCTCTAAATCATCTATGAAGCGCGCTTCACAATCGTAAGTAAGAAACTACTTAATGCGGTTGTTTTGAGCTTTAGTTCCTAAGTAATTTAACCTCATGCTCTAATAACAATTTTATCACACTAAGATTCTAGAATTTAAAAGGTACCGGCGTCGTTGACCTCTAAAAGGTCGCATACAAGCCTGTTGTTAGCATTCATCACATTCATATATTTAAATCTTAGGAAAGATTAAAACTTTTAAACATTAAAGAAGTGTACATAGACTTCATATAATCTTTCATGAATTCATATACTATAAGCTCAACTAAACAACCATCTACAACAGATTACACAATTAAAAAGGCAGAATCAATATAAATCATAATAAGTTTGCCAAAAAATTTTAATACAAAAAATTCAAAATGAAAACATCTAAAAGAAAAGGTATGGAAATTATCCTATAGATATGTCTAAATATTAGTCTATGAAGATAGAAATAGCATCCTCGAACTACAGAGGACTTACCAAATAGTTTGGAGATCGTGGAGTCCAAACTGCTACAATGAGTCTTTAATCTGCCCTGTGACTTGCACCTATAAAATATGTAATTTTATAGGGTTATAATACACTTGTACTAAGTATGCGTGTGTGAACACATACACATAGGACTATTCATTAGCTCTTCCTATACAAGATGCCATTTCATGAAAGTGAAGTCACTAAACTTTCCTAATTCATTACTTGTGAATAGTGGTATGAATATGATGTATATTAATGCATTCAAACCACACAGCTCATTTTCTATATGATAACAAAACATTAGACTCATCAACATAATTGTAGACAAACTCGAACGAAGATTTGAAAATATGATTCCCGTAAACCCGAGAGCTCTCCCTTTTGTATATAATTTTCAGTCTTTTTCTTCTTGTTGTGTAGTTCAATGATTCCTTTGATCCTATGATTTACTTACAAGTACAATGATTCATTGGAGTCACATACCCACAATGAATCAAGTAAGTAAGCCATTCTCTATTTTCAATTCCACTTATTTCATAATTTTCATATTATGGAAGTTATGAAGCATTGATTAGCTATTACATTTTACTCCCTTTTATTGGCATAATCGAATCATTAATTATAAGCCAGTTTTATTTGGCTTTGATCATTATTTTTTGAAAACTTCATTGGTATCATCACCGACGATAGATATTCATAAGCTCATACTTTCATATCTCACCTTGAACATAAGTTCCTTCTTCTTTTTTTCCTTCTTTCTTAGTAAAATCTTTAGAATTAAGATCATGTGATCTTACATGAAATCCAGTGTCTTCCCCACACCGAAAAGAGGTGATTCACCGATCAAAATGAATCTAGATCAAGTGAGGAAATATGAAAACCAATGTCTTCCCCAAACCGAAAAGGGGTGATTCACCAGCTAAGGTGAATCCATTTCAAGTGTTTACCCACATTGAAAAGTGGTGGCTCACGACTATAGTGAATCAAGAACATTATTTTGAGCATTAATTACATAGATCATGTGAGCTAAATATTAAATCCAATGTCATCTGTATACCTAAATGAGGTGATCTAACTGTCAAAGGTGAGATCGAAACATACCTAGCTCTCTTAGGTGGATACCACAGTTAGTTCCATGTGTGCTAGACATTGATGAAAGACTAGCAGACATATGGATAATACTTATCCACCTCGGTGGTATCCTCATCTCTTGATACATACACATGTAAGAACAAGCATATATCTACTGTATCGGTGCTTTGCTCACTTTATTTATCTTCTTTTCTTTTAGAATTGACTCAAACATTATGGAAGCTTTCTTCTGATTGTGTTTTACTTACTCTTTTGATGAAATGTGAGTAATCCTTACATAACATCTTTGGTGTTAATGACACTTGTCTCAGACATTCTAACACCGTCTTTTGTGAGTATCTTAACATGGTAACATAAGTGTAAGTGAGGCTTGTCACATTTCCTTTAATACTTTATTCTGGTAACTTTCTTAAATTAGACATATTTAGTTATGTTAATACTCACTTTACTTTCTTACGTTCATTTCGTAGCTTCATATCATCGTGTATGGACGATGAGAACTTCATTGAATGAGTCACATATATTGATAGTTTATATGTTAAGGGCATGTTAGGACTTTTTCCAATGATTTGAATGCCCTTGTATATGGATTCATTGAATTACCTTAGATGTGCTTATATTATCATTTTAAATACATTGGATATATGTGATTGGCATAAAATTAGTATTGGTCTAAACAAATTGGAAATGATTTCATAATAATATTTATTACCATAAGCCAAATTTACAATCATGAATGTTTAGTTTGGTATGTATTAACCATTAGCCAATCTTGTAATTATTTTTTATAGAACATTATAGCAAATTTCATTCATTTTATTGGACAACGTATTGTTAGCCATTTTATTGGAATAAGCCAAACATTCACTCAAATATGATTTCATGGAGATCTTTTTAGTCAACCTTATAACACAGTTCAAACATCACATAAATAGCCATTTAAGTTATCCTCATATGAAAACTTAAATGATATAACATTTTCATGAAGTCACATTTAACAGTAGGTAAACTCATCAAAACCGTAACATCTCAATACTAGAATTCTCTAACACAAGATGATGCAATATCTTTCTTTATATCATGCAAGGAGCACATAAAATCGTACGTGTACAAAATATAGTTTCATTCGAAATTTAAAAATCAAAAAACCTACACATTAATATTAACCAGCACCACATACCAACAACATGATCAAGACTATGTCTATATATTCATAAGAATTTAAAACGAGGATACTAGGAATGAAGGACGTTTAACAAGAACCTTGGGAAACAAACCTAGTTTTGAGATTTCATAGATTCAAGACGATGGAAATTACTCTTGGCGAAAGAGTTCTAAGAGAGAAACCCATAAATTATGTAGAACTTAATCTACGAAGACCACCTTGAACGAAACCTTGAAGAAACCTTGAGTTCGCTATAGATTTTTTAGGTTTAGGAAATGATCTTTACTAATTCAACTTAGTATAATTTAGTAAATTAAATTATTTAATTAATTAAATACTAAAAAAATCCCTCCTTGATTGACTAGATCTAGGAAAACACAACACTTAATTAAATTTGAAATTTTTCCTAAGGATTTTATTTTGAACCTTTAAATTTGAATTAATTAAATGTCTAATTTAATTAATTAAGGGAGATAAGGTAATTACTAAAGTACCCCTATGTCATTGGAACCATAACTAACCCTTCGGACAATCCTAGGTTAGGTAGTATATTGTCTCTTTAACTAGTTACTAGGTTAGTGTCACCCAATTAAGTCTTAGGTTGTCGGGTGTACTAGATAATTTATTTTTATTTGCCAAAGTTATTTAGTTAGTAAGGTAAGTAGGTTAGAGTCAAGAATTAGTTATAGAGCAAGGTCCCCAACAAAATTTGCTTAGGGTGGGCCCCTCCTTGTCCGCTTCTCCCCATGTGCTTGCACATGGGTTTCTTGTACTTTCCTAACTAAATAATCATGATTGTTCATTTTTACTGTTTACTTATATTCCCAAGGATCCTCACTATGTCCTTGGGTACTGCTTATTCTGCATGATCATTTTAAATGGTTATGTTTTATGGTAATAGGCTTGACACTTTGATGCCTAGTACCTAATGTGTTAGTATTATGAAACACGATTTTTAGCTTAGGATCTTTATTGTAGGTAAATTTTCCAAATAAGCTTTTAATGTTAGAAAATAGGCTAACATCCTTTAAGCCAATATTTTCTACTATGCGCATAATTTTCTAATATGCCCAATATTTCTTAATAATGGGCATTGGGATGCCATTTACCCCCAATAATTATTATTAAAATATAAAATTCCCTTAACTAGATGAGTATATTTTTTTGGAATATTACATTATCTCCTGCTTAGGAAAATTATTTCCCGAATGACACTACAAATCATCTGAAATCAAAGAGGTTAATATTTGAAAGCACCCTAACATACATGAGACTTTACTCTTTATGAATTTCTAATTCACACTTAGTCTGTATAATGCATATTACTCAAGCTTATTTAAAGCTTCATATTTGAGATTGAGGAGAGTACATAATCTGTTCTTTTTTGGACCCTGATTTGAACCACTTGCTTTATCTTCACACAGCCCTTGTCTTGAACCCTCACATTAGGAAAATCCCAACTTTGTGCCCACATTTTCCACAATCAAAACAATTATTCGTCACCTTAAGGCAATCACCATTGTATTTCTTGCCACACTTTTCACAAGTTGGCTTCTCGATTGGTAAACTAGTGCCTTTACACTTCCAAGGCTTAGGCCTAGAAATCCTATCACCACTGGACATAGGGAACTTGGAAGGAACTTTATTAGTAAACTACATATTAAACCTAAGTTTATCTTGTATCTCAAGCCTATTCGTTGAAAAACCTCCTTCAAAAGATCTTGCCATCTTAGCATCACTACTCTTCCTCTTCTCCCTTGCCCATTCCACATGCTTTACATGGACGATAGGACGAGAAATGTTCATATTGTCATGTAGTATAGCAGAATGAAACTCCTCTTGCAAGTCATCTGACAACCCCGTCACAAGCGACTCATTTAATATCTAGGATCGGAAACCATAGAAGGATCATATTTCGACAATTTAGTGAATTCCAAGTAGTATTCATGGAGACTCATACCTCCTTAGAAAAGGTTGAAGAACTCCACTACCTTAGCTTTACTCATCTACCTAGGAAGTAATCAATCAAGAAAATCCTTCTTGAAGTTCTTCAAAGTTACCGGACAACCCCTTAATGGCCTATCAACTCTCTATTGGAAATACCGTGCTTGAGCCACATGCTTGAGTTGATAAGTGGCTAACTCGGCCTTCTTACTAGTAGAAAACCAATAACCAAGAGTATATTCAAGAATTCATCAATAAAATCTTAGGGGTATTCTTAAACCTCGGACCCGTACAAGGTAGGAGAATTAATCCGAGTGGAATCCCTGAGACGGGAGTCCATAGTAGAAACTTGTTGATGAGGACGGTGTACAACCTCCTAGTTTGCTTGGGTCGTCATAGCTTGGGATAGAGCGGTGGTAGCTTGTACTTGGGAATTAACGTCTTGAGCCATTATGAAAAGAGCGACCCTTATGTCAGCATCTTTCAATGGTTGAGGATTTATCGGGACTTGGTCATCATTGACTTATTCTTCAAGAGGAGGAACTTGATCACCACAGAGAGGAGCTCCTGCATCGGCAATCTCTTCTTCAAGTGTTCGTGTCGCATTACTTCGAGTATTAATTATCTTATAATAAAAAAAGTAAGATTAGATGCAAAAAATCTCCATAAGTATACAGCAATGGCACGATATTAGATTTCAAAGAAAGTGAGAGTTTACTTGGTATCACGTAGGGTGCTATCCATAAGTGTGGCACGCTTCACATTTATGAATACGAACTTATGTAGACGTGTTGAGAGAAACATTGACTCAAAGATAATTCAACCTCATGCTCTAATACAAAGTTTGTCATATCAAGGTTTAGCCCCGAGACGTAACTAGCATCGTCGTCCTCTTTGAGGAATATAACTAGCCTATTCGTTTCCATGATTGCATTCATAGGTTAAATTTAGTGGAAGTTTTTATACTTTTCATTGCTTCTACTTTAAGGTTTACATAGACCTCTACATACACATAACATATATATATTGAGTATACACAGACCCTTTGTATAGGAAAGTCACATAGACTACTACTTTTATTGCACGTACGTATATATATAAGATTGAACATAGTCTTAAATGTTGTAGCCTCTCATAACCATCTAACAGGATTATTAATTTTTGCATAGCCCTACATTAATGTAAAGAAAATCACGTATAGGCTTTATAAAATATTTAATTAAATGTAAAGGGATAAAATATAAGAGTCATAGGACCAAAACAACAACAACAACATAAGCTCGATATTGGCATCACTATTGGAAAATGATGACCTACCCCTACTTAGATGATCAAAGATCCAAGACATCTTCAAGACTCCTTCAAAAACACTTTAACAATCGGAACATAATATATTTGGGGAAAACTAAAAAATGGGGTTAGTATGCCACTTGTACTAAGTATGAGACCATATGCACACGTACTTTGAAATCATGCTCAGAAAAATGAAATCTCATAATATATTCACTTTTGATTTAAAATCCCATATGCGCATTCAACAAGATCATATGAATCAATATTTCATATTCGTTAAGTCATACACATGTACATTACAAGAAATACAACATCATGTCTAGTTAAGTCAACCCTAAAAATCATATAAGTACATGCATACTCACGGTAACTCTAAAATTACATCATATTCAACAATAAACATGAGTAAGAGTACATTTCATTATAACAAAGCAAGTCAACTAATCATGAAACCCTATCAAGTCAACAAGTGTAATAACAAAGCAAATCCTCATAAGCTTACTTAATTAAGTAACTCAATAAGAAGCATAAATAGCACCCTAATTCACATAACATGACATTTAGGTATACATATCATCTTACTTTAACAATATAAACCAACACGTGTTCAAAAGTGAACTAATCAACATGTAGTATCAACAATGTGCACGTTCAACATATACATATCATATATCATTATAAGAACAATCATACGAAAAACATCCTCCTAAGACTCCCTTCAAGGCTAACAAGTGCAATTCTTAGGTAGAGTCACATAACCCTACCTACACTAGAATTCGGTATCATAAAACCCTACACTGAGAGAAGGAGAACTACTTGCCAAGGTTGTTCCAAATTATAAAACATAGCAACTACGTGGATCCACTAGCTATTATTCCTATAGGGGCAACATAGTTTCATAACTATGTTATATAGTTGGGACCCTCTTTATAATCCATGTGTTGTAGTCTCCAATCTTAAGACAACTTTAGTGCACCTACCTTCCCTATGTGGGAAGGGACATTACTCACACTAGTTCACTCGGTGCTAAGCTATAATCCCTTTTTGAAATGTCTTTAAGCCTTTAATTAGCAATCATAGCTTATATTAGGTCATAGTGTCTAACCCTTGTACAATATCATCATCATAGCTCCATAGGAATTGCAGTAGTGTAAGTCCTTTCATTACAACTCATATAAGTGAGGTTAGCACATTAGAACTTCATATCATAAGAAGGCACATTGATAGTCATCATCACTCTTATAACATATAAAACTTAGTAAACCTCAAAACATGATCAAGACATTTCAATTCAACTTCATACTAACCTACCAATACTAATACAAGGAATACTCAAATATCACATCATGACTTAATCATAATTATCCACAATTTGAAGTAAAAGATAGAGATCATTAGACGTACCCAGCAATTCGGTATATATCATCATAAGTAAAAAAATCAATATGATAACAAGGTTAGGAGAATCACTACATCATAATTCATTACTAAATTACAACTTAAGACAAGACGCTTATGTAAATTCACTTCCTCACCTAGATCATCTTTTAATGAACTAGCATGAAAGGCTACAATTCTCTTTAATTTTTTGATGATTGATATAAAAAAACCATGTAACAGCAATTCAATCCATAACCAAGTTAATTGAACTAAATACAACCTATTTTATATAAAAATCAAACCTAGGGTTAAGGGTGAAAGGTAATCTTCTACAAACTAGACCAAACCATCAACATTTATCATAATTAGTCTAAGATACATGTTAATAAATTCAGATTATTCAATAGAAAACATAAACAAACTAATTCGTAACATAATTTTTTAGATTGAGAAGAACCCCCACATGAAAACCCAATTTTTAAAAACACATTGAAGGAGCCCTTAAAGGAAGGAAGTCTCAGAGGTGAATTAGATCTCATACCTTAACTTATGATGAATATTTGATGGTGAATTTTTTCCTTTAAATCCCACAAGTCCCTCCCCTAGGTAGTCTAAAATAGTATCTTCCAATATAGAGTGAAAGAAGAGAGATGGAAGAGGATTTGTTTTACGAGTTATGTTTAGTCTAAATAGTTTTGGGGTATTTATATGGGGGGTTGATTAACTTAATTAGAATACTTTAAACCCTTAATTAACCAATACGATAACAAGGCTAGGAGAATCACTACATAACAATTCAATACTATATTATAATATAAGACATGATGCTAATGTGAATTCTCTTACTAACCTAGATCATCTTCTCAAAAACTATCATGATAGACTACAATTATATTTATTTTTTTAATTATTAATATTAAAACATAATATAATAGCAATTCACTCTATAACCAAGTTAATTGAACTAAATACAACCTAATTTATATCAAAATCAAACCTAGTGATAAGGGTCAAAGGTCATCATCTAAAAACTAGACCAAACCATCAACATTTAACATAATTAGGTTAAGCTACATGTTAATAATTTATATTATGAAACATAAAGCATAAACAAACCAATTTGTAAAAAAATTTACGAAATTGAGAAGAACCCCACATGAAAACCCAATTTTTTAAAACACATAGAAGGAGCCCTTTGAGGAATGAAGTGTCAAAGGTGAATTAGATACCATACCTTAATGTTTGATGAAGATTTTATGGTGAATTTATTCCTTTACAGTCCCCAAATACCTCCCCTAGGTAGTCTTCAATGGTGTGTTCCAATAGATAGAGAAAAAAGAAAGAAGGGAGAGGATTTTTTTTTGAGTTATGTTTCGTGTAATGAGTGTTGGGGTCTTTATATGGGGATTTAATTAATTTATTTACTCCTTTAAAACCCTAATCAACCACATAAACACATAACTAATTTAATGAAACAAAGTTAAAATGTCTAGGAAATTTGACCATCACAGACGAGACACCGATTGACTGTCCATCTGCAAGTTGACGGTCAGCGTTCCTTTTTATGCTCCACATCCATTCATGAGTTTAGAGACTATGCAATTGGGCCTCTTAAACAAAATGGATAAGTATTGGTCGACGTTTTGCATTGATGCGTCGTCGATCAACACATGCGTTGCCGATTGACCCTTCGTGGGTACATACTGCCCAGGCAGTGTTGACACCAACGTGCAAGGGTTCTCCTCAAGGTACCTTGGTAGATCACTGGGGAGTCATGCCTAGATTTTTCGACCATGAATTAATTTAAACACCTATTAATTACCCTTCCACCAATTTTCATTTTTCTGTGGTGATCACTCATTCCCTTATAAAGTCTTTAATTTTCTTATTAATAATTAACAACTCTTTCTTTTGGTTCCTTTATATTAATTTTGTGCACCTTCAATTTGAAAACATCCTAAAAGGCTATCTTTTTTGAAAAATATATTAAGTAACGTGTATTTTTCTTCTTCATTATTAGAAAAGTAAGATCGTCTTTATTATTATTTTTTGATATTTGTGAGTTCAAGAGATCACAAAATTATGTTGTGAGATTTATATATGTTATATGTCCAAAATTTTGTTTAGTATACATCCCGTTGTGAACATTCAGATGCCACCTACCACTTTGTTGATAATTGCATTAACTTTTTGTAACTCTATACTATAATCATCACAAGAACTTTGAGTGATTATACTTTCTTAGTCCTCAACTTGCAAATTTTGCGATCTAGAATCTGGACAAGAATCTCCTCATAAGATAAGTTATAATTTATTCCAATATCTTCACTTAAGATTAATGAAGGATCAGCCATGAATTTTTCAACATAGAGATGTTAAATGCCGCATGAACTACAACTAAATCTTGTGGTGGGTGTAACTCATAAAATACATTACCTAGATTTGTAAGGTTCAATATATCGAGGACTAAGCTTCTCCTTCTTACAAAATATCATAGCGCCTTTAATTGGTAAAACTTCGAATCATACCCAATCATCTTCTTCAATCTGTAACTCCATTTTTCTTCATTGGTGTAGGATTGAAATCTATGTCATTTTCAATATCTATTGAATCACTTTCAGCATCTCCGTCGCTTGATGACCCAAATGTGGTCCTATCAACTCTACATCACCAACTTCAAACCATTTGATAGGATATTTGTATCTTCTCCAATTAAGATCTTCATAATAAGCCATTTGTATACTAGAGTGGTAACTATTGTTGTAAGAAAATTGAATAAGAGGTAGGTGATAGTCACAACTACCTTTGAAGTTAATCACACAAGCCATCGACATATATTTAAAGATATGAATAGTTTTCTATACTTGAACAATTATCTAAGAACGAAAAGAAGTACATAATTTAATGGTGAGATAAATAGCATGAACTCTAACAACTTCTTGAAGATAAAGCATGGCATAGTCCTCTAGTGAATCAGTATTCTTTAAATGGGTAAATTTTTTCATTCTATCAAGAATCACCCAAATAGAATCATGTTGCGTGCGAGACCTTGGTAAAGCTAGGATGAAATCCATATTAATCATATCCCACTTCTATTCCGGAAGTTCTATATTCTAGGCCATACCACTAGGCCTTAGGTGCTATAATTTAAGTTGTAGGAAATTTAAACACTTAGACACAAACTCTCAAATTCTCTTCATACTACTTAGCCGATAATTTTATATAATCGTGATACATATTTATGTAACCTTGATGAATGAAATATCTTGAGCTATGAACTTCCTTCGTGATGCACTCTTTAAGTTTACCACTCGTGCTACACACGATCTAACTTTATACCTTAATACTCCATCTCTCCCTTGTTCAAAAGACATTACCTTTTGCCTATGAACATTCGTCTTTAATTCCTCAAAATTGGGTCTTCATCCTACTTCTCCTTTACTTTTGTCACTAATGAATATCTATCCCCATTCATCACCACTCCTCTTCTATCTATGTAATCTAATAAATGAACTCCCAAGCGTGCAAGTTTGTGAACAACCTGTGCTAGTTCTTTCTTATTTATCTCAGTGTAGGTGTTACTAGCCATAGAAAACCTGCTCAAAGCATCAGAAACAAATATTAGCCTTACCTTGGTGGTATAAAATACTCATGTCATAATCCTTGAGTATTTTAGAGTAAATACATACCAAATACTTATGATCAATGAATACATCTACATGAAGACTATTGAAATAATGATGTCATATTTTCAAAGCAAATACTATGACAACAAACTCTAAGTTTGGAGTTAAAGGTACAAAAAACTTTTGACGTGAGAAAGTTTAGGTGGAGATTTTTGGGAGACAATTTTAGAAGTTGAGTGTGCAAAAGAGCAAAGGAGAAAATCATTTCATGCAAGGTGCTCCTTTGAGGCAAAGGGAGATATGATGTTCCGATATCCGTACTTTTTCCCTCTACTCCTTCTCTAGCTTGAGGTAATGATTTCCTCTTTAATTGTCCTATGTGTTAGAGTCATGTGTTTTATGTGTTTTGATGATTTCCTTATGTTATCCATGATCATGAAAATTTTGTTTTTTTTTAAGAAAACGAGTTTACATGATTGATTATCCTCATCATGTTGTGCATTTACTGTGAGTTCCCTATAGACTCAAGAAGATAATATTATGAACATGGTTTTGCTATTCTTTGGAGTATGAATTCCATATAGGCTCCATGTAAGTGTGGTGAACATGTTTTTAGCTTGGAAAATGAAGCCCATCCATTATGATGGGGAATTTTAGAATTTCATACATATTGGTTTGTTAGGTGTAGCTCCTACTTTCGTGCATATAGTCTCCATATAATTGTGTTGATCATGCTTTTAGCTATGAAAAGTAAGCCCCTCCTTTAACATGAGGAACTTTATAATTTCATATAAATTGGTTTGTTAGGTGCAACTCCTACTTTATTTATGGTATATTAAGTATATTTATCTTGGAGGTAATGTTTCCTCCTTGGTTGTGTGAATTTTTTTATGTTGCATGTATGAAGTGTTGCTTGTCTTGAGTTGTTTCCATTAGAAAGGTATAGAATCTCACCCGAGGATATGTTTTACCAAGAGGGAGATAATGAAACACCTCAAAATCTAGAAGGCTAAACTAGGGATAATTGTGAAGGAAACAGACAAATATGGAGGAAGTTTGGGAAGACATCACCAAAAAACTACCTCACCTCACACGACCACCATGAAGATTCGTGGTGAGCACCATGATTCAAGGAGAGGTTCGTGGAGGGCTAGGCAGTAGCTAGGCTACACTGCACAAAACAAGGACCTTTCGAAATGACAGCTCGTGAAGGATACCACGACCATCGAAAGGGTCATAATCCTAAGCTAGTCGTAGGGGGAGAAAGGGTTTAAATAGTAGTGACTCATCCAAGAACAAACGAGAGAACCTTGACTCGTGGTAGGGACTACGATTCTTGGAACCTCACATGGTCATGTGGTAGTGTACTATAAGTTAAGGGTTAATTGATCTTTTCTTATTTTAATTAAATCAAATCCACGTCATGTTCGCTAAATCTATGACCCCTATATAATTTATTTTAACCCCAAAAATCATGTGTTCAAGATATTATTTCCAAAATACAAAACAAATCCCAAAAGTTCTTCCTCTTAAATAATTCTCTCTCTAGAATCCTGAAGTAGTAGTAGTAGTAGTAGTAGTAGTTGTAGAAGAAGAAGAAGGAGATTCAATCTAGGGTTCAAGATCAAGCTTCCATACTTCAATTATATTAGGATTTGATAGTAAGTTAATAGTTTTCATCCTTGGATTTCTCAAATTTTCCAATTTCAAAATTTAGAAATTCCCAATTTATGGGGGTTTTCTTCAATTATCATGGTTTCTCTTCAATGTTTATTTAAATGATTGAATTATTTTCAATTGAAGTATGATTTTATTAGTTTATATTATTTTATGATTATGTACCCATTAAACAAATTAAACCCTCATGTTTTTAAGTAATGAATCATATTATGTGGGATTGTTAATGTAAAAGAAGATTTTTATTATATTAAGCATATATTGCTAGCTTTAAGTGATGTTTTGATGAAATCCATATCTAACCTATGTTTTCTATGTATTGATGATTGGAACTACTTTTTGATCCTCAAGAGGTAAAATATTGAGTATTGCATGTTCTTATGATGTTTATGCAATTTTTTAAGGGTTCTTTGAGAGTAAAGTACCCATGATGATGTTGTTGTTGTTTTATTCAACCCATATTCTCATAAACACATATAAGAATGATCTAGAAGGTCTCCTTAAATAATAAGATTTCTTATATCTAAAGTTTTTCTCACCTAATTGATTCAAAGGCAAAAAAAGTAGTACCAGTACATCATGGATAGCCAAGGTGTTCTCAATCATGGTATAAGGATTTATGTATGAGAAGATAAGTAAAGAGTTAATAACTATATCGTGGCATTCATAATAAGTATCGGGTTGATATTGATGTAAAATAGAATTTCCCATATTGTAAAGGTTGGATTTCTAGAAGCAGTCTATTAAGGTGAAATCTCTTTCGAGTAGAGGATAGGCTTCTACTAGCAATCTTCGTATAAATTAGCTATGAGCCCCCATAGATTTTATGTGTGCTTGATACAATTAATCTAGAACTTCATGGTTCTTCTTGGGCAAGTATGGCAACCCCTTTGGGTATGGGAGACACCAGGGTATCACGTTATAGCCCACATTGTCTCTCTGTTTATTAAGGCTAATTCGCCACATTTATGATGAACAAATGTTACTTCATGAAGTATCACACATGCGTTCAAAGGTTTTAAAGAAGATATGAGCTTTCACTTGCCATGTTTATTGAGTGTGTATTTGAACCCTCTTATATTATGTTTTAGTTTGTTCAATTGCATGTCATAAAATGAAATGTTCCTTTTAGCACATTTGAAATGTTTTTAGGCATAGATATCACTATTGGTACATTCTATTATTCTAATGCATACTCTTGCCTACATATTCCCCTAATCTCCCCGACCATCATTGTCATCACTTTTTGTAGATTATTGATGAATTTTTGGGATTTCTAAGCTTTGTTGAGTTCTAATCCTCTGATGACAAAGTTTCATTATATTAAGTTTAGTTGATGTATTTTTCTTTTTGACATGATGTATGGTGTAGGCTAAATTTTATTCAATTAGATTAGATTGTCATGAGGAGACAAGATCTCTAGAATTATGTTTTTCATTAATAAAATGTTTTGACTTTGAAATCTTGTTTCACTCTTATTGTTCTATTTCTCATGTAATAAGAGTTAAATGTTACATCTAGGGGATACCCCTAGGTCTTGACACTTATGCATGTATAATTTTCGTTAATTATTAGGGTTAAATGTGAAATGAACATACCCAAAAACTAGTATTTGATATGCACAAAACTGTTACATGACCCTTAGTATTTTTTGAATATTTATATGAATCAAATGTTTAGTAAACAAGAATATATATTTTAGAATACGTTATTATTTTAAATAGAGTTACGTGTGGAAAAAATTTCTTGACATAACAAAGGGACAACAACAATATGAGAAAAATAAAACCAATGAACATACATCCTTATACGATTAAAAAATTTTAGATTACGAAAATTAATTATAAACAATCATATTATCCAAGAAGATATGAATTTTTATTAACTTACTAAATAAAAAAAAATAATGTATCTTTTACTTCACCTTATTATTTTAAAATGTTTATTTGATAGATCTTCTTGATAATTTTCTTTAATGTTAAAATTCATATTCAATTTTATATGTATGATTTATTTATCCTGTAAAGATGAGAGTGAAAATTTATTCAATACATAAATTAATTTATTTAAAGTTTAGATTGCAAAAGGTTTTCTTGAAAATTGTGCAACCAAAAATATTTTTGTAACAACAATAAAAACAAAAATGAATTATGAAATATATAACAAGATAGTAAACATGTAAATTTTCATGTATTTAATGAGTGACTGAAATAACAAATTTTGAAAAATAATTCATTGAACACGACATACACAAGACTTGTAATATAAAGAGATAATAAAATTTATGTAGACAATCCTATGATACACTTAACCATAGAAAAGCTAAAAGACACAAATTTTGTAGGGGACAACATGAACACACAAGACAATACAAATAAGAATAGACATACACTAGTCGAAAGACTTTATTTATTATTGGAGGGGTTTGAATTTTGATCATTAGCATTGTTTAGTGAAAGGTCATCCAACAAAGTGACAAAATAAACATCATTCATGTTTCGAAAATCAATCGTTGATGGACTTTGTAGAATGTCAATAGAGTTGTGGTAGTAATTCATTTGAATTGATGCATCGATTGAGGGGATCTCAGCTAAAGGATCCATTTGTGGTGTCATAGGAGTAAATGGAGGATCTATAATTGGGGACGACATCATAGATGTCATTATTATTGAAGGAGTGGATTGAGTGACATTTGATGTAGACTCCTCGTCACCACCATTCTCTTTCATTGTTTCATGTATTAATTGAAGGTTCTTCCGAATAACATAACTTAGATTGTGGAGACAAAAAATATTCATGTCAATGGAAATTACTTTTCAATTCAATACTTCATACATCTCATTTGTGATTTCCTTATTTTCCTTTCTTATCTTTAGTAGTTTTTCTGCAGCTTGTTCATTCTTTTCTTGGTGAATTCTTGCTTTGTAAGCATATATTTTAATCTCTCCAATTCTTCAAAGTCTTAACTCTTTTGAAAAGTGTTGATTGCTGCAAGAATATTTGGAAAGACCTTAGGTTCAATACTATAAGGAATATATATGACGAGAGCCATTTCAATGTCACAAAGAGTGTTAAGTTCTTTTTTCCTTTTTCAACAACCATATGTGTCTTTTCTTGTATGAGACATTTATTTCCATTTCTTTTTCAATAAAATCTAATTTTACTTTTTTTTCTAGGAATTGCTAAAGACAAGGTATATGAGGATATATGTGTTTGTTAAGGAATGTCTTTGTTGTTGTTCTTGTAGTTGTAGTTGTCTTTGCCTAAGATAGACCCTTATATATATAACAAAAATTTTGAATTCTATAATGTATGGGTAGTTTTAATTATAGAATTTCCTAATATAAACACTAATTTTTTTCGGAATAAATTTAAATTAGAGTATATTATCTTGAACTTTATGTTTTTTTTTTGTCTGATCTAATACAAGCCAATTTTTTTTACTCAATCATTTCATATAAGAAAAAGAATTAGTGTTATTGATGTTTTAATAAGTAGTATGCACAAGAAATGGTCATAAGTTTATAGAAAATAGTTTTTTATATAATTACATTACTATTTTTTTCAATTTTGAAAGAAATTGTATTTAGTATCTATATTTTTTACTAATTTCAAATATTTAAAAACTAAATCCTACCTAATTTTGTTTTTATTAATATATGATATACAACAATTATTACTTGAACCTAAGTGAAATATTTTCCGAAATCAGTTCGAAGGTAAATAAATATTCCATAATTCTACGAATACTAATCAAAATAATGTATTTACACATAATTGAAAATAAAAAGATATATTTTATGATTTTAAAGAAATTATTTGTGATAACCCAAGTTCTTTAATCATGATGCCCCAATTATAATAATCCACTAGAAGTGATGCTAACAATACCCTGGAATGATAAGCAATGATTTTAAGTGTAACAACCTGTATTCTAAGTGTACTTGTTCTATTTATGCTAACCTTTTAAATTTCCTTAAGGTATAGTTTGGAACTCTGTTTCCTATGCAACTAGCAACAATAGAATAGGTTACATTGAGCTGTCCATAGATTTTTATGGGACACAATGAAGTTGACGTCGATTGAAGAATTTAAACTAGAAATCATAAAATTCTATTTAAGGCTACAGTAGAGATTGACATAGTTCATATAAGTTTAAGTTAAGTTAAAGGTATTCTTAACTAGAAATGCCGTTAAATATTGATGTGCTTGCTTAACTTCACTATGCTAGTAGGGGACGAATAGGTGCATCACCTACATTGAGTTATTGACATGTTAAAGGACCAAATAGGTTCATCACCTACTAAGACTTATTTAATCATATTACTAGGTCAAGTATACTACCTAAATCTACCCCAAGTTGAATTAAAAAATAAGGGAAATATCGAAATGAAAGGCCCAATCTTTTCAAACCCACAATAAATAATTTGAATGGAAAAGTAAGTGCATAACCTATAACACACTGTATCCAAAACAGACCAAAATAAGCTTTTTATAAAATCTTCATGTGAAGTAGATGGTTTCAATCAATGGACGGTAGCTTGACCCACGGTACGTCCTGCACATCCGTCAATGGAGTAAGAAAACCCCAAAAACTAAGCCAGATTAATTTGATTGATTGTCGAATGACGGACAGACCTACGGTTCGTATTCTGTGTTCATCGATCGACACCCCATTCACCCACTCTCTAATATTAACCACGGTTCATTATATCTAAGGTCCGTATGTTTTACCATAAGTGGAAATCGACAAATAATTTTGGGGGAAATGTAGCTGGGTCAATTTATAATGGTCATAACTCTTAGCACAAAATAAAATAGGTGTGCTATGATAGACCCACAGATAGATTATTGACTTAGATTTCTATAGACACCAACCTTGAAAAAAACAGACCTCTAACAAAAAAGTTATGTTCATTTTAGTAAAGGCTTGTGGAAAAAACCCAAACTACGGACCCAACCCACGGACCGTCAATTGAAACGATCAACCGTCAGTCCAGGTCATCGCTTGGCCTGACAACAATTCACTCAGGGGTCTTTTGGTTTTTTTCCACTTTGTTTAAACCCTAAGATACGTCATTTTTATCGTAAATCGTCAAATTTTAGTCAGTTTAAGCCTAGAAACATAACTGAAACTTATCTAAGTCAAATCATTAATATAAAACATAGAAAATTAGAAGAAAGAAAGGAGAAAAAGGTCAAGAACCCTAGTTCAAGAACACAACTAGGTTCTCGCTGTTTCAGTCCTGAAATCTAAATATTTCTCCGTGGATTTCATTTCCAGGCATGTGAGATTTCACTAGTGGGTTCCTTTCACCCATTGGGTCCCTAATTTTCAGTCAGTTTTTGATTCTATTATCAAGATTAAACCTAGTATTTCTAGAATTACATCAAATTATAACTAGTTAAATATATGTTATCACATTAAATCCAGAACCCTATCTTTGTATTTTCTTTAGTTCATGATATACACATGCTAGGTCATATATTTCAGTTCTTCAGTTACACATGCCTATGTTTTTAATGCATAATTATAACATTAAATGTTGCATTCCCTGTTTGCATGTTTTTTTTGATCTATCGAGTATTTATAGAATATTCAATGATAATGCCTTACTCACTTAATTTATATAGGGTAGCATAATATCGAGTTGGACTAAGGTTTGGCGTACCCAATTAGTCCTAGACTACTTGCCAAGTTTGTTGTAAGTCCCCTCTGCAGGCAATAAGTTAAGAGATCACTCCAGCATGTGTAACAAGCATAAAAATGGATAAGATAAGTAATGCTTAATGTGTCTAGAATGCCTAGGATTAGACCAGGGTTCATATGGATTGATGCACGTAGAACCAGACCTCAGAATTTTTGCGATAGCCAAGATAATAACTTGGGGCGTTAGTTGAGCAAGGAAAGGTTGGGTCCAATCATGTAGGGTTCTTGAATACGAAGATTTACTCGAATGAATCTTTACGAGACTTAAAAAGGGAAAATCATAGTTTCTTAGGGTATATCGGTAAATGGTCTTTTTCTATGATAAGGGTAGTATGGTAAATACCATACATATATAATTAATTAATTAATTAATAAGGTGGAGTGGTATTTATGGGAGAGAGGGCTGAAAATTGGCCCTTGAAGTTAAGTCTTGCTCCACCGGGTTCGAACCTAGATGGAAGCAATGAATTAAATTTTTTTAAAATTTAAGATGGTAAACTAAAGAAATTAATTTATATTTATTTTTAATTAGATTATTTAAAATAAAAGGAAATAAGATTTTAAATTAATAAATAAAACCTTATTTGACAATGTTTTAAACTAGACTCCAAAGCCTAAGAAAAGTCTTCTCTCCTATGCTCATCTCTCTCTTACATCTCTATCTCTCTCATCCACGATATATCTATGCCATAGTAAATTTAAAGAAAAGAAAAACAAACTAATTTCTTCACACTTGAAGAACTCACACAAAATCAAAAGAAAAAAAACGTTAATTACACATTAGGAAAAAGGAGGTTGTCCGTTGAGTTGTGTTGACATTGAGGGGACTTGTACGTGATCTTGGGTGAAGTTTTTGGGAATATATTTGAGGTTTTAACATCAAAAATGTATGGTTTACCTTCTCTCTAGTTTCCTTTCTCAAGAGATCCCTTAAGATTCAGATTATTCAATCAGAAAACTAGGTTGTTCCCCGTTGCTTGTCCCTATCACTAGCTCGCAATGATTTGTAGATTGGGTATGATTGCTGGTAAATTTAGGTGTATGTTGTGTTTTCGTGTTGAATATGTTTATGTCTGTGCATTTGAAATCGTATGAATGACAACCTATGTTTATCTTAAGTATGTGCATGTGTGTGCAAAAATGTGATTATGACTAGGGTCTCGGTTTGAGTCTCTAAAATGTGTAACGTTATGGTTTTTATTTTACGTGCATAAACCTATGTAAATCGTGATGTTCATAAAATATGAAATGTGGATGATTTAAGTAACAATCTCTTGGCTAAACGAATCTATGAAAAATTCACCTCATAACGTTTTAAAGGATCTATGAATTACTTTATGAGTTCAAGTTATAATATTGATGAAAGTGAGCGCAAATGTGACCAAATTTCCAGCAACTTACATATTTATTTTAGGCTAAATGTAGATGAACATATCTGGAAAATTAATTGATTGAAAAATGAGTTTAGGTCGCAAGGATTCCAACCCACGACTTCACCCGCATACTGCCTTAAAATCACAAAGGGGAAGTGGGGTTCAAGGGGATTCGATCTCGGGTGTGCTTGATGAAATCTAAAGTATAAAAAAATAACAAAAAGAAATGTGAGGTGTGAGAATCGAACCCACGAACTCTAGGTAGCAAATGAGAGTAATAGAAACATGAAAGAAAAAGAAATGGGAGGCGTGGGAATCGAACCCATGACCTCCTACGCAGATTGAAGAGGGAAAATTTAAAACAAATTAAAGAGAGTTGTGGGGGTTAGAACCCACAACCTCTCGGCCAAGGGTGACAGATTTTAAAGAAAATAAGTTAAAAGAAAATGAAATTATGGGGGTTAGATCCCACATCCTCTCAATCCCATTGTGCGAAAAATGAAGAGAAAAAATAAGGAAAAATTTAAATGAATGTATTGGGGCTCAATCTTGGGTCCACAAGCTGTGTGGACTGGAATATAATAATTTAAAAAATATAAGTGTTGCTTAAGGGATTCGAAACTGGGTTCCCTTTCACAAATACCGTATTGATACATAAGTCAAACATTAATTAAATATTAAAGAATAATATTGCCTACTTAGATCAAAATCGAGATCTTGGCATACATAAAAGATGCATAAGTCTTGTACCACATAATCTTAGGAATATATGAATCACTTAAACAAATGATGAATGAAGACTCATGTCTTTTATGCATAGAACAATAAGTCTACCATACATTTAAAAATAACTGAACCTAAGATGTATGTAATGAAATGATGTAAACCTAGAAGGGTTAAGTAAGAGTGTAAAACACACTAAATGGCCAAGTGCATTGTCACATGATAAAATGAACAATGAAATGATGAAATTAACAATTAAATGATGTAATGAACAAAGAAATATTGAAATGAACAATGAAATGATGGAAACCCTAGAAGGTTTAAGTAAGAGTGTAAAACACACTAAATGGATAAGTGCATTGGCATATGATAAAATGAACGTAAAATAGGGTGAGTAATTATGAAGAGTAAATCTGCTAATGTTAATGATTGTGGTGATAGCATGATATGAGGCTAATGTTAATGATGAGAACAATCTCAAAAGAGCCTAAGTAAATGTTACCAAAACGTACTCACCAATCACAATGTAAAATTGACGAAAAAACTAGTCTCTATGAACACTCTGATGAAAGTACTCAGATTAAAACGCTTAATACTAACGATGAGATGAGAAATCATCTATTGAGATATCATGTTCTCAACTAGAAGCCATCTTCCATGACTTATGAGTTGAATGTAATGAAACTTTATACAGAGCACCGATAGACTAGCTATTATCATTGATGCCTTTTTTCAGGAAGGGCAGAGGTTGACCTATCTCTCATGAGATGAGAATGTCCCGCATACCGGCATGCTTGGTATGGGTCTCCTTATATCTCTTAGTCTTCGAACCTATACTGCCAATATAGGGATCTAGCGTGGGTTCAATTCCCATGTACCTAACATGTTTTGGGTAACTTTTTCTGGTGATTCAAACTCTTTTTTGTATGGGGGAGAAACTGGATTTGATGATGTCACATGATCTATGTCGGTTAAAGTTAAAGTTCCCCATGAATAAATGTGGCCAAGCTCAAATGATGCACATATTGAAATTAATGATACCAAAGGTCTTAGGATATGATAATCAAGAGGTGAGCTAGACATAAGTGATGAAACTAGGTTATTCTTGATCATTGCACAATGAACCCGATGAATGTCTTAAACTACATCCTAGGTATAGTTGGTGTTTACACTAGCCTATAAATTAAAGTAAATTAATTACGTACAATTGAATGAAGCAGAGTCTATGTTTGTTAAAGAGGGCTCCTTAGTTGAGGTCTTATATGTCGAGCCCTCATTTTTTGGAAGTGTTGATATCAAGTAAATGATTCCAATTTCATATAGAATATGAACAAATGATATGAAAAACTTTATCTGTTATATGCAATATGTTATGTGTTATGTAAAAGATGTTATGTGAAGTGTGCAATATATTAAGTATGATTATGCATGTTACTATCATGGAATGACTTTCCTAATCAAAATTTTCAAAGTGCACTCCCTTTCCAAATCCAAATTCTTATATCTCACTAACTTTCCTAATCCCAATTTGGCTAGTCCAGTGACATTACTTTCCATAATCATGTTGTTAGGAAAGAATTATTCTTACTCATGCATGTCCTTGGTATGTGCTTGCATATACCAATCTTTAGTATAGGTGTGTACTAACCCTATACATCTGTACAATTTTAGGTGTAGGAACAGGTGGACTCTAGAGCTACAGGTTGACACTTAAGCTATCCGGACGTGGAGCATTCATCCGAACATGGTAGGCCATCAATATTTTGAGGATGCTTTCCTATTATATTGTAGATTAGTTATAGGATTGAGCTAGTGTAGTATGTTCAACTTGCGTTTCTTTCAATTTTTGTTCAGTGATTGTATTGGTGCCATTTTAGCCAATATACATAGTATTGGTGCCATTTTAGACTGTATACATTTAATTCTATATTAAAAAATTTATTTACTTTGATGATCTTAATGTTAGATGGTGGATAGTGATGAATTCTGAATCGAATAGAATGATTAGTATGTATGTTAAGAAAAAAGAAGTTTCAAATTTTCCGCTAAAATTAACCTAGACGAAGTAAGAATGACGTAAGTAGTCTTGTTTGCGACCTCTGAGAGGTAAACGATGTTAGTCTCATCTGGGGTCTAGACTCTAATCGTGAAAAAGTTGGTATCTGAGCACTCCGTTAAATTGCGAGGATAATAAGTTCACGTCAACCATTGTAATAAAGTACGCCACTATCCTAGATTTGAGACTGCATGATGTATAGGAAAATTTCACTTCTTCTGATATTATCGTGCCTTATTTAATGTCTGATCTGTAGGTGTTAAGAGCGTATCTAACATCAGCTCTTGAGATTTATAAAGAAGAATACAAGGAGAAACATAGGCGAAGAGATTGGAGGACCAGCTTCTGGGGTAAATAAAGTTCCTCCCTAGACTCCAGATACTGGAATGGAGATGCATTTTAACCCAATTGGGTTGAAAGATGAAGAAGTAAGGACAGCCCTGGTACAAATAGCCCAAGCCATCACGTTACAAGCTTATTCTATGACAGTCCAGGCGGAGCAACAAGGTTTTTCCAGGGATAACCCACCTGCCAGCACCATGGCTAACAGGTTAAAGGATTTCACGAGGATAGAGCATCGTGTTTACATTGGATCTAACATTGCTGAGGATCTCAAGGAGGAATGTAGGACAGCTGTGCTGCATGATATCATGGACATTTATAGTCTAATGGTACATGTCCAACATGTGGAAAAAAGGTAAGAAGAGAAAGCACACTAGGGAAGGGAAGAGGTCAATGCAAGCTGCGGATAATTTGTCAAGGAAGAGTAGAACAGAAATAAGAGATAAGCCCAGGTTTATAAAGGGATTTGCCCATCACCCCAGTTCATTCAAGGGTCTCTATGTTAGGGATTCTGAGCCTAGAGTTAAGAGAAACATCGTTGTTTGTGAAAATCAAAGATGGAACCCTTAGAATGTCTATTATTTGTAGCTCAACAAAGTCACTACCAAGAATAAGTATCCACTTCCAAGAATAGATGACTTGTTTGACCAACTCCAATGGTCTATTTTATTCTCGGAGATTAATCTTCGTTTATGGTACCATCATATCAGGATTAGTGATGGAGATATCCCAAAGACAGCCTTTTATACCCATTATTGTTATTATGATTTCCTAGTTATGTCATTTAGTCTCACAAATGCACCTACTGCATTTATGGATCTCATGAATAGGGTCTTCCATGAATACCTTGACTACTTCATGATAGTATTAATTGATGACACTCTAATCTACTCTAAGACCAAGGAAGAGCATGAACTACATTTAATACTAACCTTGTCGTTAATTAGACAACATTAATTGTATGCCAAATTCAGCAAGTGTGTATTCATTCTTAGATAAGTGACCTTCATGGGTCATGTTTTTTCCGACAAAGGTGTAGATGTACATCTTAGGAAGACTGAGGTTGTTATGAACTGGCCAAAACATCTTACTCCTATAGATATTCATAGCTTCTTGGGATTGGCTGGTTATTATTGCAGGTTCGTAGAGGGTTTAGTTCAATTACTTCTCCACTCACAGCTTTGACGAAGAATAAAGTCAAGTTTTAATGGCGGATACTTGTGAGAAGAGTTTCCAGTACTCAAGGAAAGACTCACTTCATCCCGGTACATACTTTGCCCATGTGTGGTGAGAATTACACTTTTTATTGTGATGCAACTAGGGTTTGTTTGGGTTGTGTTCTTATGCAGGGTGGTAAGGTGATAGCTTATCCCTCCAGAAAGATAAAGGTTCATGAATAAAATTATCCCAGTCATGACCTGGAGTTGGAAATTGTGGTGTTTCCATTGAAACAGTTGAGGAACTTCTTGTATGGAGTGCATGTAGATGTGTTCAAAGACCACAAAATTCTCCAGTACGTGTTCAGACAGAGAGAGTTCAATCTACATCAACGAAGACGGTTAAAACTTTTGAAGGACTATGACATGAATGTACACTACCATCCATGTAAGGATAATGTTGTAGATGATGCTTTGAGTAGGATGAGTGTGGGAAGTACAACCCACGTTGAGGATGAAAAGAAGGAATTCGTGAAAGATATACATAGACTCTCAAGACTGGATGTGCGGTTGGTTGACTCATCTAGTGGGGGTGTTTCAGTTCATCCTAGTTCTGAATCATCCACAGTAGTTGAAGTCAAGGAGGGTCAGCATCTTGATCCTGTGTTGATGGAGCTGAAGAAATCAGTGTTGGTTAAGATGAATAAGTCTCTTTCTTTGGGAGATGACGACATAAATAGGTATCAAGACATGTATTGGTTGGATGGCATGAAGAGGGAGATTGCAGATTATGTGGCCAAGTATCCTAATTGTCAATAAGATAAGGTAGAACATCTTAAGGCTGGTGGTATTACTCAGACTATTGAGGTTCTTAATTGGAAATGGGAGACCATTAATATGGACTTCGTGGTTGTTCTTCCGAGGACTAGGAGATAGCATAACTACATATGGGTTATTGTGGACAAGATGACTAAGTCTACCCACTTTATCGATGTGAAGTCTACTTATATAGCCTAGGATTATGCGGAAATCTACATTGATGAGATTGTGTGATTTCATGGGATTCCTTTGTCTATAATTTCAGATAGAGGATCTCAGTTCACTTCACATTTCTGGAGATCCTTCCATAAGATCTTAGGCACGTAGGTAAATCTTTGTACTGCCTTTATTCCTCAAACTTATGGCAGGCAGAGTGCACCATTGAGGCAATGGAGGATATTTTGAGAGTATGTGTGATTGACTTAATGTGTATTAGGACGACCATCTGCCATTGATAGAATTCTCGTATAATAATAGCTATCACTCCACCATTAGGATGGCACCGTTTGAGGCACTGTATGGGAGGCGCTGTAGGTCTCCAGTAGGGTAGTTCGAAGTTGAAGAGTCATCCATTTTTTGTCAGAGATCCTTCATGAGGCCTTAGAGAATCCCAGGGTTATTAGGGACAGGTATGATACTGCTTACAATCGGTAGAAGTCCTATGCAAATAATAGAAAACGACCCTTATAGTTTGATATTGGTAACCAAGACTATTTGAAGGTATCACCTGTTAAGAGGGTGATGAGGTTTAGTAGGAAGAGGAAGTTGGGTCCAAGGTATGTTGGGCCATATGAGATCCTGCAGTGTGTGGGTGAGGAGGCCTATGAGTTGGCATTGCCTACGGAATTAGCTTCTATCCATCCAGTCGTTCATGTTTCTATGTTAAACAACTCCCTAGGTGATCAAACATCGATTCTACCTCTTGAAGGTTTTGAAGTCGATTAAGACATTTCCTACGTAGAGGTACCTGTTAAGATCATAGACAGACCGGTCAAGCTGCTGAGGATCAAGGAGATTGCAACATTTAAGGTATTGTGGTGGAATTATCTTTTTGAGGGGTTTACATGAGAGGCTGAGGACAATATTAGATCCCGCTACCCTCATCTTTTTCAGCTCTTGAGGTTAAACTTCCTACTCTTACGTCTATTTTTCCTTATCTCCACATTCTTTGTTGATATTGCTTGATTGTTTATAGTGACTATGTTATGATATGATTAGGATTATGCAAAATAGTTAGTGGTGTCATTCGGGGATGAATTTTCCTAAGGGAGGATAACGTAACAACCCTAAAAGTGTATAAGATAAGTAATGCTTAATGTGTCTAGAATTCGTACGATTAGACCAGGGTTCACACGGATTGATGCCCGTAGGATAAGACCTCGGAACCTTTACGACAGCCAACAAAACTAGCTTGGGGAGTTATTTGAGCTAAGAAAGGTTGGGTCCCGCCATGTAGGACTCTCAAATACGAACATTTTCTTGAATGAGTCTTTACCGAACATAAAAAGGGAAAATCATAGTTTTGGAGGGTCTAGGGGTAAAATGGTTTTTTCCAGGCTAAGGGTTGTACCATAATTTACCTACATATACAATTAATTATTTAATTAATAAGGTGGAGGGGTATTTTGGGGAATGAGAGCCGAAAATTGGCCCTTGAAGTAAAGGCTTGCTCCACCCGGTTCGAACCTAGGTGGAAGAAATTAATTAAATTTGTTTTTAATTTAAGTTGGTAATTAATGTAATTAATTTATATTTATTATTTAGTAGATGATTAAAAATAAAAGTAAATCAAATTTTTAATAATTAAATAAAACCTTATTTGACTAAGTCCTAACTAGACTCCTAAGCCTAAGATAACTCTTCTCTCCCACGCTCATCTCTCTCTCACATCTCTATCACTCTCATTCATGATATCTCTCTGCCAAAGTAACTTTCCAGAACAGAAAAATAAATCAAGTTCTTCACACTTGAAGAACTCACACGAAGTCACAGAAAACAAACATTAATCAAACGTTAGAAAAAGGGAGGTTGTCCGTCGAGTTATGTCGACATTGAGGGGACTTGGACGTGATCTTGGGTGATGTTCTTGGGCAAAAAATTGAGGTTTTAACTTCAAAAATGTATGTGTTCTCTTCTCTCTTTCTCTCTTTCACAAGAGACCCCTTAAGGTTCAGATCGTTCAGTCCAAAAACTAGGGTTGTTCCCCGTTGCATGTCCATTTCACTCTCTCCCAATGATTCATAGGTTGGGTATTATTACTGGTAGATTTAGGTGTATATGGTGTTTTTGTGATGAATATGGTTAGGTTTTGTAGTTTAAATAGTATCAATGACAACCTATTTGTTTTCGCAACTATGTGCATGTGTGTACGAGAATGTGGCTATGACTAGCGTAGCTTGAGGCTCAAAAAATGTGCAATGTTATGGTCATTATTTTGCGTGCATAAACCTATGTAAATCATGATGTTCATAAAAGATGACATGTGGATGATTTAAGTAATAATCTCTTGGCTAAACCAATCTATGAAAAATGCACCCCAAAAGATGTTAAAAGAACGACGAATCACATTATGAGTTCAAGTGAATATATTTATGAATGTGAGTTTAAATGTGAAATAATTTCCAGCAACTTACATGTTTACTTTGGGCTAAATGTATATGAACAAATCTAGAAAATTAATAGAGTGAAAAATGAGGTTAAACCACCTTGATTCGAAACCGCGACATCACCCGTATAATGCCTTAAAATTGCAAAAGGGAAATGGGTGTCAAGGGGATTTGATCTCGGGTGTGCTGTCTGAAAAGTAGAGTATAAAATATTGATAAAAAGAAATGTGAGTCATGGGAATTTATATACCGTGGTTTCATGTTATTTTTAATGCTTTTTCCTTAAGTTTACTGTGTGTCCAACAGCCTCTTTGTATTTTTTTGGTATGTTTCTGTTTATTTGAAGGAAATCTTTCTAAAAGATGAACGCGGAGGTTTTTGGGCAAGCAATGGAAAAAAAGTACCATATACGGAGCTTATGACGGTCCGTCGTGCCTGTGACATTCCGTAGGTGGCATCGTACTGAAGCTGCTGAAGGATGATGGGGAAGTCTGACCAAGTGTGGGGTCACGGTGTGCGTGACGGACCGTCGTATCCATGACGGTCCGTCCTGCTGGTTCATCATGAAGATCATAGAAGTAGTCCCAGTACCTAGATTCCAAGAGTTCAAGTGTTATGGAACGGAGACCCTCGATGGACCGTTGTGCCTGTGACTGTCCTCATACCTGCCATCGAGGATAATGAAGAGAGTAACAGAAAAATTTGCAAAGTATGGGACGATGGAGTCCATGATGGATTGTATTGGCCATAATGATGAATCACGAGGTTCGTCTACCCAGCCGCGTTTTGACAGGTTTCCAGTAAATAGAGTCCTTCTTTAATTAGGTTTTTGTTTTTTTTAAATAGTTCGAAAAACTATGTTTCAGGGGTTAGACTCTTTCATGATTAGACTTTCTTATAGTTAGACTCTTGATTATTTTTGTTACTTTTATGGATTAGATTTGGTGATTATTATTACACTTTTCGAGAATCATTAGTCTTCAATTAATTTTACTTATTGATTGTTGGTTATTTTGTTGATTAATCAAGTAAACTTATGGATTTTATTCTTTCTCATTAAAGTAAGTGCATGAATTCTTATATTACATATTTGAATATTGTGATTATGACTATGGGTAACTAAACTCCATGACTATGGTTGTGGAAACCATAGGCGAATAATGACGCTAACTAAAATAACAATTCAAGAATAGTGTCTTGCATGTATTGATAATTCTTTCGTTTGATGTCTTTTTGACTAATGACCAACGTTAGAACTCGCCTTAATGCTACTTGTTCAGACCAAGTAGGTAGATAATAGGAAAAGAATTATCAACATAGATTTAGTTTATACTATTAAATAGGCTAGTATTGATTGGTACAAGGTAATAACTTAGTCAAATATCGTATACAATGCTTAATATAAGGTAAAGGTAAGGGTTACTACAGCAACACACGTAGCCGGACCAAGGTGCGGAGTGAGATTTTCTAGATGTCGTACCAAGGATTTAGAAATACAAAACTTATCACTTTGCATGCAAGATACTAGGAAAGAATGTTTATAGTTAGAATTATCAAGTTAGGAACCTGTGGGGAACACGTAAACCCTAGTTACTTTTATTAACTATTTAAACTTCAACATTTGAATCTGTTTGTTGTCTACTCTAATATAGCTTGTTATTTTTATTCATTTAGAAGTAAAATACCACCTTTTGTTGTCTTTGTTTTCCAAGGATATGATTAAATAAATAGTACTAATAATAGTTTGACGTTAAGTCTCAACTATTTTCCTCATGGGAATGATCCTAACTTCATTAGTTGGTTCTTTACTTGATAGAACCGCTTTACTTCTTATTTGAGAAGTAAGTTTGAGCGTATAAAATTTTGGCGCCGCTGCTGGGAAAAGTAGCTTTTAGATTAACTTAAACTTATTACTAAAATTTAGTCAATATTTTCTTAATTTTTCTTTATTTGAAGAAAAATCTTCCTTGTATTCCAAATACACGGAGATGAAGAGAATCCTTGTTTCCCTATGATAAACAAATTAGAGCATAAACTACGCAACATGAATCAAAACTGGGGTATTAATTATGATGATCCAAACCAGAACATCCCACCTCCGGTTGATGTTCATGATCAGTTGTTACCCGACGCTCCTGGTGAAAACTAACAGAACAGCCGCAAGAATACTACAGAGGCTATCATAATATAGCAAACTCCGATGCGCCACTTGTCTTTCCTTTTCTACCACAAGGCCACACCTTTGTGGTAACTAGTAGACTGATGGAAATGCTCAGTGCCAGAGGTTGGTTTCAGGGCTACCTTCTAAGGATCCACATTCCCATATAACTAAGGTAAGGGCAGTGTGTAAAAGCAGGTTAGGGAGGCTTTGATGTAATAGGGATAAGAGTGTTTCCTCTCTCACTGACAGGAGAGGCTGCTATTTGGTTCACTGAGTTCTCTTATAACTCAATTTTCAGTTGGAACCAACTAAGGGACGTTTTTTTAGCACGGTACCAACCAGTCTCCCTGAAATTAAACGACAAAGACAGAGTGCACAACTTTGTGGCACTACCAGGAGAGTCAGTTAATAGTTCTTGGGTAGCTTCACCTCGTTTTTTTAGAAGCATCATCAATCATCGTATAGATGATGACTCACTGAAGGAATACTTCTATCGGTGATAGGATGATAATAATAAAGCGGTGTTGGATACTATAGTAGGTGGTTCTTATGGGGAGTGTCCTTATGCTGAGATTGCTGAAAATTTAGAGAAAATCTACCGAAACAATAAAGTCTGGTGTACCAGGAAGTTAGATACTGGGAGAAATACCTTCGCAATGCAATCCACTCACAATGCAGCCATATATGAGTTTCGTATAGCGATGGATAAGATTAGAACTGAGCTTGGGTTTGTATTAAAACATGTCACTTGGGTTGAAGAAAAGATAAATGCAGTCAACTACTTGTCTAAGCCACAACCACCAAATGATGAATGCTATCATGCGGAGGATTCGTATGCGGTAAACGAGTAGAAAGGGGGTCTCTGACCGAGTGCCCAAGGCTCAAATAAGGATAATTGGCACCAAGGTCAAGGGAACCAAGGTTGGATATATGGTAACTATAATCCTGAGGGTCATTATGTGCAATATTTCTCACATCTCTATGACTCTTTGTTCTCATGACCTCAAAATGATTGACTACATTCAATATAAAGGAGAAAAAAGGATTTATCCCCCTATCCAACTACCCATACAAGAGCATTTGGCTTAAGAATACTTTCTTCTTTTTCTTTTTCTATGGACTGCATAAATCTTATGTTCCAGCCCAAAGGAGGATAATCTCTTTTGGCAGCTCACTCCTAACGGTAATAATTATGCCAATTCTGCCTAAAAATCTCTTCAGGTGATCAAAGGGCTCCCTTTTTAAGTAGATGAGATTAGGATGAAAGAAAATTACAACCGCGATAACAACATCAACATGGGTAACTATGGTAATAGAAATGGTAGGAATAGGGCCTATGTCCCTCCTCAAAAATTGCAAAGTTACTCCTAGAGCTGGTGGAGATAGTATGGCGCGAGTTGATTATATGTTGCACAAAATGATGAGGAGGTTCGATGCTAATGATGAGCACATTAAAGAGTTAAGGAGTGATTTACTAGTATTTGGCAAAAGGTTGATACACATGCAATATCGATTAAGCACATCGTGTTGCAAATGTCCCAATTATCTGCGACCGTGAACATATGGTAGCTGGGCAATATTACTAGCAAAAATGTCCAAAATCTGAAAAATAATGCACAATGTATGGAAATCACTACTCGGGGTGGTAAGCAAACCATTGACCCACCTATGCCGTCTCATGAGGAAACGGTGACAAGCACACTAATAAGGTTTTAGAGGGTAGTGGTGAAGCAGATGATAGAACTGGAAAAGATGCGAAAGTCCTTATAAAGGTAATTCCCATGGCTAGACCACCCCCCCTTTCCTGAAAGATAAATGAAAAACACTGAGGATGGAAAATATCGGAGTTTTATAACAATGTTGAATCAACTTTCTATCAATGTTCCTTTGGTAGAAGCTGTAGAACAAATGCCCGGTTATGCCTAGTTTATGAATGATGTTGTTACAAAGAAAATATCGGTTAGTTTCGAGGATGATGATAGAATGCAACATTGTAGTGCTATTGCTACAAGATCTCTTGTACAAAAGAAGAAGATCTGGGTGCGTTCACTATTCCTTGTACAGTCGGGTAATTATATTATTTGAAACCATTATGTTATCTAGCAAAGCATAAATCTCATGCCCCTCTGATTTACAAGATGTTGGGTTTGGGTGACCCAAAGCCCACTATGATGCGGCTACTGATAGACGATTGAACACTTAAAAGGCATATAGGGATACTCCACGAGGTTATAGTAAAGGTGAAGTCGTTCATATTTCCAATAGATTTTGTTATCCTTGATTGTAAACTCGATTTTTAGGTTCCTATTATTCCTTGGAGGCCATTTCTTGCTACGTGTAGAGCCTTAGTTGAGATGGAAAATAGGCAGATGAAATTTCTGTTGAACAATGAAACAACGACCTTCAACATTTGTAGGTCCATGAGGAAGACTGGTGAACTCCAGTTGATATCTGCAATATCCTACAAACAAAAGATGAAGAAGGATTATGATCTAAAAAGTTAAAAACGAGAGTTTATGGTTAGGGATGCGCTGTTTTTAGACAGTTCAAGGTTGCGCTTGTTTCCGGGTAAGCTCAAATCCTAATGGACTGGTCCTTACTAGGTTACCCAACTATTCCCTCATGGAGCAGTTAAGTTAGAAACAAAGGAGGGAGTGTGGTTTAAGGTGAATGAACAACGCATAAAACCCTATTTTTGGCATATTGAATCGGCAAATGAAGGAATCAAGGCATACCATCTTGATGAAGGCTTAGTAATTAAGCGTTCGTGAAGTTAAATCAGGCGCTTGTTGAGAGGCAACCCAACATTTATAGTTTTTCTTTCTATTAATAGTAGCATTTTCTACTAATGGGTTTTAAATTTGCATGAAAATCACCAGCAAATTCTGCAGAAAATCACTCTGCAGCAGTCACTGACGGACCCATCGACAGCCCATCACGAACGCCACAAAACAGAGCATGAATCCACCGTGCAAGTACGTCTTTGAGTTATTTTCAAAACTAATACACATGGGACGAAACAAATGAAGAACTGTCACAACTGCGACGGACGTCGTTAAGGACTCGTTGCATCATTAATGAATCTTGCCTGACCCGACCTGGCTGTTTTTTTAAAAAAATTCTTAACATTTAAAAACACCACCTCTTCATTCCACCCATTTCCCTCCCTTTTCAACTTCCAATCTCCTATGCCTATTTCAATCAATCTATTTCCCAAATTCCTATAATCCACTCTCTACTAGTTAGATTCTGCTGTTGTGGTTCTCTTCTTTATCACCAAGTACCTTCCTCACTTGTTTTTCTCAAATTACCAGGTATGTGTCTCTAATTTCTACTCATTTACACTGCATTTTTTTATCAATATGTATTAGCCTATATTTTATTGATGGGTTCATTCTTTACTACATATTTTGTCTGAACTAGGTTGAGAATCCTCAAAATGGCCTTGTTAAAAATCTAGAAATTGGTGCTTTAGCATAGCTAGTTTACTAGGTATTTGGGTTAAACACATGTAGTTTAAAACAATAAAAATTCCAATTGGTTCATAGGGGATGAATGTGGCTTCCCTAGTCCTATCACTAAATGACAGAACGAGACCCCGATGACGGACGGTCGTACCCATGACGGACCGTCATAGGGTGCATCCCAACATCCCTAACAACCCACCATGCCCCATGGTGTTCCGTCCTGCACAACCATTCTTGTTGTAAGAGACACTATTCCTAAGGGTATCCAACTTTTTCCAAGTGTCCTCTTACTAAAGTCTATGAGGGACCGTCATACTCACGATGGTCCATCCTGCATAACCATCATGACGGTCAGACACCCCTCTCATAAAGGTCTCCATGATTTTTTTTGAATGTCCCACAATGGACATAGACAACGGAATGTCATCATATCAACAGTCCGTCATGCTTATTCGTCATACTTGTCAGAGACTTTCCTTTGGGGGTCTCCACCTAAACATAGTTTAAGTAAGACATGACGGATCCTATGATGGTCCGTCGTACTTACGATGAGTCGTCACTTGGTCCGTCGTGTTCCACTATTACTATAGAAATGTCATTACATCTTAAATGTTTTATTTATTTTGTGTCTTTTTGCTTGTCTTGTTTTCTACTTCGAGTAATAATATTGATTCTTTACAGGTACTATAGTGTATGGCACCAAAATAAGATCGAGTCTACGTATATGGGCGATCGAAGTTTGTCGCCCTGTCTTCCTTCCTGATCATTGGCCCTGATGATGAGCGTGACACCAAGTACGTGCCCCTAGGCACTTCGACCCCATCCCGAGCTGCACATGTTGCAAGAACCATATCCAAAAAGGTTGCGTCCAGCATAGTAACTACCTCCCACTCTGATTAGGAGAACACACTGACCGGCACAACTTCTGGGTAAGGTACTTATGAAGAAGGAGCGTATGGCTCCTTAGATGTTTTGTGGTCGAAGGAAGCCTCAAGATCTGTTGTCGTCCGTGCACCCACCACAGCAGCACAGTCTTCCTCGTCTGATGAGGCTGACTGTTCTAAATCCACACCCGGATCACCGACTCGTACCCACACCTCGGTTGTCGACCAGCCCAACCGGTGGTGTGTCAACGGGCAATATCAAGTTTTTTCATACGCAAAGTTTTTGAATGACAAAGGATTCATGACACGGAACCTTACACTAGAGAGGCGGGCCCTTACGGGAAGTCTCCCGACTATGAAAGAGATCAATAATCTCTTCACCGGACATCGAGTGGAGTGAAAACGCGTTTGTTGGTCCGTTATAGTGATGATTTGGTCCGAGAGTTCTACGCCTCCTACGTGGCTACTCTCAGATCACAGATTGATTGGAGGGCTGCCCCCGCCAAACAGGTTACACTAGAGCATGTATGAGTATGTGGCATTCAGGTTTATATCTCCTTGCCTTCCATGCGTTGGTATATACACGGCGAGGATGTTGGTGCCAATCGGACCCCTTTCACCGCCGAGTTTGACTACAGGTGGCAAATTGTCAAACATGGCCAATTCTTGCGTGAGCCATCACTGAGAGAGACCACCAAGAGGTGGATGGCCCTGCACTTGTCTGTTTATGGAGAGGGTGTTGACTGGGTAACCGAGACGATGGGAGCCATCAAGAAGGCTAACCTTATCTTCATGGCGAGTTCTTATTGTTGATTACAGCCGCTGATAATATAGTCACATGGGATCGTGCAGTACTAATTGTGGAGATGATAGCCAGGTTTGAGGTAGACTTTTCTTGGCTTCTACAGGTGGTTATACACGATGGGATTTTAAGGTTAGAAATACTTACCCTTTCCCAGGCATGATATTTTAATAATGCAGGTCCGCAGGTGTGCCTATCTATCACATTGATCAGCTCAAGATGCTGCTGAGCATTGTTGATGTCGGCCTCATCAGGAATGAGGCCAATGAGTTCGCTCCATGCAGGGGACCCCGTCTAGAGTTGCCTCCACTTGGTGACAATCTGTCTGATACGGCAGCATAGGCTCGCACGTCTACACAGGCTGATTTCACTGACATTACCCCTGTTGAATCTATCCCGGGTATTAGCACTGCCCCGAGCTCCTCTCGCTCAACCCCTTTCCCCGCTATGGTCCTGCTTTCTAGGGTACATAAACTAGAGGCGCAGATGGCTACACTTTTGCATCACATCAGCCTTTGATGCAGAGGTCTATTGCTAGGGCAGACGAGCGCTTTGAGCGGAGAATAGCCAGCACACATAGCGGAAGACTTCCTGAGGTTCATCAACACTTGGACGCTTTTGAGTTGCGGGTGCTAGCCCGGCCAGCCCCTCATGTGGATGTGTCAACCTTTTAGGATGCGGTCGAGAGTCTTCACGCAGACATCAGTATAATCTTAGAGTCTAGGGTGCCTGAGTCTGAGGCCCTTTCTGTAGAGCCTGCTGAGGACACAGTGACGGTGGCCTTCTTCGCCATTTCTGAAATTTCACCACCACCCAATCGAGAGCTTGCCAAATGGTGTAGGGGTCGCGAGAAGGATGAGGCTAGAGAACGGAAGGAGCGTCGTGAGATGGAGGTTTTGAGGAGAGCCTCGCTTTCTGATGAGGTGGTGCGTCAGATGAGGGCTTTAGAGTTAGCTAGCTCCAGAAAAATGTTGAGATATTGGGAAGCACTACTGAAGGATACCAGATTACAGAGGTATTGGGTTCTGAGGTACCGGACCCACCAGCTTGCGGATCGTCTGCGCTTTGTGCCGCTGGTTTGCTTCACCAACCACTCTCTTATTTCAATTCTTTTTTATGAATTGGGGACAATTGCATATCTTTTTATTGGGGGTGGAGTAGATGGAAAGTGAGTGCTACGGTGAAGCCTGAGTAGCCCAATTGACTATCCTCATTTGGGGTTTTCTTGCTTGTGTTCTTTTACCCCACGAGACTGATTATTTTTACTGTTGAACCGGCATGTCTATGTAATGTGTACATAGTTTAACTCTGAAGCATGATGGTTCAAATGATATTATTATGAAATTAAAATGATGCATGACTAGGCAAAGTAATTGATAAATGTGTAGCTCTAAGCATGACATAGTGATACACCACCGCATGACCCTAAGTCTAAAATTCGAACTAGGTGTCTGATAATCTGCTAGAGTAACAAGATGTCAAGTGAGTGTGAGGAAGATTTGAATAGTCCATTATTTGTACTGAGCTAAAACTTGCCTGGTTAGTCCTTCTAAAACTAAGATGTAATAGACAATTAGGAACGGGTAATACGCCCTTATTCAATATAGCCCATTTTTGGCCGAAAAAAACTAATAAAATTAATCCTTCTTTGATCTAAATTATTTGAGATTAAACTAGACCTTTCTTTTTCACCCCAACTAATCTTTTCTGGGATTAATGTGTTGGCCCTGGTCCCTCCTTGCACATGTGCACCTCAGCTTATGCCAAAAAAATAAGTTGAGGGTGGGTAATACAGTAAACAACCTTTTTATGGCCCTTACCCAACGTTGGGTATTGTGTACTTTGACTCATGTCAAAGCCATGAGTTTAGGGTATCTATTATGAGGAATTTTCTAGAAAGTGGGGTTAAAAGAATAAAGAGAGAGAAAAAACAAAAGTAAAGAGACTCAAGAATCGGTTGAAAGAAAACTTAAATAAAAAAATACAAGAAATACAAGCATGAAAAGAAGAGAGTCACTTACACAAATTAAGAAAGAAGGTAATATAAAAAGGTGAAAGAATATCAGAAACTGGGCGAAATAAAATGATTAAAAGTTGTATGTTTAGCCGTAATGTCAAGAAGGGAAAAAAGTCACTAAATTATACCTAAATATACCCTAGGTTACATTAGCCTATGTTACAAGCTAAGAAATTTCTATCGTGATCCTAAAAGTTGTATAGCGAACTTAAAGCAGTGAAAATAAGGGCAAGCTTATGGCAATATGTATGAATGAGTTGTGAATTTGTTCTTACAGCGAGTGTTTAAAAGTAATCCTTATAATAAAACTAAAATCATTGTGTGAAAAATGAGGATATTATTTTGAAGTAAGGACACTAGTTGCAATACTAGAAATATTAGCACCTCGGTGAGAAATGGATGAGGATAGGTGTTAGTGCATGGTGAGTCTGTGTCATGGTCTGATTCCACATAATTCAAGCCTAATAGTGATGGCATGCATAAATATGATGAGATTGATCGGGATTGATAGCTAAATGATTGCGAAAGATAAAACATGGATACTATTGTACAAAGATTTTGTATTGAGTCATATTGCGGCGCTTGACGAGAAACAACAAATTTAAGTTGAGGGTGTTGATATACCGTGGTTTCACTGTATTTTTAATGTTTTTTCCTTAAGTTTAATGTGTGTCCAAAATCCTTTTTGTATTAATGTGTATGTAAGTTTCTCTTTATTTGCAGGAAATCTGTCTAAAAGATGAACGCGGAGGTTTTTGAGCAAGAAATGCAGAAAAGTACAACCTACGGAGCTTGTGACTGTCTGTCGTGCCCATGACTGTCCATATGTGGCATCGTAGTGAAGCAGCTGAAGGAAGATGGGGAAGTCTGACCAAGTTTGTGGTTACGAGTGCGTGACAGACCGTTGTTGCCATGATGGTCCATCCTGCTGGTTCGTCATGAAGATAATACAAGTAGTCCCAGTACCCAAATTTCAAGAGTTCAAGTGTTATGGAACGGAGACCCTCGCCGGGCCGTTGTGCCTGTGACGATGTGTCATACCTGCCGTCGAGGATAATGAAGGGAGTAGTAGAAGAATTTTCAAAGTATGGGACAACAGAGTCCATGACGGCCCTTCGTGACCACGACGACCCGTCACGAGGTCTATCGACCCAACATTGTTTTGACAAATTTCTAGCACATAGAGTCCTTCTTTAATCAGGTTTTTTTTTTATAAATACTTCGAAAAACCTAATTTTTGGGGTTAGACTCTTGGGTGATTAGATTTTCGTATAGTTAGACTCTTGATTATTTTAGATTCTTGTGTGGATTAGACTTGAGATTATTATTACACTTTTGGAGAATCTTTAGTCTACAATTGATTTCAGTAATTGCTTGTTGGTGATTTTGTTAATTAATCAAGTCAACTTCTGGATTTTATTCTTTCTCATTGATGTAAGTGCATGAATTGTTATACTACATATTTGAATATAGTGATTATGACTATGGGTAACTAAACTCCATAACAAGGATTGTGGGGACCATAGGCGAATAATGAGGTAAGACCTAACTGAAATAACATTTCTAGAATAGTGTCTTGCATGTATTAATAATTCTTTCGCTTAGAAGTCTTTTTAACAGATGATCGACGTTAGACACGCCTTAATGCTACTTCTTGGTCATAGGAGGTAGATAATAGGAAAAAATTTACCAACATAGATTCACTGTATAGTTTCTTATAGGCTAGTATTGATTGGTACGAAGTAATTACTTAGTCAAATATCGAATATGATGCTTAATATGAGGTAACGGTAAGGGTTAGTATAGTAACACACAT
This sequence comes from Solanum lycopersicum, assembly GCF_036512215.1. Classification (NCBI taxonomy): domain Eukaryota; kingdom Viridiplantae; phylum Streptophyta; class Magnoliopsida; order Solanales; family Solanaceae; genus Solanum; species Solanum lycopersicum. Next base: position 24,461,306 of record NC_090805.1, read on the forward strand.
AGCCGGACCAAGGTGCGGAGTGAAATTTTTCAGATGTCGAACCAAGGATTTAAAAAGACATTACTTATCACTTTGCATGCAAGATACTAGGAAAGAAATGTTATGGTTAGAATCATCAAGTTAGGAACCTATGGGGAACACATAAACCCTAGTTATATTTATTAACTGATTGAACTACAACATTTGAATCTGTTAGTTGTCTACTGTAATTTATTTAGTTATTTTCATTTATTTAGAAGTAAAAAAACCCTTTTATTGTATTCTTTTCAAAGGAATTGATTGACTAAATAGTAGTTATAATAGATTGAAGTTAAGTCTGAACTATTTTCCTCGTAGGAACGATCCTAACCTCACTAGTTGGGTTCATTACTTGATACGACCGTTTTACTTCTTATTTGAGAAGTAAGTTTGACCATAAAAAATTTTGGCGCCGCTGCGGGGGAAAGTAGATTTTATATTCACTTAAACTTATTACTAAAATTTAGTCAATATTTTCTTAATTTTACTTTGTTTATTGTTTTTTATTCTTGCAGAACTATCTTCCTTGTATTCCAAATACACAGAGAGGAAGAGAACCCTTGTTTCAGTACGATCACGAATAAGAGCGTACACTTTATAAGAAGAATAGAAACTTGGGTATTAATGATGACGATACAAACCAGAACATCCCAGCTACGGTTGATGTTCATGGTAAGTTTTTACCCGATGCTCCGTGTGAAAACAAACAGAGGGGACAAAATCCCGCTCCATGGCCCCAAGAATACTACAAGGCTATGATAATATAGAAGACTACATTGAGCCAATTGTCTTTACCCCTCTACCACCAGGACACACCTTTGTGGTAATTTGTAGCCTGATGCAAATGCTCACTACAAGAGATTTTTTTTCAGGGATACTTTCTGAGGATCCACATGCCCATATAGCTAAGGTAAGGGCAGTGTATAAAGCTGTGTAGGGAGGTCTAACTTGGACTTGGCTGTAATAGGGATAAGCGGGTGTCCTCTCTCACTGACGGAAGAGGCTGCTATTTGGTTCACTAAGCTACTTTATAATTCATTTTTTACTTGAAATTAACTAAGGGACGTTTTCTTAGCACGCTACTACCCGAACTCCAACAAACTAAACCACAAAGACAGAGTGAACAACTTTGTGGCACTACCGGGAGATTCACCTCATTTTTGAAAAGCCTCCCTAATCACCGTATTGATGATGAGTCACTGATGAAATACTTCTATAGGGGACAGGATAATAATAATAAAGTGGTGTTGGATACTATAGCAGGTGGTTCTTATAGTGAGTGTCCTTATGCTGAGATTGCTGAAAAGTTAGAGAAAATCTCCTCGAATAATAAAGATTTGAGTACTAGGAAGTTAGATACAAGGAGAAATACCTTCGTAGTGCAATCCACTCCAAACCCAACCATAGATGAGATTCATGAAGAGATGGCTCAGATGAGAACTGAGCTTGGGTTGGTATTAAAACATGTCACTAGGGGTGCAAAAAAAGATAAATGCAGTCGAATACTTGTCTAAGCCACCACCAACAAATGATGAATGCTATTATGCGGAAGATTCCTATGCGGTAAACGAGCAGATGGCGGGTTTCCAACTGAGTATCCAAGGCTCAAATCAGGATAATTGGTGCCAAGGTCAAGGGAATCAAGGTCGGATCTATTGTAACTATAACCCTGAGGGTCATTATGTGCTAGATGGAAACAACAACCACGACAAAAACATCAACACAGGTAACTATGGTAACAGAAATGATAGGAATGGGCCCTATGTCCCTTCTCAAAATTGTGAAGTTTATTCTAGGGATGGTGGAGATAGTATGACGCGAGTTGAGGATATGTTGCACAAACTGATGAGGAGGTTCGATGCTAATGGTGAGCACATTAAAGAGTTAAGAAATAATTTAGCGGGTATTAGTCAGAAAGTCGATATACATGCAATATCGATTCAGCAGATAGAGTTTCAAATGGCCCAACTATCTACAACTGTGAACACACGAGAACCGGGAACTCTTCCTAGCAACACTATCCAAAATCTGAAAAATGATGCACATTGTATGACAATCACTACTTGGGGTGCTAAGAAAACCGTTGACCCACCTATGCTGTCTAATGAGGAAAATGTAAGAAAGGACAATAATAAGGTTGTAGAGGGTAGTGATGAAGCAGAAGCTAGCACTGGAAAAGATGTGGAAGTCCCTATAAAGGTAATTCCTATGCCTAGACCAACACCCCCCTTTCCTTAAAGATTAGTGAAAAACACCAAGGGTGGTAAATATCGGTGTTTATAACAATGTTGAATCAAGTTTCTATCAATGTCCCTTTGGTATAATCTCTATAAGTAATGCCCGGTTATGCAAAGTTTAGGAGATATCTGGTTACAAAGAAACGATCGGTCACTTCCGACGATGATGATAGTATGCAGCATTGTAGTGCTATTGGTACAAGATCTCTCATACAAAAAAAAAGAAGATCCGGTTGCATTCACTATTCATTGTATATTCGGGTCATTTCATTTTCCAAAAGCATTTTGTGATCTGGGGGCAAGCATAAATCTCATGGCACTCTCGATTACAAGAATATTGGTTTGGGTGACCCAAAGCCCACTACGATGCGGCTTGTGATGGCCGATCGAACAATGAAAATGCCTATAGGGATACTCCATTATGTGCTAGTAAAGGTGGAGTCTTTCATATTTCCAACAGATTTTGTTATCCTTGATTGTGAAGTCTATTTTTAATTGCCTATTATTCTTGGGAGTCCATTCCTGTCTACGGGTAGAGCATTAGTTGATATGGAAAAGGGGAAGGTTAAATTTCGGTTGAACAACGAAGAAGCAACCTTCAACAGTTGTAGGTCCATGAGGCAGAGTGGTGAGCTCCAATCGGTATCTGCTATATCCTACAAAGAAAAAATGAATAAGGATTATGACCTACATAGTGAAAAATGAGATTTTATGGTTGGGGGTTTGGTGCTTTTATACAGTTATAGGTTTCGCTTATTTCCGAGCAAGCTCAAGTCCAAATGGACTGGTCCTTACTGCTTACCCAACTATTCCCTCATGGAGCACTTTAGTTAGAAACCAAGGGAGTGCGGTTTAAGGTACATGGAGGACGAATAAAACCTTATTTTTGGCATACAGAATCGTCAAATGAAGGGATCGATGCATACCATCTTGATGAAGGCTGAGTAATCAAGTGTCCTCAGTCTTGTCGCGATGTTAAATCAGGTGCTTGTTTGGAGGCAACCAAATAATTATATTTTTTCTTTCTAGTAGTGGTAGCATTTTCTACTAATGGGTTTTAAATTTGCAAGCACATCACCAGGAAATTCTGCAGAAAATCATTCTGCAGCAGTCACGTACGAACCCATCGATGGCCAATCACGAACACAACGGAAGGTCTCATGAATCCGTCAAGCCAGGTATGTGTTTTAGTAATTTTCAAAACTAGGGAACATGCGGTGGAACAAATAACAAACCGTCACAACTGCGATGTAACATCGTTGGGTACTCATCGCGTGATTAATGAAGCGCACCCGACTCGACCCGGTTGGGGTTTTCTAAAAGTTCTTAAAATTTAAAAACACCACCCCTTCATTCCACCCATTTCCTTCCATCTTTCTTCCATTTCCCTCCCTTTTCAACTTTCAAATTCCTATGCCTCTTTCAACCGATCATTTTCCCAAATTCCCAAATTCCTAAAAACCACTCTCTACTAGTCGGAGTCTGCTGTTGTGGTTCTCTTCTTGATCACAAAGTACCTTCCTCGCTTGTTTTTCTCAAATTCTCTAGTACTTGTCTCTAAATTCTATCCATTTACACTATATTTTTATTCATAAATTAGCATTAGCCTATTTCTTATTGATGGGTTCATTCATTAATACATACTCTATCTGACCTAGCTTTAGAATCCTCAAAATTGCCTTGCTAAAACTCTAGAGATATGTGCTTTAGCATTGTTAGTTTACTAGGTATTTGGGTTAAACACATGTAGGTTAAAAAACTAAAAATTCCATTTGGATCATATGGATGAATGTGGCATCCCCAGTTCTATTACTGAATGACAAAATGAGACCCCGATGACGGACATTTGTACCCATGACACACCTTCATAGGGTCCGTCCCAACATCCCTGACACCCCACTGTCCAATTTTCTCCAAGTGTCCATCAACAGACTCTTGCGACGGACCGTCGTGGGAACCGTTCTGGTTGTTAGAGACCCTTTTCCTAAGGGTCTCTCACTTTTTCTAAGTGTTCCCTTATGGACATATACGACGGACCATCATACCCTCAACGCTAAGTCCTGCACAACCGTTCTAGTTGTTAGAGAACATGTTCCTAAGGGTCTCGAACTTTTTCCTAGTGTCCTCTTATGTACATCTACGATGGACCGTCATACCCACGATTGCCCATCCTGCATAACCGTCATGACGATCAGAGACCCCTTTCCTAAAGGGTCTCCATGCTTTTTCAAAGTGTCCCACGATGGACATAGACGATGGACCGTCATCATCAAAACGGTCCGTCCTACTTATCCGTCATACTTGTTAGACACTTTCCTTCAAAGGTCTCCACCTAGACATAGTTAAGGTAAGACATGGTGGACCCCATGACGGTCCGTCGTACTCACGATGAGCCATCACCTGATCCGTCGTCTTCCACTATTACTATAAAAATGTCATGACATCTTAACTTTTTTATTTATTTTGTATCGTTTTACTTGTCTTGTTTACTCTTTTTGGTACTAATATTAATTCTTCACAGGTACTATCTAGTATGGCACCACAAAAAAAATTCGAATCTACGCACGTGGGCGATTGAAGTCTGTCGCCCCGTCTACCCGCCTAGTCATTGGCTATGATGATGAGCGTGACCTCGAGTACGTGCCCCTAGGCACTTGTGACTTTCCCGAGGCAGAAGAGCAGTTGGAGCGGAGAATGGTCCATCACACAGAGCGGAAGATCGCAGAGGTTGATAAGCGTTTGGATGCTTTTGAGTTGAAAGTGCTAGCCAAGACAGGCCCTCAGGTTGATGTGTTGACTTTTTAGGCTGCGGTCGAGTGTCTTGACGCAGAAATTGATATGATCATAAAGGCTAGGGGGCCTGAGTCTGAGGCCCCTTCTGCAGAGCCTGCTGAGGACACAGTGATGATGGCCTTCTTCGCCACTTCTGAGATTCAACAACCTACCCCTTGAGAACATGCCAAGAGGTGTAGGGGTCGCGAGAAGGATAAGTCTAGAGCACGAAAGAAGGAGCACTGTAAGATGGATGTTGTGAGGAGAGCCTCGCTTGTTGACGAGGAGGAGCATCGGATGAGGGTTGTAAATTTCACTAGATCCTGAAATGTGAAGATAGCGGGACGCACTTCTGATTATGATGTTGCTGCTGAGGACACTATTTAGGGTGTCCAGATTATAGAGGTAGTGGGTTCCGGGGAACCGGACCGACCAGCTTGCTGATCGTTGATGCTTTGCCCCCCAGGTTTGCTTCACTTACCACTCTCATATTTCAATTCTTTTTTATGTATTGGGGACAATTTCATGTCTTTTTGTTGGGGGTGGGGTGAATGGAAAGTTAGTGCTAGGGTGAAATCTGAGGAGCCAACTCATTATCATCTTTTCAGGTTTTCTTGCCTGTGTTATTTTTCCCCAAGAGACTGATTATTTTTACTGTTGAACCGACATGTCTATATCATGTGCACTTATTTTAACACTGAAGCATCATTGTTAAAATGATATCCTGATGAAATGAAAATGATGCATGACTAGGCATAGTAATTGATAAATGTGTGGCTCTAAGCATGACATAGAGATACATCACTTCATGACCGTAAGTCTAAAATTCGAACTAGGTATCTGATAATCTGGTAGAGTAATGAGATATAAAGTGAGTGTGAGGAAGATTTTAATAGTCCGCTATTTATACTGAGCTACAACTTGCCTGATTAGTCCTACTAAAAGTAAGTTATAATAGACAATTACGAAAGGATCATAGGCCATTGTTCAATATAGACCATTTTTAGCCTAAAAAATAAATGAAATTAATCCTTCTTTGATCCAAATGATTTGAGCTTAAACAGGACCTTTATTTTTCACCCCAACTGATCTTTTCTGCAATAATATGTTGCATGGTCCCTCCTTGACATATGCACCTCAGCTTATGCCAAAAGCATAAGTTGAGGGTGGCAAATGCAGTAAGCAACCCTTTTATGGCCCTGAGCAACTCTGGGTATTGTGTACCTTGAATCATGTTAAAGCCATGAGTTGAGGTTTGCTATTATGAGGAATGCTCTGGAAAGTAGGATTGAAAGAATAAAGAGAGAGAAAGAACAAAATTAAAGTGACTCAAGAATCTGTTGAAACAAAAGTGAAATAAAATTTTTTATAAAAAATATAGGAAAAACAAGAAAGAAAAGAAAATAGTCACTTACACAAATGAAGAAAGAAAACAGGTGAAAGAATATGTGAAACTGGGTGAAATAAACTGATAAAAATTGATATATTTAGCCAATATGTCATGAAAGGAAAAAAGTCACTAAAGTATACCTAAATATACCCTACCTAACCCTGAGCATATGTTACCAGCTAAGAACATCCTATCGTGATCCTTAAAGTTGTATAGCGAACTTAAAGCACTGAAAATAAGGACAAGCTTATGGAAATATGTATGAATGAGTTGTGAATCTGTTCATAGAGTAAGTTTTTAAATGTAATCCTTATACTCAATGTAAAGTCATTGTGTGAAAAATGAGGATATTGTTTTGAATTGAGGACACTAGTTGCAATACCAGAAATATTAGCACCTCGGTGAGAAATTGAAGAGGATAGGTGTTAGAGCATGGTGACGGATCGTTGTAGTGATTGGTATTGATAGCCAAATGATTGAGAAAAGATAAAACATGGATCCTATTGTACAAAGATTTTGTATTGAGTCATAGTGTGTGACAAACATGGATTTTCTTTATGTGCAGGAAATCTGTCTAAAAGATGAACGCGGAGGTTTTTGAGCAAGAAATGCAGAAAAGTACCACCTACAGAGCTTGTGACATTCTGTCGTGCCCGTGATGGTCCGTATACGGCATCGTAGTGAAACTGCTGAAGGAAGATGGGTAAGTATGACAAAGTGTGGGGTTATAGAGTGTTTGACGGAACTTCGTATCCATGATGGTCCATCCTGCTGGTTCGTCATGAAGATTAGAGAAGTAGTCCCAGTACCGAAATTCCAAGAGTTCAAGTGTTATGGAACGGAGACCCTCGACGGACCGTTGTGCTTGTGACGATCCGTCATACCTGCCGTCGAGGATAATGAAGAGAGTAGTAGAAGAATTTTCAAAGTATGTGACGATGGAGTCTATGACGGCCCGTCATCACCACGACGACCTGTCGCGAGGTCCGTCGACCCAGTCATGTTTTGACAGATTTCCAACAAATAGAGTCCTTCTTTAATAAGGTTTTTATTTTTTATAAATAGTTCAAAAAACCTCATTTTTGGGGTTAGACTCTTTGGTGATTAGACTCTCTTATAGTAAGACTCTTGATTATTTTAGATTCTTTTGTGGATTAGACTTGGTGATTATTATTACACTTTTGGAGAATCTTAGTCTTCAATTAATTTCAGTAATTGATTGTTGGTGATATTGTTTATTAATCAAGTGAACTTCTGGATTTTATTCTCTCTCATTAAAGGAAGTGCAAGAATTCTTATACTACATATTTGAATATTTTGATTATGACTATTGGTGACTATACTCCATAACTAGGGTTGTGGAACCATAGGCTAATAATGAGGTAAAACCTAGATAAAATAAAAATTCTAGAATAGTGTCTTGCATGTATTGATAATTATTTCGCTTAGAAGTCTTTTTTACAGATGTCCAACGTTAGAAATCGCCTTAATGCTACTTGTCGGACCAAGGAGGTAGATAATAGGAAAAGAATTATAACCATAGATTCAGTGTATGCTATCTAATAGGCTAGCATTGATTGGTACAAGGTAAAAACTTAGTCAAATATCGAATACGGTGCTTAATATGAGGTAAAGGTAAGAGTTAGTATAAAAACACACAAGTTGCCGGACCAAGGTGCGGAGTGAAATTTTCTAGATGCCGGACCATGGATTTAGAAATACATAACTTATCACTTTGCATGCAAGATACTAGGAAAGAATTATTATAGTTAGAATTATCAAGTTAGGAACCTGTGGGGAACACATAAACCCTAGTTACTTTTATTAACTAATTAAACTCCAACATTTTAATCTGTTACTTGTCTACTTTCATTTAGCTAGTTATTTTCATTCATTTAGAACTAAAAAAACCCCTTTTATTGTCTTTGATTTCCAAGGAAATGATTGACTAAATAATACTAATAATAGATTGAAGTTATGTGTGAACAATTTTCCTCGTGGGAACGATCCTAACTTCATTAGTTGGATTCTTTACTCTATACGACCACTTTACTTCTTACTTGAGAAGTAAGTTTGAGCGTATCAGGAATCGAACCCACGACCTCCTAGGAAGATTCAAGGGGGAAAATTTAAAATAAATTAAAGAGAGGTTGTGGGGTTTAAACCCACAACCCTTGAGCCAAGGGAGACACAGTTTAAAGAAAAGAAATTCAAAGAAAATGAGGTTTTGGGGGCTCGACCCCACATCCTCTCAATCCCATTGAGCAAAAAAAATGAAGAAAAAAACAATGGGAAAATTAAACTGAAGGTGTTTGGGTTTGATCATGGGTCCCCAAGCCGTGTAGACCAAAACAGAATTAATGAAAAAATATATGTTTTGTCTAAGGGATTCAAAATTGGGTTGCCTTGACCAAATTCTGTGTTGATGCATAAGCCATACATGAATTAAATATTCAAGAATAATGCTTCCTACTTAGATCGAAATCGAGATCTTGACATACATACAAGATGCATAAGTCATGTACCACATAATCTTAGAATGATATTAATCACTTAAATGAACGATGCATGAAGACTCATAGCTTATATATATAGACCCATAGGTCTGCATACGTTTAAAAATAAGTGAACCTAAGATGTATTTAATGAAATAATGTAACCCTAGACGGATTAACTAAGAGTGTAAAACACACTAAATGGCCAAGTGCATTGGCACATGTGAAATGAAAAATGAAATGCTGAAATGAACAATGAAATGATGAAATGAAAAATGAAATGATAAAACCATAGAAGGGTTAAGTAAGAATGTGAGACACACTAAATGGCCAAGTAAATTCGAATATGATGAAATGAACATTCACATAAAATGGGGTGAGTAATCATGAAGAGAAAATATTCTAATGTTAATGAATAGAGTGACAACATGAAATGAGGCTAATTTAAAAGATAAGAGCAATCTCAAATGAGCCTAAGTAAATGTTACAAAAACGTACTCACCTATGAGAGTGTAAAGTTAATGAAGAGACCAATCTCTATGAGCACTGTAATTAAAGTATTGAGATTAACACACTTAATACTAATGATGAGATGAGAAATAATCTATTGAACTATGATGTACTCACACTAGAAGCAAGCTGCCATGACGTATGAGTTTAATGTAATGGAATCTTATACTCAGCACGGATATACTAGTTATGAGCGGTGATACCTTCTTTCAGGAAGGGAAGAGATTCACGCAACTCTCATGACATGAGACTGTTTGAAAATATTTTGTATAGATTTCCTTATATCTCCTAGTCTTTGAACCTATACTGCCAATACAGGGATCTAGCGGGGTTTAATTTCCATGTATGCTAGATAGTTTTGGGTCACTTTGGCCGGTGATTCCACCCTTTTTCGATGTGGGGGAGACACTGGATATCATGATGCTCACATGATCTATTTCGGTTAAAGTTAACGTTCCCCATTAATGAATGAGGTCAGCCTTAAATGATGCCCATAATGAAATGAATGATATCAAAGGTGTTAAGATAGGAAAATCAAGAGATGCTAAGTAATGACAATAGTTCATTCTTTATCATTTACATTGAACCCGATGAGAGTCGTAAACTACATCCTAGGTATAACTAGTGTTTACAATAGCCTATGAATTAAATGAAATGAAGTACGTATGAATGAATGAAGTAGACTCTGTGTTTTCTAAAGAAGCCTCCCTAGTTGAGGTCCCATATGTTTAGCCCTCATTTTTGGGATGTCTTGATGTAAAGTCCATGATTCCATGGTCTCATGCCATATGACATGAAAAATGATATGTGTTATATGCAATATGTTATCTGCTATGTGCAAGATGTTATGTGCAGTGTGAAATATAATAAGTATGATGATGCATGTTACTTTCATGTAATGACTTTCCTAATCCAAATTTGGAAAGTTCACTCACTTTCCTAATCCAAATTTGGAAAGCTCACTAACTTTCGGAATCCATATATTGAAAGTCCAATGACTTGACTTTCCATAAACTTATTGTTAGAAAAGAGCTATTCTTAAACATGATTTCCTTAGTATGTGCTTGCGTATACCCATACTTAGTACAAGTGTGAACTAACATTATACAACTCTACAATTTTTTGTGCAGGACCAGGTGGACGCTAGAGCTACAAGTTGATGCTTAAACTATTCATACATGGAGTATTCATCCGGACTTGGTAGTCTCATGCTTTCAAGGATGCTTGATCATTATATTCTAGCTTAGTTATAGGATTGTGCTAGTGGAGTATGTTCCACTAGCTTTTTTCTTTTCGTTTTTGTTCAGACATTGTATTGGTTCCATTTTGGCAAGTATACATTTAATGTTATATTAAACTATTTCTTTCATTGGATGATATTAATGCTAGAGGTTAATTGTCAACAATTATGAATCTAATATAATGATTAGTATGTATGTTATGAAATAAGATTTAAATTTTCCGCTAAAAAGCCTAGATAAAGTAAGAATGACGTAACTAGGGTTGTCTGCGACCTTTGAATAGTCAACAACGCTAGTCTCGTCTGGGTTCTAGACTCGGGTTATGACAGCATGTCTATATACCTCTGGCAGGGTATATTGGGTCCTATTGACGGGGTATATATATTAGACTCCACATTTAGCTTATGCGGTTTTGTTATAGGCTATTAGTATGTCTCACAGTTCAGTCAAACTCTATTGCATTGACCATTTATTATTATATCCATTATTAAGTTTCAGCTTGTTAAAAATTGGTCATTGCATCTAGTTAGCTATGAATTTAGTATATCATGTTCAGATTATTATACTTATTTTTTGCCTCTTCAATTACATTTTACTTAATCTTTACTCTATCCTACATGCTCATTATCTTAAAGTACTGACGCATATGTGCGCTACATCTTCTCGTGATGTAGGTTCATGTTCTCAGAAAACAGATCACGCTTAGATCGATTCCCTATCTTCAATTCAGCAGATTCAGTGGTGAGTTCTCACTCTTCAAGGTAAATAGTCATGAGTTTCATTTAAATCTTTTAGTCATCTAGTTAAAAAAATTTGCTACACTTAGTTGGGTTTTTCTAGTATTTCTAGTAAGTTTAGAGGATATTTTCACACATAATTTTAGCTTAGAAGTGAATTATTGATTTTTTTGTTTTAAACTCTTTATTTTCAAATACTTTAGTTGTAGAATATGGGTATTCCCAATCTTTAAAGATTAAAATATAATTTAGCTTCCACATTCACTTTATTATCTTTAGTTGGATCATGATCATGCAAACAGGGTTATCTTGAGATCAGTTGTTGTCGTAGGTTCCCTTCCGCGTCTCGGGGGTAGCTCGGGGCATAACGAAATATTATATCATAGAACTAGGTTTAGGAGTCCTAGGATATCTGAAAATACCGCACTAAGTAAAGTCCTTTACATAGGTGTGAAGTGCACCACATCTAATGAGAGGGAGGCAACAAAAGTGTTTTAGGAAAACTTCACTTTCTTGTTACTTTATCATGCATAAGGTCTGATGTTATTCCACTCTAACTGGATGTTCTATGTTTCAGACCATGCCTTCTCGTAGAGACAATAATAACAATGTGAATGTCAAGAATGCGAATGCGTTTCCTGCTTTCCCAGATAAAGAAGTCTCCAATGCTGAGTTTAGAAATGCTACATAGATGTTGGCTACAAGTATGACCAATCAGAACAATCGAGTTCATGATCCTTTGAATGCAAATGGTGGATCAGTAGTAGAAAGTGTCCATGAGTTTGTTAGGATGAATCGCCCTGAGTTTTTAGGATCATAAACTAATGAGGATCCTCAGAATTTCCTTGATAAGATCAAGAAGATATTCGAGGTAATGTAAGTCAATGGGAATCACCGAGTTAAGTTAGCATTATACCAGTTGAAAGATGTTGCTCATATCTGTACACTCAGTTGGTTGAAAATAGGGGTACAGATGCTTAGAGAAATAAAAGCCCAAGAATTCATGAACTTAAGGCAGGGTCGTATAACAGTCCATGAGTATGGATTAAAGTTTAACCAACTCTCCAAGTATGTGCCTTACATGTTTGCTTACTATAGTGCTCTGATGAATAAATTCTTGTATTGCGTGTAAGAATTTGTGAAAACTGAGTGCATAAGTGTTATGTTACTTGGAGGTATCAACAACTCTATTCTTATGACACATTCTTAGAAGGTTATGGAATAGTCTAAGGATAATAAGAATGCTAGGACTGGGAACTATGCCTATTCTCAACAGAAATCGGGTGATGGAAATCGCTCGCAGAGCCAGCAAATTTTTTTAGCTCCATCCCCTTCCTCAACTAGTGTTCGATACTCCAAGAACAGGTATTACAAGAAGGGTAGATCACCAAGATCTAAGTCTCAGGAGATTGTTTTAGGCACCAAGATTTACCCCACTTGCCCTAAGTATTGTTAGAACCATCCGCGCGAGTGTCTCGTATGAAAAGAAGGATTCTTTGGGTGCGGTCACTCTTTTAACAATTTGAGGTATTGCCTACTAGACAGGGTCAATGAGATGATAATGGTAGATCTCAATCTACCACTTCATCAGCACCATCAAGTCACTCGACTCAGTAGGGTAACTCATTTGGTACAGTTAGCGGTAACCTCCGGAAGAGGTTGTATACTCTTCATGCTCGCCAGGATCAAGAAGGTTCTCTTGATGTAGTCACTTGTATGTTAAGTATCTTTGACCTTGATGTTTATACAGTGTTATATCCAGGGGCTACTGTTTCCTTTTGAACTCCTTACATAGCAGTCCTATTTACTTTTTGTCTAGAATCTCTCTCCAAACCATTCTCAGTCTCTACTCCAGTCAGTGACCCAGTTATAGCTAGACGGTATACATTAATTTCCCTATCACAGTATCCCAGAAATTAACCTTAGAAGATCTTATAAAGTTAGTAATGGTAGACTTCGATGTAATTCTATGAATGGATTGGTTACATTCTTGTTATACCGTAGTCAATTGCAGAACTATGATTGTTCATTTTTCGTTTCCATACTAGCCAATCTTAAAATAGAAGAATAGTTGATATATAGTTGTTTCACGGTATTTTTAATGCTTTTTCCTCTATGTTTTTTGTGTGTCAAAAAGCCTTTTTGTATTTATTATTAAGTAAGTTTCTCATTATTTGCAGGAAATTTGTAAAAGAATGAACGCGAATGTTTTTGATCAAGAAATGCAGAAAAGTTACCACATACAAAACTTGTGATGGTCCGTCGTGCCTGTGACAGTCTGTAGGTGGCATCGTAATGAAGCTGTTGATAAAAGATGGAGAATCCTGACAAACTATGGGGTTACGAAGTGCATGATGGACCGTCGTAATCATGACAGTCCGTCCTGTTGGTTCATCGTGATGATCGGAGAAGTAGTCCAAGTACCCTAATTCCAAGAGTTTAGGTGTTGTGGAAAGGAGACCCTTGCGGACCGTCGTGTTTGGAACGGTGCGTTATACATGTCGTTGAGGGTAATAAAGAGAGCAACAGAAGAGTTTGCAAAGTAAGGGACGACGGAGTTCATGACGGCCCGTCTTTACCACGACGGCCCATCAAGTTGTCCGTCGACCGAACCGCGTTTTGACAGATTTTCAGCAATTAGAGTCCTTCTTTTATTAGGTTTTTGTTATTTATAAATAGTTGTAAAACTTCATTTTTAGGGTTATACTCTTTATTAGTTAGAATATTTATTAGTTAGACTCTTTATTGGTTACACACTTTGTGGGTTAAACACTTTCATGTTAGATTCTTTGTTAGTAGATTATTTTGGCTAATAGACTTTGGATTGTTAGACTTTTGTCTAGAGTTGATTGTTGGTTCTTTTGTCGAGTAATCAAGTAAATTTCTACATTTTAATCTTTCTCTTTGAAGTAAGTGCATGAATTCTTATATTATATATATGAATATTGTGATTATGACTTTGGGTTACTAAACTCTACAACTAGAGTTGTGGGAACCATGGGTGAATAATGAGGTAAAATCTAATTAAAATAACAATTCTATAATAGTGTCTTGAATGTATTGATAATTCTTTCGCTTAGAAGTCTTTCTAACGGATGCCAACGTAAGAAATCACCTTAAAGCTAGTTGCCGGACCAAGGAGGTAAATAATAGGAAAAGAATTATCAACATAGATTTAGTGTATACTATCTAATAGGCTAGTATTGATTTGTACGAGGTAATAACTTAGTCAAATATCACATTCAATTCTTTATATGAGGTAAAGGTAAGGGTTAGTATAGCAACACACGTAGCCGGAACAAGGTGCGGAGTGAATTTTTCTATATGCTGGACTAAGAATTTATAAATACATAACCTGTCACTTTGCATGCAAGATACTAGGAGAGAATTGTTATAGTTACAATTATCAAGTTATTAACCTGTGGGGAACACTTAAACCCTAGTTACTTTTGTTAATTGATTAAACACCAACATTTGAATCTTCTAGTTGTTTACATTAATCTATTTAGTTATTTTTACTCATTTAGAACCTCTTTTATTGTCTTTATTTTCTGAGGAAATAATTGACTAAATAATAGAAGTAATAACATATTGAAGTTATGTCTGAACTATTTTCCTCGTGGGAACGATCCCAACCTTATTAGTTGGGTTCATTACTTGATACGACTGCTTTACTTATTATTTGAGAAGTAAGTTTGAGCGTATCAAATTTTGGCGCCATTGCCGGGGAAAAGTAGATTTTAGATTAACGTAAACTTATTAATAAAGTTTAGACAATATTTTCTTAAATTAACTTTGTTTATTGTTTTTGATTCATGCAGAACTATCTTCCTTGTATGCCAAATACATGGAGAGGAAGAGAACCCTTGTTTCCCTAAAATCACGAATTGGATCATACATTGTGCAACATGTATAGAAACATGGATATTAATGATGATGATCCAAACCAGAACATTCCAGCTCCAGTTGATATTCATGGTCTGTTATTCCCCGATGCTCCGGGTGAAAACCAAAAGAGAGGGCAAAATCCCGAACCACGTCCTCAAGAATAGTACAGAGGCTATGACAATATAGCAGACACCGATGGTCAACTTATCTTTCCCCCCTACCACCAGGCCACACCTTTGTGGTAACTAGTAGCCTGATGTAAATTCTCACTGTCAGAGGTTTTTTTTCAAGGCTACCTTCTGAGGATCCACATGCCCATATAGCTAAGGTAAGGGTAGTGTGTAAAAGTTATGAAGGGAGGTCTGATTTGGATTTGGATGTAATAGGGCTAAGATTCTTTCCTCTCTCACTTAATAGAGAGGCTGCTATTTGGTTCACTAAGCTCTTATAACTCAATTTTCACTTTGAACCAACTAAGGGACATTTTCTTAGCACGCTACTATACAGCCTCAAAGAAAGAAAACCACAACGACAGAGTAAACAACTTTGTGGCATTACCAGGAGAGTCAGTTAGTAGTTCATGGGATAGACTCACCTCATTTTTGAGAAGCGTACCCAATCACCGCATAGATGCGGAGTCCCTGAAGTAATACTTCTATCGAGGAAAAGATGATAATAAGAAAGCGGTGTTGGATAATATAGCATGTGGTTCTTATGGGGAGTGTCCTTATGTTGAGATTGTTGAAAAGTTAGAAAAAATCTCCCGGAACAATAAAGCTTTGATTTACTAGGAAGTCAGATACTTGGATAAATACCTTCGAAACACAAGTCACTCCTAACCCAGCCATAGATGAGATTCTTGAAGAGATGGCTCAGATGAGAACTGAGCTTGGGTTGGTATTAAAACATGTCACTGGGGTGCAGAAAAGATAAACGTAGTCAACTACTTGTCTAAACCACCACCACTAAATGATGAATGCTATTATCAGAATGATTCCTATGCGGTAAATGAGACGACACGGGGTTTCGGACCGAGTTTCCAAAGCTATAATCAGGATAATTGGCACCAAGGTCAAGGGAACCACGGTCAGATCTATGGTAACTATAACCATGAGGATCATTATGTTCGAGAAGGAAATTACAACCGGTACAACAACTTCAACAGGGGTAACTATGGTAATAAAAATTATAGAAATGGCCCCTGTGTTCATCCTCAAAATCGTGAAGTTACTCCTAGGGATGGTGGAGGTAGCATGGCGCGAGTTGAGGATATGTTTAATAAAATGGTGAGGAGGTTCGATGCTAGTGATGATCACACTAAGAGGTTAGGAGTGATTTAGTGGGTATTGGGAAGAAAGTCGATACACATGCAATATCGATTAAGCAGCTTGAGTTACAATTGGCCCAATAATTTACGACTGTGAACACATGGCAACCGGGCACTATTCCTAGCAACACTGTCCAGAATCCAAAAAATGATGGACATTGTATGGAAATCACTACTCGCGATGGTAAGCAAAACATTGACCCACTTACGTCGTGTAATGAGAAAAAGGTGACAAAAGATATTGATAAAGTGATAGAGGTTAATGATGAAGTAGAAGATTACACTATAAAAGATGCTAAAGTGACTAAAAAGGTAATTTCCATGCCAAGACCCCCCCCATTTCCTCAAAGATTAGTGAAAAGGACCGAGGATTGTAAATATCAACATTTTATAACAATGTTGAAGCAGCTTTATATCAATGTCCCAGTTATGCCAAGTTTATGAATGATCTGGTTACAAAGAAAAGATTGGTCACTTTTGATGATGATGATAGAAAGTAGCATTGTAATGCTATTGCTACAAGATTTATGGTACAAAAGAAATAATATTTGGGTGTGTTCACTATCTCTTGTCCTATCAGGTTATTACATTTTTCAAAAGCATTATGTGATCTGGGGGCAAGCATAAATTTCATGCCCCTCTCGATTTACTAGAAGTTGGGTTTGGGTGATCCAAAGCCCACTACAATGCTATTAAAAGTGGAGACGTTCATATTTTTGGCATATTGTGTTATTCTTGATTGTGAAGTCGATTTTGAAGTGCTGATTATTCTTGGGAGGGCATTCCATTCTACGGGAAGAGCCTTACTAGATATGGAAAAGGGGCATATCAAATTTTGATTGAAAAATGAGGAAGTGACCTTTTACATTTGGAGGTCCATGAGGAAGAGTAGTAAGATCCAATCAGTATCTTCTAAATCCTACAACCTTGGTGAGTCATCTAAGACACAAATAGAAGAACGTCTAGGTGTAGAAGCATTAGTGGCAGTGATAATAAATTTTGATAACAATTGCATTGAAGCGTATAATTCATTAGTCGCGGCTCATGATCGAGGTAATGTTTGATTTAAATTGAAGAAATATGAGTTAGAGATGAAGAATCGCGAGTCTCCACCTGCGAAACCATTTGAAGTGGAGGATCCAAAGTTAGAACTAAAAGCTCTCCCACCTGATCTCAGGTATAAATTCTTAGGAACTAGTGACACTTTGCCTGTAATCATTGCATCATCCTTGAATGAACAACAAGTTGAGAGTTTAGTGAAAGTGCTAAAAGTGTTCAAAAGAGCTATTGGGTGGACAATTGCGGACATTTTTGGGATCCCTCCTGGTATTTGTTCTCATAAAATCCCACTCATGCCCAATCATAAGGCAATTATTGAGCACCAGAGACGCTTAAATCCACCTATGAAAGAGGTCGTGAAGAAGGAAATCATTAAGTGGTTTGATGCTAGAGTAATATATCCAATCGGTGATAGTAGTTGGGTATGCCCTGTTCTATGTGTACCTAAGAAAGGGGGAATGATTGTGGTCCCCAATAAGAAAAATGAACTTGTTCCAATGAGACCGGTTACTGGATGGTGGGTGTGTATGGATTACCGCAAATTCAATGCATGGACTGAAAAAGACCATCTTCCTATGCCCTTCATGGATCAAATGTTGGATAGACTTGCCGGAAAAGGGTGGTACTATTTTCTTGATAAATATTCGGGGTATAATAAGATTTTTATTGCTCTAGAAGATCAAGAGAAAATCATTTTTCTTTATCCATATGGGAAATTTGCGTTCAAGAGAATTTAGTTTGAGTTGTGCAATGCACCCGCCATATTTAAGAGATGTATGATGTCGATATTCCCTGACATGGTGGAAGATACTATAGAAGTTTTGATGGATGATTTTTCTATTGTTGGTGATTTATTCGACCGGTTTTTGACCAATTTATCTGAGGTCCTTAAGAGATGTGAAGACTGCAATTTAGTACTAAATTGGGAAAAATGCCATTCATGGTGAAAGAAGGGATTGTTTTGGGTCATCTCATTTCATAAAAGGGAATAGAGGTTGATCGAGCAAAGGTCGAGGTAATATATAAACTTCCCCCACCTATCTCTGTAAAAGGTGTGACAAGCTTTCTTGGGAATGCAAGTTTTTACTGGAGATTCATCAAAGATTTTTAAAAAATTGCACATCCATTGTGCAAACTGCTGGAGAAAGATTGTAAATTTTATTTTGATGAATCCTGTCTTAAAGCATTCGGCAAGCTAAAAGCAAAATTGGTGTCTACACCTACCATTATTTCTCCGGATTGGAACAATTTATTTTAGGTGATGTGCAATGCTAGTGGGGTTGCTCTTGGTGTAGTATTGGGACAAAGAAAGAACAAAATCCTTCACCCCATTAACTATGCTAGTAGATCCCTAAATAAATCTCAAAAGAACTACAGAGTGACTGAGCAAGAACTCCTTGCAGTAGTCTTTCCAATGAAAAATTTTTCCCTTATTTGGTAGGTACTAGAGTTATAATGCATACAGACCATGCAGCATTGACATATATTATGGCAAAGAAGGATGCAAAATCGAGGTTGATTAGTTGGGTATTACTGCTACAAGAATTTGACTTTGAAGTGAGCGATAGAAAAGGGACCGAAAATCAAGTTGTCGATCACTTGTCCCGACTAGAACATGATCGATGAAAGAGTTAGGGGATAAGACTTATATTAATGATACTTTCCCCGATGAGCATGTATTGGCTGCCTTACATGACTTAATTCCATGGTTCGCAAATTTCGCGAACTATCTGGCTAGTGATATTATTCCATCGGAAATGTCCTTTCATCAAAGAAAAAAGTTCATGTAAGTTGTGAAGAAGTTCTTTTGGGATGAACCATATTTATCTAGGAGTTGTGCCAACGGGCTTATTAGGCGTTGTATGCCGGAATGTGAGATGTTGAGTGTTTTGGAGGCATGCCATTCCTCACCGTTGGTGGACATAATAGTGGTGTCCAAACCGTTCATAAGATAATACAATGTGGTTACTATTGGACAACTCTTTATCAAGATGCTAAGGAGTTTGCTAAATCACGTGATAGATGCCAAAGAGATGGCGGCATTTAAAAAAAGAAAGAGCTCCCTCTGAACCCATTCTTGTGATTTATTAATTTTATATTTGCGGTATTGAATTTATTGGTCCTTTTGTTAGTTCTCATGGAATGAAGTATATTTTAGTAGCTGTTGTTTATGTATTTAAATGGGTGAAACCTATCGCCCTCGCAAACAATGAAAGGAAGAGTGTCACTGCGTTCTTAAAAAAAATCTATTAACTAGTTTTGGCAGCCCAAGGGCAATTATTAGTTATGAGGGCTCCCACTTTTGAAACAGATTGTTCAGAGGATTATTGGAGAATTATGGGGTTCTCATAATATGGCCACTCCTTACTACCCTCAAATTAGTGGGCAAGTTTAAGTGTCAAATAGGGAGATCAAATAGATATTGTCAAAAACAGTAAACGCTACTAGAACGAATTGGTCAAGGAGGCTTGATGATGCTCTTTGGGCCTACCGGACAACGTATAAGATTCCCATAGGTATGTTTCCATAAAAACATTTATGTGGGAAATCTTGTCATCTTCCGGTTGAATTAGAGCATAAAAACATGTGGGCTATGAAGAAATTTAATACGGATTGGAACGAAGCTGCAGAACAACGGTTCAATGAGTTCAATGAACTCGACGAATTTCGCCTGAAAGCTTATGAAAGCTGAGGCCTCTACAAAGAATATATGAAGAAATACCATGACCTAAAAATTGAAAAACGATAGTTTATGGTTTGGGATTTGGTACTTTTATTTAATTCTAGGTTGCACTTGTTTACGGGCAAGCTCAAGTCCAAATGGACCGGCCCTTACTTAATTACCCAACTATTCCCTCATGGAGCAGTTCAGTTGGAAACTAAGGAGGGTATGCGGTTCAAGATGAATGGACAATGCATAAATATCTAATATGGCCATGCTGAATCAGCGAATGGGTGATCGAGGCATACCATCTTGATGAAGTCTGAGTAATCAAGTGTCCTCAGTCTTGCCGCGATGTTAAATCAGGCGGTGGTTTTGATGTAACCCAATACTTATAGTTTTTCTTTGTAGTAATGGTAGCATTTTAAATTAATGGTTTCTTGAAGTTGCAGGCACATCACTATTTATTTCTGCAGAAAAACACTCTGCAACAGTCACTGACGGACACATCGACCGACCGTCACATATGCGACGGACCGTCGCATGAGTCCATCGTTCCAGGCACGTTTGTCATTTATTTTCAAAACTAGGCCACACGCGACGGGACTAATGATGGACAATCGCACCTGCGATGGACTGTCATCAGGGTCTCATTGCATCATTAATGAGCGTACCCGACCCGACCCGGTTGGGGGTAATTTGAAAATTGGTAACATTTAAAAAAAAACCATTCCTTCATTTAACCCACTTACTTCCCTCTTTCTCCCATTTCCCTGCCTTTTCAATTTTTAACTTCCCACCTCCCTTTTCTATCAACCGATCACTTCCCCAATTCCCCAAATTCCTAAAATCTACCTTGTACTAGTCAGAGTCTGCAGCCGTGGTTCTGTTCTTGCTAACCAAGTACCTTCCTTGCTTGTTTTTCTCAGATTCTCGGTATATCTCTGATCTCTACCTATTCACATTGCATTTTTGTTTTTTTAATTCGTATTAGTCTATTTCTTTTTGTTGGGTCTTAATGCTTTGATCCAATTTTGTCTTACCTAGGTTAAGAATCCTTAAATTGCATTATTAAAACTTTAGAAATAGGTTCTTTAGCATTGCTAGTTTTCTAGATATTTTTGTTAGACACGTGTAGGTCTAACACTAAAAATTAAATTTGAGCCATAGGGTATGATTGTGGCCTCCCCAGTTCTATTACTGAATTACAGAACGAGACCCCAATGACGGACCACCGTACCCATGATGGACTGTCATAGGGTCAGTTCCAACATCCCACTGTACGTTTTCTCCAAGTGTCCACAACCGTTATGGTTGTAAGAGACCCTTTTTCTAAAGGGTCCCTTTACTTTTTGTAATGTCCTCTGACAGACATCTATGACGGACCAGCCTACCCTCGACGGTCCGTCTTACACAACTGTTGTGACGGTCAGAGACCCTTTTCCTAAGGGTCTCCTATTATTTCCAAGTGTCCTCTAATGAACATCTACGACAGAACGCCATACCCTCGGTAATCCGTCGTGCACAACCATCATGACGGTCAGAGACCCATATCCTAAGGGTCTCGATACTTTTTCTAAGTGTTCTCTAACGGACATCTACAATGGACCGTTGTTACCACAATGGTCCATTCTGCACAATCTTCATGGTTGTCAGAGACCCTTATCCTAAGGGTCTCCCACTTTTTCTAAGTGTCCTCTGATGGACATCATGAGGGACCGTCCCACCCTCGACAATCCGTCCTGCACAACCATCGTGACTGTCAAAGACCCGTCTCTTAAGGGTCTCCACGAAGAACATCGATGACGGACAGTCATTGTCACGACGGTCCATTCTTCTTATCTGTCATACATGTCAGAGACATTCTTTCAGGGGTCTCCAGGTCAATATAGTTGAAGTAATACATGACGGACCCCATGATGGTCCGTCATACTCACGATGATTCATCACCTGGTCCATCGTGTTTCACTGTTATTTCAGAAAAGTCATTACAACTTAGCTCTTATATTTATTTTGTTTCATTTTTGCTCATCTTGTTTGCTCCTTGTCGTACTAATGATTATTCTTTACAGTTACTATCTCTTATGGCACAAAAATAAGATCGAGTGTATGCACGTGGGCGATCAAAGTCTGTCTCCCCATCTGCTCTCCTGGTCATTGGCGATGATGATGAGCGTGACCCCGAGTACGTGCCCCCAGGCACTGACGTTCTATCACGAGCTACAGGTGCTACCAGAGCTACACCCTAAAAGGTGGAATCTGGTGTAGTCACTGCCTCCTAATCTGATAAAGAGCGCACACTGATCGGCACACCTTCTAGGTCAGTTACTCATGAATAAGGAGTGTCTGGCTCGTAAGGAGTTTCGTGGTCGGAGGAAGCCTACGGGTCTGCTGAAGTCCCGCATCCGCCACAACTGCACATTTTTCCTCATCTGATGAGGTTGACAATTTTGATTCCACTTCCGGCTCACCGACTCGTGTTTTAACCCCTGTTGCCGACCATCCCAACCGGTGGTGTGTCGACGGGCAATATCAAGTTTATTCAGACGCAAAATTTCATAATGATAAATGAGTCATGACATGGACCCTTACATTGGAGGGGCGGGTCCTTATAGAAAGTCTCCCTACCATGCCAGAGATCCACAATCTCTTAACCAGACACCGACATAAGTGGACAGCTCATCTTTTGGGCCGTTATAGTGATGATTTGGTCCGAGAGTTCTACGCCTCTTACGTGGCTACTCACAGATAAAAGATTGATAGGTGGGTCATCCCACCAAAAAGGCCCCAGTTGAGCATGTCCGAGTACGTGGAATTAAGGTTTATATCTACTTGCCTTCCATCCATCGGTATCTATACGGAGAGGATGTTGATTTTAACCGGACCCTTTTCACCGCCGAGTTCGACTACCATTGGAAAATTGTCAAAGATGGCCAATTCTTGCATGAGCCATCGTCTATAAAGACCACCATGAGGAGGATGGCCCTCTACTTTTCTGTTGATGGAGAAGGTGCCGATTGGGTAACAGAGACGAAGGGAGCCATCAAAAAGGCTAACTTGACCTTTGCGGTTAAGTTCTTATTGTTGATTGTCCGCCACTACCTTTCCCCCACGGCCACTGATAATGTAATCACATGAGACCATGCAGTTCTGATGGATGCAATGATAGCCGGGTTTGAGGTGTACTTTGCTTGGCTACTACGGGTGGTCATGCACGACAGGGCTTTAGGGTCACAACTGGTTACCCTTTTCCGTGCATGATTTTTTCCCTATGCATGTCCGCAGGTCAGCCCATCTGGCACATTGATCAGCTTAAGACTCCGCTGGGTACCGTTGATATTGTCCTCATCAGGGTGGGGCCAATAATTTGTCTCCATGTAGAGGGCCCCGTTCAGAGTTGCCTCCACTTGGTGAAAATCTGGCTGATATGGTAGCACTGGCTTGCACGCCTACGCAGGCTGCTTCTGAAACCACTTACACTACACCAGTCGAGTCTATCCCGGATAGTAGTACTGATCCGAGCTCCTCTTGCTCAGCCCCTTTCCCCGCTCTAGTCCCACTTGATAGGGTCAAGAAACTAGAGGCACAGATGGCTACACATCAGCATCACATCCAGCCTTGGATGCAGAGGTCTATTTTTGAGGCGGAAGAGCGCTTGGAAAGGAAAATGGTCCAACACACAGAGCGGAAGATCACATAGGTTCATCAATGCTTGGGCTCTTTTGAGTTGTGGGTGCTAGACCGGCCATCCCCATAGGTGGACGTGTCAATCCTTTAGGCTGCGGTCAAGAGTCTTCGAGCGAACATTGATATGATCCTAGAGGCTAGGGTTCCTAAACCTGAGTCCTCTTCTGCAAAGCCTGCTGAGGACATTGTGATGGCGACCTTTTTCGCCAACTTTGAGATTCCACCACCTCCCCCTCGAGAGATTGCCAAGAGGCGTAAGGTTTGAGAGGAGAATGAGGCTAGAGCATGGAAGAAGGTGCGTCATAAGATAGAGGCTGCGAGGAGAGCCTCCCTTGCTGATGAAGAGGTGCGTCGGATCAGGGCTATATAGTCAACTGTTGGGGCATCTTGCTCAAGGGATGTAGAGATTGCGGTACGCACGGCTTATAGTGTTGTTGCTGATAAAGATAGTATTGAGGGTGTCCAAACTATCGTATTTAAATTTTCTAATTTATTGGACCCACCAGCTTGCTGATCCTCGGTGCTTTGCACTCCTAGTTTGCTTCACCTACCACTATCGTATTTCAATTTTCTAATGTATTGGAGACAACTACATGTCTTTTTGTTGGGGGTGAGGTAAATGGAAAGTGAGTTTTAGGGTGAAGTATGAGTATCCCAATTCACTATCTTCTTTTGGGGTTTTCTTGCCTGTGTTCTTTTTCCCTAAAAGACTGATTATTTTTATTATTGAATCGGCATGTCTATATCTTGTGTATGTAGTTTAACTCTGAAGCATGATGGCTAAAATGATAACTTGATGAAATGAAAATTATGTATGACTAGTTATAGTAATTGATAAATGTGTGGTTCTGAGCATGACATACAGATACACCACTGCATGACCCTAAGTCTAAAATTCGAACTAGCTGTCTGATAATCTAGTAAATTAATGAGATGTCGAGTGAGTGTGAAGAAGAATTGAATAGTCCACTATTGGTACTGAGCTAGAACTTGCCTAGTTAGTTTTGCTAAAAGTAAGTTGTAATAGACAATTAGGAAAGGTTCATAGGCCCTTATTCAATATAGCCAATTTTTAGTCTAAATAAAAAAAAGTGAAATTAATCCTTCTTTGATCAAAATGATTTGAGACTAAACTAGACCTTTCTTTCTCAGCCCAAATGATATTTTCTGGGAATAATGTGTTGGCCCTGGTCCCTCCTTTCACATGTGCACCTCAGCTTATGTAAAAAACATAAGTTAAAGGTGGCTTATACAGTAAACAACCTTTTTATTGCCCTGACACAGCTTTGGATATTGTGTACTTTGACTCATGGCCAAGCCATGATTTTAGGGTGGCTATTATGAGGAATGCTCTGGAAAGTGGTGTTGAAAGAACAAAGAGAGTGAAAAAACAAAAGAAAAGTTACTCAAGAACCAGTTGAAAGAAAAGTGAAATAAAAAATAACAATAATAATAATAATAATAATAATAATAATAATAATACAATAAATACAAGCAATAAAAGAAGAGAGTAACTTACAAAAATGAAAAAAGAAGGGAAAACAGTAAGGTGAAAGCATATAAAAAATTGAGCGAAATAAAATGATAAAAAGTGGTATGTTTAGCTGATATGTTAAGGAGCGCAAAAAGTCACTAAAGTGTACCTAAATATACCCTTACCTTTCCCTGAGCCTATGTTACAATCTAAGAAAGTCCTATCGTGATCATAAGAGTTGTATAGCAAACTTAAAGCAATGAAAATAAGGGCAAGCTTATGCCAATATCTATGAATGAGTTGTGAATTTTTTTTGAGAGTGAGTGATAAAAAGTAATCCTTATAGTCAAATTAAAATCGTTGTGTGAAAAATGAGAATGTTGTTTTGAAGAGTGGACACTAGTTGCAATACCGGAAATGTTAGCACCTCGGTGAGAAATTGAAGAGAATAGGTGTTAGTGCGTTGTGAGTCTGTGTCATTGTCTGATTCCAAATAATTCAAGCCTAATAGTGATAACATGTATAAATATGATGAGATTGATTGATGTTGATAGCCAAATGAATGTGAAAGCTAAAACATGGATACTATTGTACAATGATTTTTGTAGTGAGTCATAGTGCATCGCTTGAGGACAAACAACGAATTTAAGTTTAGGGTGTTGATATACCATTGTTTCACGATATTTTAAATGATTTTTTCTTAAGTTAAGTGTGTGCCCAAAAGACTTTTTGTATTGATTTTTATGTAAGTTTCCCCTTTTTTTGTAGGATATCTTTTTGTTGATGAACACAAAAGTTTTTGAGCAAGAACTGCAGAAAAGTACCACCTACGGAGCTTGTGGCGGTCGTCGTGCTGTGAAGGTCCGTAGGTAGCATAATGGTGAAGATGCTGAAGGAAGATGGGGAAGTCTAACCAAGTGTGGGGCTAGTAAGTGCATGACAGACCGTCGTAGCCATGACGGTCCGTCCTGCTGGTTCGTCGTGATAATCATAAAAGTTGTCCCAGTACCCAAATTCCAAGAGTTTAAATGTTATAAAACAGAGACCCTCGACGGACCGTCGTGCTTATGATGGTCTTTCATACCTGTCGTCGAGGGTAATAAAGAGAGCAGCAGAAGAGTTTTCAAAGTATGGGATGACGGAGTCCATGACGGCCCATCATGACGACGACGGCCTGTCACGAGGTCCGTCGGCACAGTCACATTTTGACATATTTTGAGCAATTAGAGTCCTTCTTTTATTAGATTTTTATTTTTTTATAAATAGTTGTAAAAACCTCGTTTTTGGGGTTAGACTCTTTATTAGTTAGACTTTTTATAAGTTAGACTCTTTATTGGTTAGACTCTTTGTGGTTTAAGCACTTTTATGTTAGATACTTTGTTAGTAGACTTTGGATTGTTACACTTTTCTCTGGAGTTGATTGTTTGTGATTTTGTCGAGTTACCATGTAAATTTCTAGATTTTATTCTTTCTCATTGAAGTAAGTGCATGAATTCTTATATTATATATATGAATATTGTGATTATGACTATGGGTAACTAAACTCCATTACTAGGGTTGCGGGAACCATGGTTGAAATTGATTAAACTCCAACATTTGAATCTCTTAGTTGTTTAGTTTAATCTAGTTAGTTATTTTTACCTATTTAGAAATAAACCCTACCTCTTTTATTGTCTTTGTTTTCTGAGGAAATAGTTGACTAAATAATAGTAATAATAGATTGAAGTTAAGTCTGAACTATTTTCCTCATGGGAACAATCCCAACCTCATTAGTTTTGTTTTTTACTTGATACGACCTCTTTACTTCTTATTTGAGAAGTAAGTGTGAGCGTATCAGTAGTAGATTAGTGCCTATTGGTCATTCAATTCTTACCTTAAGGCCAGAAGGATGATCTCTAAGGGTTATCTGTATTATTTTGTTCGGGTTAAGGATCTTAGAGCGGAAACCCGAATTCTTTAGTCAGGTCCAATTGTCTGTGAATTTTGATAAGTGTTTCCAAAAGATCATCTCGTAGTCCCGCCTAAAAGGGAAATCTACTTTGGAATTGATCTCCTACCAGATTCCCAGCCTGTTTCTATTCCTCCTTCCAGAATTGATCCATCAGAGCATAAGGAATGGAAAGATCAGTTGAAGACCTTCTAGATAAGGGCTTCATCAGACCTGGTATATCACCATTTGTTGAGCCAGCGTTGTTCAAAAGAAGAAAGATGATTCTTTCAGAATATGCATTGATTATAGAGAGTTGAACAAGGTCATAATCAAGAATAAGTATCCAATCCCGATGATTGATGACTTGTTTTACCAACATCAAGGTGCTAGCCAGTTCTCAAAGATAGACCTCAGAGCGAGTTATCATCATCTTAGAGTCAGAGATAGTGACATACCAAGAACAACCTTCAGAACTCGGTATGGTCATTATGTATTTATAGTTCTATTTTTTGTACTAACCAATGCTCCTGTAGCTTTCATCGATTTGATGAATGGAGTGTTCGAACAATACTTAAACTTGTTCATTATTGTCTGTTTTAATGATATACTCATTTACTCTAGGAATGAGGAAGAACATGCGAATCATTTGAGAATTATTCAACAAACTCTAAAGGATTGCAAGTTATTCGCAAAGTTTAGCACTCTGAGTTTTTGTTGCAATCCATTTTTTCCTTGGTCACAATGTATCTAGTGAAGGGATCAAAGTTGATTCATATAGGATAGAAGAAGTAAAACAATGGTCCAGACCTAACTCTGTTACAGATAAGAAGTTTATTAAGTCTAGTAGTGTATTGTAGAAGGTTCGTGGAAGGATTCTCATCTATAGCATCACCATTGACAAGGTTAACTAAGAAGATTGTTAACTTTCAATGGTCACATTTTTTGAGAAAATCTTCGTTGAATTGAAAAGTATATTGACTACATCTCCTCTCTTGACTCTACCAAAGGTTTTAGATTGTTATGTGATCTATTATTATGCATCAAGATTTTTCCTAGGTAGTGTTGATGCAGCGAGATAAGTTTATAACAGATGTGTTTATAAAGCTTACAGTTAATGAGAAAAACTATCCAACCTATGAACTATATCTTGCAGTGGTGGTGTTTGCACTCAAGATAAGGAGACACTACTTTTATGGTGTTCATGTATATGTGTTTACTGATCATAAGAACCTTCAGTACGTTCACCTAGAAAAATTTGAATCTTCTGCAGAAGAGATGGCTTGAGTTCCTTAAGGATTATTATATGTGTGTGCATTATCATCCTGGTAAGGAGAATGTAGTAGCAGATGGTCTTAGTCGATTATCTATGGGTAATGTAGCCCATTTTGAGGAATAAAGGAAGGATCTAGTGAATGATGTTCACAGGCTCGCTTGCTTAGGATTTTTCCTTATGAGCATATCAAACAGTGGTGTAAAAGTTCAAAGTGGGACATAATCTTTTTTGGTAGTGAAGGTTAAGGAAAAGAAAGATAGTGATCCAATCTTTCCTGAACTAAAGGTTGTAGTCCACAATCAGAGAGTGGAGGTTTTCTTCCAAAGGGGATATGGGGTACTTCGCTACCAGGGTAGATTGTGTGTTCCTGAGTGTGTGAGTTGAGAGATCATATCCTTTCAGAGCCTATAACTCTAGATATTCTATTAATCTAGGTGACAATAAGATGTACCGCGACCTGAATGAAGTCTATTGGTGGAATGGCATGAAGAGGGATATAGCAGATTTTGTCAGTAAGTGCCCCAATTGCTAGCAAGTAAAGGTAGAACATCAGAAACCAGGAGGGATGACTCAAAAGATCGATATTCCTACTTGGAAGTGGGATGTGATCAATATGTATTCCATCACATGGTTACCTCATACTCGCAGACAACATGACTCCATTTGCGCGATAGTTGATAGGATGACTAAGTCTTCCCGCTTTTTAGCGGTCAAGACTACAAATTTGGCAGAGAACTATGCAAAGCTTTACAATAATGAAATTGTGATGTTTCATGGGTTTCCTTTGTCTATCATTTCAGAAAAAGGTCCCTAGTTTACCTCTCAATTCTAGAAGTCATATTAGAAGGGTATTGATATTAAAGTTAACCTTAGTACATCATTTCATTCACAGACAGATGGACAGTAAGAGCGTACCATTCAGACACTACAGGATATGTTAGAGCTTGTGTGATCAATTTCAAGGGTAGTCGGGATGATCACCTTCTTCTAATTGAGTTCTCCTACAACAATAGCTACCATTCAAACATTTATATGGCCCCTTATGAGGCTTTGTATGGTCGTAGGTGTAGATCTCATGTTGGTTTGTTTGAAGTAGATGAAGAAGATTTAATAGGGCCAGATTTATTCCTTTGTGTTATGGATAAATTGCAACTCATCACAGATAAACATATGAAAGCCCAAAGTCGTCAATAATTTTATGCAGATGTAAGGTGAAGGGAACTATAGTTCCAAGTTGAAGATTGGGTTTTTCAGAAAGTCTCACCTATGAAGGGGGTGATGAGATTTGGCAAGAAAGGGAAGCTCAATACTAGATATGTAGGCCATTACAAGATCTTTAAAAGGGTTGGCAAGGTGGCATAAGAGTTAGAGTTTGTAGCAGATTTAGCACTAGTGCATATGGACTTCCACATCTCACTCTTGAAGAAGTGTGTAGGTGATCCAACCTTTGCAGTTCCATGAAAGAGTGTGGCGGTAAAGGATGGTCTTTCTTATGAAGATGTACTAGTTGAGATTTTTGAGCGTCATGTTAGAATGTTGAGAAATAATTAATTCGCTTCAGTCAGGCTTTTGTGGAGGAGTCAGTCCGTAGAAAGAGCTACTTGAAAAGTAGAAGCAGCCATGAAAGGCAAGTATCCTCACATCTTTCCTTCCGATTCCA
Source organism: Solanum lycopersicum (assembly GCF_036512215.1). Classification (NCBI taxonomy): domain Eukaryota; kingdom Viridiplantae; phylum Streptophyta; class Magnoliopsida; order Solanales; family Solanaceae; genus Solanum; species Solanum lycopersicum. Next base: position 24,491,666 of record NC_090805.1, read on the forward strand.
CTCCAGCTTTAGCTAGTAGTTCCTCTTTTGTTTTTTCATTCATTCATGCGTGGATTAGGTCTTAGAATCATGTTCTCTCTGTTTTTACTTGTATTTTCAGCATATTTTCTTGTTCTTAGAACTAAATTTAGTCAGAAAGTAAGTTCTCAGTGTTTTATAGTAGGGTTTGCAACTCTCTTTCTCTATACCAACTAGTTTAATCCTCATTCGAGAACGAGTATTCCTAAGGGGGAGATCATGTAACAACCCGTATCCATAACAGACCAAAAACAAGATTTTCACAAAATCTACAGGTGCAGTCGACAGTATCCATCGATTTTGGTAACGTAACCGACTTTTAATACTACACATCCGTCGAAGGACTTAGAAACCTAAAAAAAATCAGCCCAAGAAAATTTTACAAAGTTTCAAAGGATGGACGGACCTACGGTCCGTAGGTCTGACTACAATCCGTAGTCTGTGTTCATCGATCGACACCTCATTCAACCAATCAATAATGTGAACCATGGTTGACCATCATGGTCTGTCGTTCGATCTAAGGTGCGTAGGTCTAACCGTAAATAGAAATGAAGAAACACTTAGGGGGGGAAATGCTTTTTGGTAACCTCTAATCGATAACAACACTTAGCACAAATCGAATTAGATGTCATGAGACATACCCAGAGATAGATAATTGAATTATGTTTCCACAGACACCAACCTTGCTAAAATTAGACCTCCAAGTAAAATGTAAGATCAAACTTAGTTCCTCTTGAAAGGTTAACAACAATAAGAAATTTAAAAAGAAAACTGACCGAGGCTCACGCAGGACGCCTACGTATCTCATCTTTAGAATCCAGGTTAGATCTAGTTCATTTCAAGAGGGATAGGGTTCTGAACAAAACGATCACAAGAATATTACATAACTACAAGGAAATAACAAGAATACAAATTGAAGCGTCAAAGTTAATATCTCTTGACAACATCTGAGTTGATCAATATAGGTCATTTGGTACCATCCATCTCCAATATGATGAAAGCACCTCCAGATAATAATTTGCAAACAATGTAAGTTCCTTGACAAATGATGCGAAATTTCCATTGTAGTAATCCTTATGAGGAAAAATGTGTTTATCGATTAAGTGACCAATTTAGAAAATTCTAGCTTTCACTCTCTTGTGGAAAGCGCAAATCATTCTTTGTCGATATAGTTCACCATGACAAACAACTACTATTCTCTTCTCATCAATCAAGATAACTAATCAATTCCCTTTTCACCCCATTTAACATTACGTAACTTAGCTTCTTTGATAATTCTCAAAGACAATATCTAAATTTCAACAGGTATAACTGCTTAAGTTCCATTTTCTAGCAAGTATGGAGTAACTCCAATCAATGTTCTGATAGTCATTCGGTATCCCAGTAAAGTATATGGAAACATCTAGTGCCAACCTCGATGATTTTTGATCATTTTCCTCAAAATCTTCTTGATGTTTTTGTTGGCGTCATCTACAAATCAATTCATTTAAGCATGATAAGCGGTTGAGTTTCGGTGAATAATCTTAAACTATTCACATATATCTCTTATAAAGTTATTTTTGAGATTTACTCTATTTTTATCAGTTTACAAGGATTCCGTTCCTCCAAACATACATATAAGGTTGTTGCGGACAAAATCATCTATAACTTTTTTGGTCACTGACTTGTATGAAGCTTCTTCCACCCACCTGGTAAAATAGCCAGTGGCAACAAAAATGAATATGTGTCTATTAGAGGTGGTTAGCTCTATCAGATCAATAATATCCATTCCCCAACCTACAAAAGGGCAGGGGGAACTCATAGAATTAAGCTCATGAGGCGGCACTCAAATCAAATCCCCATGCACTTCACATTTATGACATATCTCCACGAACTTGAAAAACTTGTGCTCCATAGTCATGAAATAATAATTGGCTCGAAAGATCTTCCTTGCTAGAGGGAGTCCGTTCATATGCGTACCACAGACTCCAGCATGTATTTTTTCTAGGAGCTTTGTAGCTTCAGCATCTTCAACACATCTGAGAAGACCAAAATTCGTTGTCCTCTTATAAAAAATTTCCCCACTTAGCGAGTAATTGAGAGACACACGGCGTATCGACTTCTTCTAGTTGAATGTTGCATTCTAAAGATAAATATTTGTCTGTAAATATTTCTTGAATCAAAATACCATGGCAAACCGTCTTGTTTTTCTTCAACGTGTGAAGATTGAACTAGATTATCCTTTACCTATATATCCAGAGTATTGATATAACAAGTATCTGGAGGTATAATCATTGAGGTGATGGTGGAAAGATGATCAACAAACTCATTTTGCATCCTAGGGGTTTTTCTAAACTCTATCTTGTGGAATCTCTTGCAAAACTTTTGTATATATTGCCATAGACTGTGATCATCGGGTTTTTCATATCCCATTCCCCTTGAACCTGATGAATCAAAAAATCTAAATCTCAAATAACCAGCAACTCATGAACATTTATATCGATAAACAACTTCAAACTAAGAATGCATGCTTCATATTCAGCCATATTGTTCGTCTAATTAAATAAGAGTTTGGTTGCAACAAGATAATGCCAATCATATTCTGACACTAAAACCACTAAATTACCTCTTCCTTGGTGATTTTCTGCTCAATCAAAGAATACTCTCAAAGCAAGGTATGCCTCAGAAATATCTTCACCCACAAATGATAATTTCTCATCAATGAAATAGGTTTTGACCGGCTCATATTCTTCATCAGCGGTATTTTCTTCAAGATGATCAGCCAAAGCTTGTTATTTTATTTCCTTCTAGGTCACATAAATAAATCATATACACTAGAAAGTATCTATGATTTATCCAAATTTCCCATCGGCATCTCTTTCTGGAAATATATTTCAACGAATCCATCCTAGAAATGAGGTATGTGGTATAAGAATATAAATAGTGTCTTAATTTCTGTGCAATCAAAGTCAAAGCACAACACGTTCTCTGTAAAAGAATTCGACAAGCCTTGTATGGAGTGAATTTCTTGCTCAACTAATAAATAGTTCGCTCCTTCTTCAGTCTTGTCATGTAGACCATGTACGCACCGAAATGTGTTGTACAAGACAGGCAAATATACCAACAATGGACTTCTCTATCGCGGAGGAACTAACACCGGTGGATTGGACAAATAATTCTTGATGGCATCAAAAGAAGTCTGACATTCTCCAGTCAAAATTTTCAAAGCATCTTTATTCATCAATTTGAAGATAGGCTAACACAGCACAGTGGATGGAGCTATTAAACGACTAATGTAGTTAATCCTTTCCAATAAACTCATTACTTCTTTCTCCGTCTTTAGGGGAGGTAATTACTGAATTGCTTTTATATTTGAAGGATCAAGTTCAATGCCCCTTCTTGTTACTATAAATCCCAATAGCTTATCGGTTGCCCCCCAAAAGCGCATTTGGCAGGATTTAGCTTCAAGTTGTACCAATGCAAATGATCCAAAAACTTCCTTAAGTAAGTCAACTGTTCTGAATTCTCATGGGACTTTATTATGACATCATCGACATATACCTCGATGTCTTTGCGGTTCATGTTATGAAATATGGTTGTCATGGCCCTATTGTATGTAGCAATGGTATATTTTAGACCGAATAGCACCACCCTTTAATTATATACACCCCAATGTTTAATGAAGATGTCTTTTTTGCATCCTCTTAGTCCATCAAGGTCTGGTGATAACTGCATAACATTCCACAAATGATTGTATTTCATGCTTATAAAAGTTATCGATTTGAATGTGAATGTTTGAAAACAGAAAGTTATATTTTAGGCTTACTTTGTTAAGATTTTGTTATCGACATAAATTCTGATGTTCCAATCTTTCTTGGCAACCGAAACAACTTTGACCAAACAAGTCCGATGCTGCGTACCTTCTTATAATTGACATTCGATTTTCTTGGTATTCTCTTCCTTAATATTCAAACTTTACTCAAGCTTAATATTTAGGTTCTTTTGTTTTACTGGGATGGAACCAGGATTGGTTGGAACTGAGACACCAGGTTCGTACTCAAGCCTAGTATGTCACTGTAAACCTAGACAAATACTTCAATGTATTCATTAAGTAAATAAATCATGTCCCTTATTTTTGAGATTCATTCAGATGGACACTATTTTTGACCTATTTGACGCATGTCTCTAAGGTTTATAGTTTCAGTTTGTTCCAAATTTGACTTATATTGATTCTCAAACTTCCAAAACTCCTCAGCGACAAATTTTGGTACCTAATTCTCTTCGTCATATTCTTCAACTTAATCATCACCTGCCTCATTTTGTTTGTTTCCATCGTGACATGACATTAAATGACATTGAAAGATTTTAAATGAATATTGCTTAAATCATAAACACATAAAGTTATGAGAGTAAATATAGCAAATAAGCAATTTTTTTTATAAAAGAGGCTTTAATTAAAATAGATAATAAACTCAAACCTTGGGAATGGTAAATGGCCATGTTGCCTTTTTAAACATTAGTTGGGATTTGCAAAATTAAAACGATTAAAGAAAATGCAAAATGGTGGATCTCGGTCCTCTTCTGGACTACCACTGAATTTCAAAATAGGCATAAGCAATGTCCTTTCTACAAATATGATCAGGGAATCAAGAGTGGTGTGGAGGTACAGTTAAGTAGATGCTCTCCAGTCTCGACATCATGGATGCCGGATGTCTCGACCTCATCCTCTATGACAACATCCATCTCTTAAAAGAGGCTCCATATTTGTTCCCTAAGTTTATCATGATCGGCATACTCTCGAACAGGAAAGGACTCGTACAAATAAATAATTATCATAGCTAATGCTTGATCAACATTCTTGCTATTTCTCTCCGCATCATAATCTGTGGGGACATGCCTCAAACCAAAATTGGATAGCCTTGACAATTATTTAGAAATTACTTCAAATCAAAACCTGGCTCAGATCAATTTTAGCCCATAAACGTATCGATTATCTTCTATACATAGGCCATATGGGGCTGCGAAGATAAATCATCACTGGTTCTATTTACCTTCTCCACTGAATAGAAATAAGAACCTAGGGAAACCTCATGAATAATAAACACATACCCATCAAAATGGATTCCTTCACGTGTATGACCAATTCTGGATCATTCCAAACAAATATCGTTAACTAGTAAAGGGTAGAGGGAACAACTCTACCATTGTGTATGAAAGGCCTCCGCAAAAGAATGTTATATCTAGTGTTGATGTCCAACACCTGAAACTACACGTTGAACTCCACAGGACCCATCTAAATAACAAGTTTACTACCCCAATAAAATTGACTTAGTTCTATTGAAACTTCCCGAAGTCAAATTTTAACAGCCTCAAAGTCGATAGCTAGAAAATATTGACACTGGAACATTATCATCTAAGGCAAAATTTATAACTTTGTCTCTACACGCAATGGTGACATGCAAAGTTTTGTTGCGCATCATCCCTTCAAAAGGTAACATTTTTTCAAAGTAGCAGATTTGATGTCCTCGGATGACCTGGTTGATAATGGATGCTACATTATCACTGCTCGTGCCCATGGACACATATGTTTCATCTAAAGCTCTCATTAAAGCTTTCCTATGCAGTTGTTAACTAATCATTTGTCCCTAATAGAAATTTGAGTCGGGGCCTTCTCCTAATACTTCACAATTAAATAGTTTTTAGGATGTGTTGTCCTCCAAAATTCTTTAGCCTCGGCCTCACTTATCGGGCTTTTTGCTTGGTCGTTATTTTGTCCTCCATGATCCAACTCATCCGGCATATAACATTTGCCTCACTTAGTCATACCTTGAGAAGAAACAATTTTGATCACAAATCTTGGTCAGGCGGGAGTCTCTATTGGCACAAAGGCAACAACTTTCTCAAGTGTAAGAATAACGAACACCTTTTTATCCCTGTTATTAAATGAAGCTTTAGCCGTTTCTAGTTAATCACAAATGGTCAAAACTATCGCCTTTATCATGCCCAAATCGTCATATGACTCTATAATATTGATATTGTATCCCCTATGATTTGGCAAAGGATTATTGTTGACATTGGACATGACCATCTGGAGGGAGACAATCTTGTGGTTGATCAAATCCTTGTTTTGTGGTTGAGGTTAATACAATCCTCATTATCATATCCAATTCTATTGGAGTGACATGCACACTTCTGATCAAGTGCGTAAAATCTCGAGCTAGTTTCCATTTGCTTGGACCCCACCGAATAAATATAACTTGTTGCAGTCAATCGGTCGTAAGACTTTGTTCAGCTTTTTACAAGCAAAATAAAAATTCTGGAAGGTTTATTCTCAAATCTAGGACGAGGAAGATTTTAGTTGCATTGTTGAGGAGGAGGGTTATGACGATAATTCTGTATGTTAGGACGGGGAGCTTAATATCCATAATAGGGATTAGTATGGTAATTTTGCAATGGAGCTTGGTAGTTCTGGGAAAAAGTTAGGTAATAAAAAGTGGGAGATTTATATTTTTAAAGAGGAATTTGATAATTGTGATGTTTTGTTTGATAACGTGGAGGGGGAGTTTTTTTGTGAGTGGATTTCCATAAATTAGGGGAGGGGTTTTCTAATAATTAGTTTATGTATAACAAGCCTAGTAAGAACTCTGCGAAGGTCGAGAACGACCTTGGTATGATGATGATCTCCTTGGTGTCTTCTTCCCCTCGTAAGAGACAACTGATATATCCTTTCTTTTCTTTTTTAAACAAACTCGAGGATCCAAGCAAGGCAACAACACAGACGACCTTCCCAGTTCCTAATTAATCCTCGATAGTCTCACCTAACATGGAAAACTATGCTCCAGCAAGCAGCGTGATTTTGTAAAACTACATTGTTTCCAGAGCCCGCACAAATACATCAATTTCATTTTTCAAAAAAAGGAGGCCAAACTCTGGCTTCCCCCTTTCGCCATCTGTACGAAAACTCTCTATATCTCTCGTTGCATTTATGATTAATCTCTTCTAGGGAATAACTATCAGGGACAATCTACGCATTGTAAGAAAATCTTTCAATAAAGTCCTTACCAAGGAACTTGCAGCTAGGCCAGTGTATTCTTTTGTAGGATTTGAACCACTCTAGAGCCTCTTTGCTAAGACTTTGGCTAAAGAGTTGCATCAATACAACTTCATCTCTCCAAAATACAACGAGCTTGTCACAATAGGTCCTTTGATGTGCTAAGGCATTCCTTATTACATAAAATACATACAATTTTTGTACAATGAACCCTTCTAGGAGGTACGAATTCGAAAGAATGCACGAATCTTCATAACACTAGACGACGATGTCATGAATGCATTATAGCTCCTTTATTGCCTTTCGTATATTTTCTTTAATATCCACATTAACATCCTCTTACTTTAACCTTCACTCTCATTTTTTCTCTTCATAATGATCGTTCTCAGAATTGTTTGTATCATGCTCATTTTGAACGGGAATTTGCAAAGCGGTTTTTTGGGGTTGAGGTGGAGAGACACAAGGACTTTGGGAATTTTGGGTAATTTTGTAATTTTGGGGGTATGGTGGGGGGTTAGTGTGTTAGTTTTTGTAATGGAGGTATATTAAGAGATTAAATATGTTTTGATTTTATGGGAGTGGAGGGGTTTTGTGGTTTGCTATTTGTGGGGGAGGTGGAATTTGAGGGTTGGGGTTTTGACGAGGGGTGGGGTTTGGTAGGAGGCTGATGCGTATTAACTTAATATTGCGTTGTTAAGTCGATAACTGAGGGGTTCTGAGCAGGAATGGAAGGAGGGTTCTGATCTTGTTCCATGTTTGAAGAGGGAAAGAAAGCGGAGGCCTTCCATCGATCGAAGCATTAACAGTAAAACCCAGATTAAACAGATCATGTCTCATTTGCATTTCAACGCTCACTTCTGCAATCTGCTGCATCAATTGCATGATCAGTTCATTTTGATTTGGGATGGTAGGTTGATCCATCACAACATTAGTCAGGCTAATTTCTTCATTTTTATCTCCCATCATTTCTTTTCCCTCATCTGAACTTTAACTTGGAATGCAATCTGCAGGACCTTTATATCATAATAAGTAAGGATGATCAACCAGATTATCCACACAAAGCATTTTTAAGTATCTCTGAATGAAAAAAATCAAACGAAAATGTGTTAGTTTGAGTTCAGAATACATAATGCAAGATATCACACAGAGAAGATATAAAAACACAAAAGTTGCTTTGTTTGAGCACGTGCTAACCCACGAGTTAGGGGAAATTGATTTTTTTAACAAGCAGAAGTCTGCTCATTTTAATTTTTGATTATCTTAGAAAGTTTAAATCACATTGAACTAAGGTGCTCCTTGTTGCATCTCTTTCAACGTCCGTTGATCTGAGACTCATACTTCTTTGGAAAATGAAAAGGAGGAGAATGAAAATTTTGAAATATAGGGGTATGTCCTTGAAAGACTGCTTACGCATCTCACAAGAAGAATTCAAAACTTATGTAGTACGAATACTAAAGTAAATGCTTGTTTTTATTCATTCATTCTCAAACGGTTTAAACTGAATTGAAAAACAAACAATCTTCTAAAGATAAAGATAACTCCATCTCGGCCATTTTCCTTCTAAACACTGCATTAGCCATGTGGAAATAACTCGACTCAAATCTCCCTCATGTTGACGTGGGAGTCCACATTGTACTGAAACATGAGGCACCTTTGATGATATAATCTGTAGAGTCATGATAACCACAAGGTTTCAAAATTTCTACCCCAAAAGGGTCGAGTGCTTTGTGATCATCTTTGATGGACTCTAAGACGCCCTTTTGAAAAAAATCACTATAGATTTCCAACATTTTCTTCGTGAATTCGTGAAATAGTGACAATCAAAACAGGTGTGGTTGGTGTTTCGGCCCTACATGTGCAGGATTTTCCAAGTGTCTATCAGACGGGAAATTCTATCTTTAGTTGAGCACATTCATAATATAGTGTTTCCTCATTGGTTAAGGTGTAAAGAAAACATGTTATGACAGTTTTCATGCCCAACACCTAAAACTACTCCCACATAAGGTTTGAAAACAAGATGCTCATTTAAAAGAGCGCATGGCACTACATTTTGTATAAACTTATTTTTAATTTTTTTACAAGGAGTGCTTTAGCAAGGTCCTCATTCAAAGAAACACATCACAAAAATAATTAATAACATATATATATCGTGTCCGAAACATGCATGTGTCCTTTTTTTTACCAAGGGTAGACTTAGTGATTTGGTTAAAGAATGACTATGAACTCGCACAATCACTCTTTGAGTGATAAATAAAACAATTGTCGTTTGACGGAATTTGATATGCCATGAACTGCAACAGTTTTATTATATGATAAATAAGTCAAACAAACATGCTAAAACATAAGGCCAATCAAGTTAATTTTAAGGTTTGAATCATTAAAGTACCAAGAAGAGTCGCCATTCTGTTGGATACGGAAAAATTATTTTATTTGTTTTTAGACTTGTTTAGAGTCGACACTTAATTTTTTAAGAAAAAAAAGAAAACTTAGTTTTCGAAAGATTTTTGCGACAACTAACTTGTTCGGCTAAAATGTTTAAATTAGTTTGAATTTAAAATTTCAAATTGTTAAAAAATGAAATGTTAGCCGACTATCTATGTGAGATTTGTTAACTTGCAAAATTCTATACTTAATAAATCTATTTCTAACTAAATAACGAAATACAATATTTTGAAAAATAAATTTGGGTCTTTAAGGCCCAATCTATGAAACTTCTTCCACTTCAAAACCTATTCGTTGATTTTCTAGCCGAGTTACTCGATGAAGATGAAATGAAGACTTATGGTTTTAACGAAATGCGGGTGAGAAGGAGTTCTTGGTGAAGTCGTGCAGATTTTACATGCGGAAAAATAAAAATATAATTAAAATTAGAATTCAGTAATAAGAATCCAATAATTGAAAAACAATTAGAAATTCTAAATAAATAAAAAAGAAGAATTAGCATTCGGTCTTAGTTATCAGATTTTTATACCCTTCAATTTTCCTTTTAGCAAATAGCTAAATAAATGAAATGATCAAATTGGGGAGGGGGGGAAGGAACACATAAGACCATAACTGGACTCTAAGTTACGAGTCAAGAATATAAGGTTAATATCAAATATATAAAGTTATATGTAGATATAGGAACAATAAGATCACATTTAATACCAAGACAATTTGTTACTTAGTAATTTTGTTAACGCAAAAATTAGGCAAGAAAAACACCTCTAAATGATTATGATTATTTATTTTAAACATGAAGTGAACTAGTTGGAACCTTAGTCCTCAAATATGACTCAACATCCCCTCATTTTTTACTAGAGACGAACTATTTTAGATGAGAAAATTTGAAGCAAAACATAGCAGTCATTTGCTATATTCTTTAGTTACTATCACCTCAAACATTCAGCATAACAATAAAATCAATTACGATAGGAGGACTCAGATTCCAAATAACGTTGGGAGGGAATGAATATACTGTTAAGAGGATATTGGATAACTACAACAACAACAACAACTATAACAATAACTAAATAAATAAATAAAATCGATGAAATCAAAAGGAAGGGAATCCGAAAAGGTTTATAAACAGGAACAATCAAAGAGAGATTCATAGACAATAATGTATAGACCAAACCATTAGACAACTAAGCAATTAATATCTAGTACAATAGGCTAAATGTAAGGTTTACAGAAAAAGACTCTTTGGGCTCACGATGAAAGTGACGACCAAGATAAGAAAACACGAATGAAATAAACAAACTTAAAGCAAAACAAATTCAAAAAACAATTGTAGGAAGAAACAAGTTATGGAACTCGCACTTTAAGTCTCTCACTAGTAAGTATTTTTCCTTTGTTAACTACATCGTAACAAATAAAAAAGAAAGCAGAATATTGACATAATGACATGCAAATAATGAAAGGAGAATAAAATCATGACGGGGGAAAGGTTATCGTAAACTCAAAGCAAAAAAAATTTAGCAGAAAGGTGTCAACATTATGCAAGAGCTCATGACTCTTCAACTCGATATTATGACTAGATGATTGAAACGACTAAGAAAACATATACATCATATCCAAAATTATAACCTAAATAGCATCTAATCAGCAAGCAAACACGAAAGAAATGTTATCTAGCATGAATGTATTATTTCGAGACAAAAGAAGAGGCAAATAATATTATGAACAAGCGGATGCTACCTTTTCTCGGCAACTATCTTGAGATGAAATGTAACGACCTGTTTACTCATTTTGAGCAGCTGATTTTAATTTTGGAAAAGCTGTCTTGGTCGACGGACCTCACGACGGACCGTCGTAGGCCCGACGGACCGTCGAGGGTGTCTCGTTCCAAAATACTTAGAATTGTGAAAATTGGGTACTGAAATTGACTATCTGAACTTCGTGACGAAGTGGCAGGACGGACCGTCATAGGCATGACGGGCCGTCACAGACTATTCAGTAAATATCAGTCTCTGAACTCTGTGACAGAAGCAGCAGGACGGCCCGTTGCAGTCACGACGGCCCGTCACAAGTTGCGTAATCCCAGGCTCCGTCGGATTTCTTTAAATGTTTTAAGGGACGTTTTGGACTATTCCTGCTATAATTATAAATTTAGAGGGTTAATATTAATAATCCAATTTCTTGAGGGTTAAAAGAGATAACTGTGAATCAATTAATGGGTTAAATCGTCATCTTTTATACTCAATTATATGATAATTAGGGTAAAAGAAAGAGGATTTGAATAAGAAAAATAGAAAGAACAAAGAGAGGGAGAAGAATCGATCGAGAGAGAGAGGAACGAAGAGGATAACAAAGCTTTGGGGAAATTGCTTGCTTGATCACTAATCTTCGGTGAAGGTAGGTTATGGTTTTTATGCTATTCGTAGTAGACTCTTAATAGCGAATGATATGTGTTGGGTAGTATTATAAAACCTTTTATATGCCTAATTGTGTGCGTACATGATGTGATTATATAATTGTGATGAATAAGCATGATGAGTCTATTGAATCTCTAATCCTAAATCTTGAAAACCTCTTGTTAATGATGATGCCTTGGTATAAGAGAAGACTTGATGAACTGAATTAATGAGATTAATATGCCTTGGTATAACAGAAGGCTTGTATGAATTAACAGAATAAGATTTGTGGAGCGGGTGTCACGAATCGACACATAGAATTAGGGGATCGGGTGTCACGAACTGACACGTAGAATTAGGGGATCGGGTGTCACGAACCGACATGTAGAAGTAGGGTATCGGGTGTCACAAACCGACACGTAGAATTAGGGGATCAGAGTTTCACGTTCCGACAATAGTAGAAGGGGAGCGGAGTGTCACGTGCCGACACAAGAGGAATAAAGATAATGAATCTTTGAATTATGTAAATAAATTTGAATGAAAAGAACCTATTTCCCAAATGAGTATTATATGGAGGCTTGAGTCATCATGAGTGTACTTGACGTTATTTATCAAAGATTCTTGTACATGTTGTTTCTACAAATTGAGTATTGTAGCCTATTTATGATATGATCTGATAAATATTGTTTTCTATTTTGAGTTGGCCGATGATATCTACTAAGTACCCGTGTTTTGTACTGACCCCTACTTGTATGTTTCATTCCTTGTTATTTGTGGAGTGCAGCAAACGTGCCGTCGTCTTTACCTCAAACCGCAACTCTAGTCAAACTTCACTACACCGGATTTTAGGTTGAGCTAACGCTTCTAGCTTGGACTGGATCATCTTCTTCATGTCTCGATGCCTTGAAGTTCTGGCATGGACTAGCTTTTTATTTATTCTAGCTTTCTAGATACTCTTAGCTTTAGTAATTTGAGGATAGATTTTCTTGGGATGATGTTTTCCAGATTTTGGGGATAATAATAGTTGTCTAGTTTTTAGGAGTTATTTTATTGATTTTCATTAATGAGTTTAAGTCTTCCGCATTATATTGTGTTATTATATTCGAAATGTTGGATTTTGTATTGATTGGTTCGCTCACATAACAAGGTAAGTGTGGGTGCCAGTCGCGACTCGATTTGTGTCGTGACAAACTTGGTATCATAGCATTAGGTTCGTTGGTCTAATCACACAAGAACGAGTCTAGTAGAGTCTTAAGGAACGATAGGGGGACACCTTTACTTTTCTTTTAGAGGCTATAAGACTTTAGGAAAATTCCATTATTTCATTCTTTCTTTCGTGCTATTACTTGGATCCAATTGGTATCTAGGTAATACAAATTAGTATCTGAGCATCTTCACTCTATTTCGCAGATGGTTAGAACTAGAGCAACAAGAGCGCCAACATCAACATCGGCAAGAAAAGATGCATCTGAGCCAGCCACTGAGACTGTAGCTCAAGGACGAGCAGTAGCAAAAGGCTGCGGTAGAGGTCGCGGGACGATGTCCCCTAGAGGAAGAGGACGAACGCCTCGCCCATCTAGTACTGGGGTGCTGACTCCTCCACTGACTGAGGAAGTAGTAAGAGAAGGGGAGGATGGGGAAAGTGAACAAGTACAGAATGAGGAATAACCACCCCAACCTACCCCAAAGATGATCAATCAGGTTCTTGCTTATCTTAGTGGGTTATCTGAGCAAGGCCAAGCGCCTCCAGTGTTTTTTACACCAGCACCTCAGGCTCCAGAGGTACAACATGTGTCTACTGTGGCTCCCCGCATGGATGCCTCATTGGAAATAGGCACGTTTCCTCGTCTGACTACAGGGCCTATAATGATAAATGATCAGCATGAACTTTTCAGTAAGTTCTTGAAATTGAAACCTCCAGTCTTCAAGGGTGCTGAATCTGAGGATGCCTTCGATTTTCTGGTTGATTGTCATTAGCTACTACAAAAGATGGGATAGTAGAACGGTTTGGTGCTGAGTTTGTGACTTATCAGTTCCAAGGAAACGCTAAAATGTGGTGGCAGTCACATGTTGACTGTCAACCAACAGAGGCACCACCTATTACTTCAGCATCATTCTCTAGCTTGTTTATGGAGAAGTATATCCCCAGTACTTTGAGGGATAGGAAAAGAGATGAGTTCTTGAGCCGACAGCAAGGTAGGATGTCAGTTACCGCATCTGAGGCTATGTTTCGTGCATTATGCAGGTATGGCACCCAACTTTATTTCAGTCCACAAGAGTGGATTTGCCGTTTTTTGAAGGGGTTAAGGTCAGAATTGCGGATTTCAGCCTTACAGGTAGCGGCTATGCCAAAATCATTTCAAGAACTGGTAGACATCGTGATAGAGGTAGAGAGAGTGAAGCGAGATAACTTCACCATGGCAACGACATCAAAAAGGCTTCGAAATGGAGGTGATTTTAATGATTCTTACTCTAGAGGAAAGGGTTCAGGAGGTTACTCAGTCCGACCAATTCAGTCTTCACTACAGACTGTAGTTGGGGGTCCACCTCAGACCGGACAACACTTCTCTGAGAGACCTATGCTTGACTCCAGGGATTGTTATGGATGTGGGGAGACTAGACATATTAGGAGGAATTGTCCAAAACAGAGTTATAGAGCCCTAATAGTTAGAGGTAGAGGTGGTCATGGTAGATGCCACTATTCTGGAGGAAGTGGTGGCCGAGGTAATGGTGTTCACCAAAACAGCCGGGGTGACGGACAAATGGGATTTACTGCAGCGCAACATGGTAGGGGCAACGGGCAGACAGGTGATAGGGCCCATTGTTATGCTTTCCCTGGGAGATCTGAAGCAGAGACATCTGATGTTGTCATCACAGGTAATCTTTTGGTTTGTGATTGCATGGCTTCTGTATTGTTTGATCCTGGATCCACATTTTCTTATGTATCTTCCTCATTTTTTCTAATGGTCTTAATTTACATTGTGAATTTCTTGACATGCCTATTCGTGTTTCTACTTCGGTGGGTGAATCTATGATAGTTGAAAAAGTATATAGGTCTAGTGTGGTGACTTTTGTGGGGAGCAATACTTATGTAGATTTGGTTATCTTAGAAATGGTTGATTTTGATGTAATTCTTGGTATGACTTGGCTTTGTCCGAATTTTGTGATCTTGGATTGTAATGCTAAAACTTTGACGTTAGCCAAGCCTGGGACAGATCCGTTAGTGTGGGAGGGTTACTACACTTCAAATCCGGTTCGAATCATCTCCTTTCTTCGTGCTAAGAAAATGGTTAGTAAGGGTTGTTTAGCGGACTTGGCACATCTCAGGGATGATACTACCTAAGTACCTCCAATTGAGTCGGTTTCGATAGTTGGTGAGTTTTTAGATGTGTTTCCCGCAGACCTTCAGGGTATGCCACCGGATAGAGATATTGACTTCTACATTGATCTTGAACCGGGTACTGGCCCCATTTCTATACCCCCTTATAGAATGGCTCTCGCGGAGTTGAGAGTTAAAGGCTCAACTTCAAGAGTTGTTGAGCGAAGGCTTCATTAGACCAAGTGAATATCCTTTGGGTGCTCCGGTGTTATTTGTGAAAAAGAAGGATGGGAGTTTTTGGATGTGCATAGACTACCGACAGTTGAAAAAGGTAACTATTAAGAACAAGTATCCCATTTCTCGCATTGATGACTTGTTCGATCAGCTACAAGGTGCTTGTGTCGTCTCTAAAATTGACTTGAGGTCCGGTTATCATCAATTAAAAATACGGGCAATGGATGTCCCAAAGTATGCTTTTCGGACCAGGTATTGGCATTATGAATTTGTAGTGATGTCTTTTGGTCTTACAAATGCCCCTGCTGCTTTCATGAGCTTGATGAATGGGATTTTTAAGCCATATCTGGATCTCTTTTTGGTCGTATTTATTGATGATATATTGGTATACTGAAAGAGAAAGAAGGAACATGAGGAGCACTTGAGAATGGTATTGGAAATGTTGAGGGAGAAAAAACATTATGCCAAATTCTCCAAGTGTGAGTTTTGGCTAGATGCAATGTCCTTCTTGGGACATGTGGTTTCTAAGGATGGGGTGATGGTGAATCCTTCTAAGATTGAGACAGTGAAGAATTGGGTAAGACCTACTAATGTGTCAGAAACAAGGAGCTTTGTTGGTTTAGCTTGCTAATACCGTCGATTTGTCAAGGGATTCTCTTCCATTGCTTCCCAATTGACGAACATGACTAAGCAGAATGTTCCATTTGTATGGTCGGATGAATGTTAAGAAAGCTTTCAGAAGCTCAAGATCTTGTTGACTACTGCACCAATCCTTACCCTGCCAGTGGAAGGTAAGAATTTCATTGTCTATTGTGATGCATCCTATTCGGGTTTGGGTGCAGTTCTAATGCAAGAGAAGAACGTAATTGCTTATGATTCGAGGCAATTAAAGGTGCATGAAAATAACTATTCGACCCACGATTTGGAATTGGCCGTAGTTGTGTTTGCATTAAAGCAATGGAGACATTATCTATATAGGGTCAAGTGTGAAGTCTATACAGATCATCGTAGTCTACAATATGTCTTTACTTAGAAAGAATTGAACTTGAGACAGAGGAGATGGATGGAACTACTGAAGGATTATGATGTTACCATCTTGTATCACCCATGAAAGGCTAATGTTGTGGCAGACGCCTTAAGTAGAAAAGAAGGGAGCATTGGTAGTTTAGCCCACTTACATGTTTCTAGACGCCCATTGGCTAGAGAGGTTTAGACTCTGGCAAAAGACTTTATGAAGTTAGAAGTAAATGAGAAGGGAGGATTCTTGGCCAGTGTGGAGGCGAGATCTTCTTTTCTTGACAAGATCAAGGGAAAACAATTTGATAATGAGAAACTAAGCCGAATTTGGGATACGGTTTTGCGAGGAGAGGCTAAAGATTAAATAATAGATAAGGAAAGGTGTTTTGAGAATTAAGGGAAGAGTATGTGTGCCCCGTGTTGATGATTTGATCCACACTATTCTTACAGAGGCTCATAGTGCCGGATATTCTATACATCCTGGTGCAACCAAGATGTACTGTGACCAAAAGCAACACTTTTGGTGGAGTAGGATGAAGCGCGACATTGTGGATTTTGTTGCCAATGTCCAAATTGTCAGTAAGTAAAGTATATGAACACCAAAGGCCCGGGGGAAAACTTCAGAAAATGTCCATTCCTGAATGGAAGTGGGAGAGAATTGCAATGGACTTCGTGGTTGGTCTTCCAAAGACATTCGGGAAGTTTGACTCTATTTGGGTAATTGTGGACAGATTAACTAAGTCTGCTCATTTCATTCCGGTCAAGGTGACTTATAATGCATAGAAGTTAGCCAAAATTTACATCTCAGAAATTGTTCGATTGCATGGAGTTCCACTTTCAATCATATCAGATAGAGGTACGCATATTACTTCTCTTTTTTGGAAAACATTGCATGCGGAATTGGGTACTAGGTTGGACCTTAGATCTGCGTTCCATCCTCAGACCGATGGTCAGTCTGAGCGAACAATTTAGGTGTTGGAAGATATATTCGTGTATTTGTGATAGAATTTGGGGGTCATTGGGATAAGTTATTACCCTTAGCGGAGTTCTCATACAATAATAGCTATCACTCAAGTGTTGATATGGCTCCTTTCTGTAACGACCTGTTTAGTTGTTTTGAGCAGCAGATTTTAATTCAGGAAAAGCTGTCCTTGTCGATGGACCCCACGATGGACCGTCGAGGGGGTCTCGTTCCAAAATACTTAGAATTCTGAAATTTGGGTACTGAAATCGACTTTCTGAACTTCGTGACGACATGGAAGGATAGACCGTCGTGGGCACGACGGGCTGTCACAGACCCTTTAAGGGAATTTAGTCTCTCAATTCTGTGACGGAGCAGCAGGACGGACCGTCGTAGGCACAACGGGCTGTCACATGCTGCGTAATCCCAGGCTGGGTCAGATTTCTGTAATTATTTTAAGGGGCGTTTTGGACTATTCCTGCTATAATTATAAATTTAGTGGGTTATTGTTAATAATTTAACTACTTGAGGGTTAAAAGAGATAACCTTGAATTAATTAATGTGTTAAATTCATCATCTTTCATACTTAATTATATGCTTATTAGGGTAAAGGAAAGAGGGTTTGAATAAGAAAAAGAAAAGAAAGAGAGGGAGAAACGATCGACAAAGGGAGGAACGAAGAGGAAAGCAATGATCTTGAGGATTTTGCTTGCTTGATCACGAATCTTTTGTGGAGGTAGGTTATGGTTTCTATACTATTGGTAGTTAACTCTTAATAGCGAACGATATCTGTTAGGTTGCATTGTAAAGTCTTCTATATGCTTAATTGTATGCTTGCATGAATATGATTATATAATTGTGATGAAATAAGCATGATAAAGCTATTGAATCCCAAATCATGAAAACTCCAATCGTGAAAACCCCTTGTTAATGATGATGCCTTGGTATAAAACAAGGATTGATCAACTAAAGTAATGAGATTGATAAGCCTTGGTATAAAAGGAGGCTTGATGAATTAAGATAATAAGATAAGTGGAGCAGGTGTCACGAACCAACACGTAGAATAAGGGGATCAGGTGTCACGAACCGACACGTAGAATAAGGGGATTGGGTGTCACGAACCGACACGTTGAAGTAGGGGATCGGGTGTCACGAACCAACACGTAGAACTAGGGGATCGGGTGTCACGAACCGACACGTAGAATTAGGAGATTGGGGTGTCACGTTCCGACACATAGTAGTAGGGGAGCGGAGTGTCACGTGCCGACACAAGAGGAATAAAGATAATGAATCTTGGAATTATGTTAATAAATTCGAATGAGAAGAACCTATTTCCCAAATGAGTATGATATGGAGGCTTGAGTCCTCATGAGTGTACTTGACGTTATTTATCAAATATTCTTGTACACGTTGTTTCTACAGATTGAGTATTGTAGTTGATTTATGATATGATCTGATATACATTGTTTTCTATTTTTAGTTGGCCGATGATATCTACTCAGTACCTGTGTTTTGTACTGACCCCTACTTGTATGTTTCTTTCCTTGTTATTTGTGGAGTGCAGCAAACGTGCCTTCGTCTTCAAATCATCTGCAATTCTAGTCAGTCTTCATTACACCGGATTTCAGGGTAAGCTAACGCTTCTAGCTTGGACTGGATCTTCTTCTTCATGTCTTGATGCATTGAAGTTCCGGCATGGACTAGATTTTTATTTATTCTAGCTTTCTAGATTCTCTTAGCCTTAGTAATTTGAGGATAGATGTTCTTGTAATGATGACTTCCAGATTTTGGGGATAATAATAGTTGTTGAGTTTTTAGAAGTTATTTAATTGATTTTCATTAATGAATTTAAGTCTTCCGCGTTGTATTCTGTTAATTATGGTTAAAATGTTAGGGTTCAGATTGATTGGTTCGCTCACATACGAGGGTAAGTGTGGGTGCCAGTCGCGGCTCGATATTGATCGTGACAAACTATGTATCAGAGCATTAGGTTTGTTGGTCTCATCACACAAGAACGAGTCTAATAGAGTCTTAAGGAACGGTAAGAGGACGCCTTTACTTTTCTTTAAGAGGCTATAAGACTTTAGGAAAACTTCATTCTTTCTTTCTTTCTTTCGTGCTATTACTTGGATCCAATTGGTATCTAGGTGTTACAAATTTGTATCTGACCATTTTCACTGTATTTCGTAGATGGTTAGAACTAGAACGACAACCGCGCCAACAGCAGCACCGGCGGGACAGGGTGCGTCTGAACCAGCCACTAGGGCTTTAGCTCTAGTAAGAGTAGCGGTAAGAGGTCGTGGAAGAGGTCGTGGGAGGACTTCCTCTAGAGGAAGAGGACAAGTACCTAGCCCATCTGATACTACAGTGGTGACTCCACCACCGACTGAGGAAGTAGTAAGAGAGGGTGAGGAAGGGGAGAATGAACAAGTACAGAATGAGGGATTGCCATCCCTACCTACCCAAGAGAGGATCAATCAGGTTCTTGCTTATCTTAGCGGGTTATCTAATCAAGGCCAAGCGCCTCCAGTGTTTTCTACACTAGCACCTCAGGCTGCGGAGGTACAACATGCGGCTACTGTGGCTCCCCGCATGAATGCCTCATTGGAAATAGGCACGTTTCCTCATCTGACTACAGGGCCTATAATGACAAATGATCAACATGAATTTTTCAGTATGTTCTTGAAATTGAAACCTCCAGTCTTCAAGGGTGCTGAATGTGATGATGCCTATGATTTTCTAGTTGATTGTCATGAGCTACTACACAAGATGGGTATAGTAGAACGGTTTGGTGTTGAGTTTGTGACTTATCAGTTTCAAGGGAACGCCAAAATGTGGTGGCGGTCACATGTTGAGTGTTAACAAACAGAGGCACCACCTATGACTTGGGAGTCATTCTCTAGCTTGTTTATCGAGAATTATATCCCCCGTACTTTGAGGGATAGGAAAAGAGATGAGTTCTTCATCATAGAGCAAGGTAAGATTTCGGTTACCACATATGAGGCTAAGTTTCGTGCATTATCCAGGTATGCCACAAAACATTGTTTCAGTCCACAAGAGCGGATTCGCCGTTTTGTGAAGGGGTTAAGGTCACAATTACGGATTTCAACCTTACAGGTAGCGGCTATGCCAAAATCTTTTCAAGAAGTGGTAGACTTCGTGATAGAGGTAGAGGGAGTGAAGCCAGATGACTTCACCATGGTAACGATATTAAAAAGGCTTCGATAGGGAGGTGAGTTTAATGGTTCTTACTCTAGAGGATAGGGTTCAGGAGGTTACTCAGTCTGACCAATTCAGTCTTCACTACAGACTGTAGTTGGGGGTCCACCTCAGACCAGTCAACACTTCTCTGAGAGACCTATGCATGACTCCAGGGAGTGTTATGGATGTGGGGAGACTGTACATATTAAGAGGAATTGTCCAAAACAGAGTTATAAACCCCCAATAGCTAGAGGTAGAGGTGGTCATGGTAGAGGTCGCTATTCTGGAGGACGTGGTGGCCGAGGTAATGGTGGTCATCAAAACTGCCGGGGTGACAGAAAAATGGTAACTATTGCAGCGCAACATGGTAGGGGCAACGGGCAAACATGTGATAGGGCCTATTGTTATGCTTTCCCTGGGAGATCTGAAGCAGAGACATCTGATGCTGTCATCACAGGTAATATTTTTGTTTGTGATTGCAAGGCTTCTGTATTGTTTGATCCTCGATCCACATTTTCTTATGTAACTTGCTCATTTGCTAATGGTCTTAATTTACATTGTGAATTGCTTGAAATGCCTATTCGTGTTTCTACTCCGGTGGGTGAGTCAGTGATAGTTGAAAAAGTATATAGGTCTGGTCTGGTGACTTTTGTGGGGAGCTATACTTATGAATACCGTGTTATCTTAGAAATGGTTGATTTTGATGTAATTCTGGGTATGACTTGGCTTTCTCCGAATTTTGTGATCTTGGATTGTAATGTTAAAACTGTGACGTTAGTCAAGCCTGGGACAGATCCGTTAGTGTGGGAGGGTGACTACACTTCCAATCCGGTTCGTATCATCTCCTTTCTTCGTGCTAAGAAAATGGTTAGTAAGGGTTATTTAGCGTTCTTGGCACATCTCAAGATGATACTACAACAAGTACCTCCAATTGAGTCGGTTTTGATAGTTCGTTAGTTTTTTGATGTGTTTCCCGCAGACCTTTCGGGTATGCCACCGGATAGAGATATTGACTTCTACATTGATCTTGAACCGGGTACTCGCCCCATTTCTTTACCCCCTTATAGAATGGCTCCCGCGGAGTTGAAAGAGTTAAAGGGCCAACTTCAAGAGTTGTTGAGCAAAGGCTTCATTAGACCAAGTGCATATCCTTGGGGTGCTCTGGTGTTATTTGTGAAGAAGAAGGATGGGAGTTTTCGGATGTGCATAGACTACCGACAGTTGAACAAGGTAACTATTAAGAACAAGTATCCGATTCCTCGCATTGATGACTTGTTCGATCAGTTACAAGGTGCTTGTGTCTTCTCTAAGATTGACTTGAGGTCCGGTTACCATCAAATGAAAATACGGGCAACGGATGTGCCAAAGACTGCTTTTCGGACCAGGTATGGGCATTACAAATTTGTAGTGATGTCTTTTGGTCTTATGAATACCCCTGCAGCTTTTATGAGCTTGATGAATGGGATTTTTAAGCCATATCTTGATCTCTTTTTGATCGTATTTATTGATGATTTATTGGTATACTCAAAGAGCAAGAAGGAACATGAGGAGCACCTGAGAATTGTATTGGAAATGTTTAGGGAGAAAAAGCATTATGTCAAATTCTCCAAGTGTGAGTTTTTGATAGATGCAGTGTCCTTCTTGGGGCATGTGGTTTCTAAGGATGGGGTGATGGTGGATCCTTTTAAGATTGAGACAGTGAAGAATTGGGTAAGACTTACTAATGTGTCATATATAAGGAGCTTTGTTGGTTTAGCTAGCTATTACCGTCGATTTGTCAAGGGATTCTCTTCCATTGCTTCCCATTTGACGAACTTGACTAAGGAGAATGTTCCATTTGTATGGTAGGACGAATGTGAGGAAGGCATTCAAAAACTCAAGACCTTGTCGACTAGTGCACCAATCCTTATCCTGCAAGTTGAAGGTAAGAATTTCATTGTCTATTGTGATGCATCCTATTCGGGTTTGGGTGCAGTGCTAATGCAAGTGAAGAACGTAATTGCTTATGCTTCAAGGAAATTAAAGGTGCATGAACGTAATTATCCGACCCATGATTTGGAATTGGCTGCGGTAGTGTTCGCCTTAAAGCAATGGAGACACTATCTATATGAGGTTAAGTGTGAAGTGTACACAGATCATCGTAGCCTAGAGTATGTCTTTACTCAAAAAGATTTGAATTTGTGACAGAGGAGATGGATGGAACTACTGAAGGACTACGATATCACTATCTTGTATCATCCAGGAAAGGCTAATGTTGTGGCAGATGCCTTAAGTAGAAAGGCAGGGAGCATGGGAAGTCTAGCCCACTTGCAAGTTTCTAGACGTCCATTGTCTAGAGAGGTTCAGACTCTTGCTAATGACTTTATGAGGATAGAAGTAAATGAGAAAGGAGGATTGCTAGCTTGTATAGAAGCAAGATCTTCCTTTCTTGACAAGATTAAGGGAAAGCAGTTTAATGATGAGAAATTGATCTGGATCCGAGATAAAGTGTTGCGAGGAGAGGCTAAAGAAGCAACAATCGATGAGGAAGGTGTTTTGACAATCAACGGAAGGGTATGTGTACCCCGCGTTGATGATTTGATCAACACTATTCTGACAGAGGCTCATAGTTCAAGGTACTCTATACATACTGGTGCAACCAAGATATACCGTGATCTAAAGCTACACTTTTGGTGGAGTAGAATTAAGCGTGACATTGTGGAGTTTGTTTCCAAATGTCCAAATTGTCAGCAAGTAAAGTATGAACACCAGAGGCCTGGAGGCACACTTTAGAGAATGCCCATTCCTGAATGGAAGTGGGAAAGAATTGCAATGGACTTCGTGGTTTGTCTTCCAAAGACATGGGGAAAGTTTGACTCTATTTGTGTAATTGTGGACAAATTAACTAAGTTTGCTCATTTCATTCCGGTAAAGGTGACTTATAATGCAAAAAAGTTAGCCAAAATTTACATCTTGGAAGTGGTGCGATTGCATGGGGTTCCCCTCTCCATTATATAAGATAGAGGTACACAGTTTACATCTATGTTTTGGAAAACATTGAATGTAGAATTAGGTACTAGGTTTGACCTTAGTACTGCGTTCCATCCTCAGACCGATGGTCAGTCTGAGAGAACGATTCTAGTGTTGGAGGATATGCTTCGCGCATGTGTGATAGAATTTGGTGGTCATTGGGATAGCTTCTTACCCTTAGCAGAGTTCTCCTACAACAATAGCTATCACTCAAGTATTGATATGGCCCCATTTGAAGCATTGTATGGGAGGAGATGTAGGTCTCCCATTGGTTGGTTTGATGCATTTGAGGTTAGACGTTGGGGTACTGACCTTTTGAGGGATTCATTAGAGAAAGTGAAATCTATTCAAGAAAATCTTTTAGCGGCACAAAGTAGGCGAAAGGAATATGCAGATCGAAAGGTTAGAGACTTGGAGTTTATGGAGGGTGAAAAAGTCTTACTGAAGGTTTCGCCCATGAAAGGGGTGATGCGGTTTGGTAAAAGAGGTAAACTAAGCCAAAGGTATATTGGTCCCTTTGAAGTACTTAAGCGAGTAGGGGAGGTGGCTTATAAGTTAGCCTTGCCTCAAGGGCTGTCCGAAGTGCATCCGGTATTTCATGTGTCTATGTTAATAAGATACCATGGGGATGGAAACTACATCATTCGTTGGGATTCAATGTTGCTTGATGAAAATTTGTCTTATGAGGAGGAGCCTTTTGCTATTTAAGATAGATAAATTCGCAAGTTGAGGTCAAGGGAGATTGCATCCATCAAAGTTCAATGGAATAATCGACCCGTTGAAGAAGCCACTTGGGAGAGAGAGGCTGACATGCAAGAAAGATACCCACATCTGTTTATAGATTCAGGTACTCCTTTTCGCCTTGGTTTTTCTTCTTACGATCGTTCGAGGACGAACGATGGGTAAATTGGTATCTATTGTAACGACCTGTTTAGTCGTTTTGAGCCGCAGATTTTAATTCTGGAAAAGCTGTCTTGGTCGACGGACCCCACGACGGATCGTCGTAGGCACGACGGACCATCCAGAGGGTCTCTTTCCAAAATACTTAGAATTCTTAAAATTGGGTACTAAAATCGACTCTCTGAACTTCGTTACGACATGGCAGGACAAACCGTCGTGGGAACGACGAACTGTCACACACCCTTTAAGGGATTTGAGTCTCTGAACTCTGTGATGGAGCAGCAGGACGGACCGTCGCAGGCACGACGGGCCGTCACAGGCTGCGTAATCCCAGGCTGGGCTGGATTTCTGTAATTATTTTAAGGGGCGTTTTGGACTATTCCTGCTATAATTATAAATTTAGTGGGTTAATGTTAATAATTTAACTACTTGAGGGTTAAAAGTGATAACCTTGAAATAATTAATGGGTTAAATTCATCATCTCTCATACTTAATTATATGCTAATTAGGGTAAAAGAAAGAGGGTTTGAATAAGAAAAAGAAAAGAACAGAAGGATAGGGAGAAATGATTGAGAGAGGGAGGAACGAAGAAGAAAGCAAAGATCTTGAGGAAATTGCTTGCTTGATCACGAATCTTCGGTGGAGTTAGGTTATCGTTTTTATACTATTCGTAGTTAACTCTTAATAGCGAATTATATTTGTTGGGTTGCATTGTAAAGTCTTCTATATACTTAATTGTATGCTTGCATGAATATGATTATATAATTGTGATGAAATAAGGACGATGAAGCTATTGAATCCCAAATCTTGAAAACTCCAATCTTGAAAACCCCTTGTTAATGATGATGCCTTGGTATAAAAGAAGGCTTGATCAACAAAAGTAATGAGATTGATATGCCTTGGTATAAAAGGAGGCTTGATGAATTAACAAAATAAGATTAGTGGAGTGGGTGTCACGAACCGACACGTAGAATTAGGGTATCGGGTGTCACGAATCGACACGTAGAATTAGGGGATCGCGTGTCACGAACCGACACGTAGAAGTAGGGGATCGGGTGTCACACACCAACACGTAGAACTAGGGGATCGGGTGTCACGAACTGACACGTAGAATTAGGGGATCGGAGTGTCACGTTCCAACACATAGTAGTAGGGGAACAGAGTGTCACGTGCCGACACAAGAGGAATAAAGATAGTGAATCTTCGAATTATGTTAATAAATTCGAATGAAAAGAACCTATTTCCCAAATGAGTATGATATAGAGGCTTCAGTCCTCATGAGTGTACTAGACATTATTTATCAAAGATACTTGTACTTTTTGTTGCTACAGATTGAGTATTGTAGTTGATTTATGATATGATTTGATATACAATGCTTTCTATTTTAAGTTGGCTGATGATATCTACTCAGTACCCGTGTTTTGTACTGACCCCTACTTGTATGTTTCTTTCCGTGTTATTTGTGGAGTGCAGCAATCGTGCCGTCGTCTTCAACTCAACTGCAACTCTAGCCAGTCTTCATTACACCAGATTTTAGGGTGAGCTAACGCTTCTAGCTTGGACTGGATCTTATTCTTCATGTCTCAATTCCTTGATGTTCCAGCATTGACTAGCTTTTTATTTATTCTAGCTTTCAAGATACTCTTAGAGTTAATAATTTGAGGATAGATGTTCTGGTGATGATGACATCCAGATTTTGGGGATAATAATAGTTGTTAAGTTTATTGAAGTTATTTAATTGATTTTCGTTAATGAGTTTAAGTCTTCCGCGTTGTATTCTTTTTATTATTGTTAAAATGTTGGGCTTCAGACTGATTGGTTCGCTCACATAGGAGGGTAAGTATGGGTGCCAGTCGCGGCTCGATTTGGGTCGTGACACTTTCGAAGTATTGTATGGGAGGAGATGTAGGTCTCCCATTGGTTTGTTTGATGCATTTGAGGCTAGACCTTGGGGTACTGATCTTTTGAGGGATTCATTAGAGAAGGTGAAATCTATTCAAGAAAAGCTCATAGCGGCTCAAGCAGACAAAAGAAATATGCCGATCGAAAGGTTAGAGACTTGGAGTTCATGGAGGGTGAGCAAGTCTTGTTGAAGGTTTCTCCCATTTAGGGGGTGATGCAGTTTGGAAAAAGAGGTAAGCTAAGCCCAAGGTATATTGGACCATTTGAAGTACTTAAGCGAGTAGGGGAGGTGGCTTATGAATTAGCCTTGACCCCAGGACTGTCAGGAGTGCATCCGGTATTTCATGTGTCTATGTTGAAAAGATACCATGGGGATGGAAACTATATTGTTCATTGAGATTAAGTCTTGCTTGATGAGAAATTCTCTTATGAGGAGGAGCCTGTTACTATGTTAGATAGAGAAGTTCTCAAGTTGAGGTCAAGGGAAATTACATCTATCAAAGTTCAATGGAAGAATCGACCCGTTAAAGAAGCCACTTGGGAAAAAGAGGCTGACATGCAAGAAAGATACCCACACCTATTTAGAGATTCAGGTACTCCTTTTCGCCCTTGTTTTTCTTCTTACGATCATTCGAGGGCGAACAATGGGTAAATTGGTATCTATTGTAACGACTTGTTTAGTCATTTTGAGCAGCAAATTTTAATTCTGGAAAAGTTGTCTTGGTCGACGGACCTCACGAAGGACAGTCGAGGGTGTCTCGTTCCAAAATACTTAGAATTCTGAAAAATTGGGTAATGAAATCGACTCTCTGAACATCGTGACGAAGTCGCTGGACGGACCGTCACAGGCATGACGGGCCATCACAGGCATGACGGGCCGTCACAGACTCTTCAGTAAATTGCAGTCTATGAACTCTTTGACGGAAGCAGCAGGACGGACCATCGCAGTCACGACGGCCCGTCACAGGTTGCGTAATCCCAGCTGAGTCAGATTTCTTTAAATGTTTTAAGGGACGTTTAGGACTATTCCTACTATAATTATAAATTTAGAGGGTTACTATTAATAATCCAATTTCTTAAGGGTTAAAAGAGATAACCGTGAATCAATTAATGGGTTAATTCGTCATCTTTTATACTTAATTATATGCTAATTAGGGTAAAAGAAAGAGGGTTTGAATAAGCAAAATAGAAAGAACAAAGAGAGGGAGAATAATCGATCAAGAGAGAGAGGAACGAAGAGGATAACAAAGTTTTGGGGAAATTGCTTGCTTGATCACTAATCTTCGGTGGAGGTAGGTTATGGTTTTTATGCTATTCGTAGTAGACTCTTAATAGCAAATGATATGTGTTGGGTAGTATTATAAAACCTTCTATATTCTTAATTGTGTGCTTACATGATGTAATTATATAATTGTGATGAATAAGCATGATGAGTCTATTGAATCTCTAATCCTAAATCCTGATAACCTCTTGTTAATGATGATGCCTTGGTATAAGAGAAGGCTTCATGAACTGAATTAATGAGATTGATATGTCTTGGTATAAAAGAAGGCTTGATGAATTAACAGAATAAGATTAGTGGAGCGGGTGTCACGAACTAACACGTAGAATTAGGGGATCGGGTGTCACGAACCAACACGTAGAATTAGAGGATCGGGTGTCACAAACTGACACGAAGATGTAGGGGATAGGGTGTCATGAACCGACACGTAGAATTAGGGGATCGGGTGTCACGAACCGACACGTAGAAGTAGGGGATCGGGTCTCACGAGCTGACACGTAGAATTAGGGGATCGTAGTGTCACATTCTGACACATAGTAGTAGGGGAGCGGAGTTTCACGTGCCGACACAAGAGGAATAAATATAATGAATCTTGGAATTATGTTAATAAATTCAAATGAAAAGAACCTATTTCCCAAATGAGTATGATATGGAGGCTTGAGACCTCATGAGTGTACTTGACGTTATTTATCAAAGATTCTTGTACGTGTTGTTGCTACAGATTGAGTATTGTAGTTGATTTATGATATGATCTGATATATATTGTTTTCTATTTTGAGTTGGCCGATGATATCTACTCAGTACCCGTGTTTTGTACTCACCCCTACTTGTATGTTTCTTTCCTTGTTATTTGTGGAGTGCACCAAACGTGCCGTCGTCTTCAACTCAACCGCAACTCTAGCCAGTATTCATAACAACGGATTTCAGGGTGAGCTAACGCTTCTAGCTTGGACTGGATCTTCTTCTTCATGTCTCGATGCCTTGAAGTTCCGGCATAGACTAGCTTTTTATTTATTCTAGCTTTCTAGATACTCTTAGCTTTAGTAATTTGAGGATAGATGTTCTTGTGAAGATGACTTCCACATTTTTGTGATAATAATAATTGTCCAGTTTTTAGAAGTTATTTAATTGATTTTCATTAATGAGTTTAAGTCTTCCGCATTATATTGTGTTTTCGAAATGTTGGGTTTTGTATTGATTGATTCGCTCACATAGGAGGGTAAGTGTGGGTGTCAGTCGCGGCTCGATTTGGGTCATGACATGAAATCAAGCCAAGTATTTTTCGTTTGTTAAATACATCATAAAAAAAGAATAATATTGACGTTATGACATGACATTAATAAAAGGAAAATAAAATCATGGTGGGCGAAAGATCATATTAAACTCAAAGCAAAAAAAAAAATTAGCAGAAAGGTGTCAACATTATGCAAGAGCTCATGACTCTTCAACTCAATATTACGACTAGATGATTGAAACGACTAAGAAAACATATACAACATATATAAAATTATAAACTAAAAAGAATCTAATCAGCAATAAAACACGAAAGAAAAGTTTTCTCGCATGAATGTTTTATTTCGAGACAAAAGAAGAGGTAAATAATACTATGAACAAGCGGATGCTACCTTTTCTCGGCAACTATCTTGAGATGAAAACAAGCAAAGCGAAAAGCTGAGAGAGTTCATCTAATTTAGCACCGAGTTTATTGTAAATGTATTTTTTATTTTTCCTTTTGAGAATGTTATCTATCTTTAAACTCTTTTACCCCTAAACTGTCTTTTTCGTCCAAAACTTTTCTGAACAAAAAATTTCTTTTTCTTCCCCAAATCGTCCAACTTTAAAATATCTCCTAAATTTCCCAACAAAAATTTCAAAACGGTTTTTCTTTTTTCTCCAACAAAAATCTCCAACTTAAACTTCCCAATTAAAATTTTCTCCTAATTTTGCAGATATCTCAAACGAAAAGAAAAGCAGAAAAAAATAAAAAATTCCCCCATTCACTATGAATAGAAAGAGAATATCTATAGGTAAAATATTATGATTTGGAAAAATGAGGGGAAATGAAAGAGTAATCACCAGAAGACCCATAGATTAATTCAAAATGTAAACCCCCAAATCCATTCACCATTTTTGAGAGAAAAAACATTTTGAGAATTTTTTCTTCAACTTGTAAGAGGAAATGAGGAATAGACGGATGGGATGAGCGTCGATTGTGCTTGGCGTCAATGTGGCTTGATCTCGAGCACAAAGGACCGTATTGTGTGCCTCCAGATTCTTGAAATCGTACACTACGGAAAGTGATGCGGGAGGAAGAAGACAAAGGAATCCTACTCTACTCCGGTTCAAACACCCTAGGCTTTAAATTGCCGTTGCTTTTCCGTGTAAATTGACATCCCAACTCGTTTTGCGATTCTCGTGTGAGTCGCATCATCGTCGTTAATGCTTTGTTGTTTTTAGATACGGCTACTGTCATGTGTTAGTACTTTTGGAAGTTAATACGTATGGGTCGGGTCTAAGGAGGAAAAGTAGTGAGTTGGGATCAAGGTTAGGAATTTACTAAAGTATGTTGATAGGCAAAATAATAGGGCTACTGAAAACGGGTTAGAGAGCCTAACTGTTCTTTAAGTTTTCTTAATGGGTAATTAATTAACTGTAGAATTAATTCAAAAATTAAATTAATGTTTCGATAAAATGAATTGACTAAAAACAAATCGACGAGCTTTTTGTTTTTTATTTTAATGGGATAAAATAATTGACTAAGTACAAATGGCTCAGTACATGGAATTTACAAGCATCTGAAGGGAATTCCAAAACATACATATAAGCTTGAACTGATGGAAAAGAAATATAGTTACCTGTTCTCAACTAACTCAACTCAACTTTAAAAGAAAAGGACTGAACAAAATATTAAGTTTCTCAACTTAAGGAAACGTAGTTCAACTCATCTGAAAAAATATAGCTCAAGTTGACAATAAGGTACTCAATTCTTACTCAAGATACTTAAACTCAAACTCAAGATACCCATCAAAAATAAAATATGCAATATCCGAAATACGTTTAAAACTATATGCAAAATCATAATTATATGCAAAAATACAATAATAACTAAATTTTATGGAGATACAAATAACTTTGTTTGTATATAAAATTATAATGTAACTATGTGGTAGATTCTCTAACAAAAAATCTTCATTATGATCTCTGTGATGACATGCCATGTAGCCCACACTATAGAACACTCCTATATTTGTCAGGGTATAGAACCTACTACTAAGTGGATCCACTAGTTTTTGCTAAAAGCATTAAGGAGTCATCTAAAAATTATTATCCTTTATACCCACATTGGCTACGTGGTTTATGCGGTCTGTTAGTTGTATGAACTACCCCCAATAATAGTGCTCAATACTACTCCCAAAACATACTAGCTCATATGTTTATAAAAACATAACTCATTATGTGGCTTGAGATTATTGCAGAAAATGTTTTTTCTTAAAAGAGATTGCACTAAATGAAAGGGATGATTTTATTATTGTCACGACCCAAAACCGTGCAGCGACTGGCACCCACACTTACCCTCCTATGTGAGCGAACAAACCCATAAAAACCTTAAAATTTCAATTGTAATATCAACATAAAGTAATGCGGAAGATATAACTCATTAATAAAAACCAATAACTATTATTATCCCCAAAATCTGGAAGTCATCATCAGAAGAACATCTACTTCAAATTACTAAATCTAAGAGTTTCTAAGAAGCTAAAAAAATACATAAAAGCTAGTCCATGCCGGAACTTCAAGGCATCAAGACATGAAGAGGAAGATCCAGTCCAAGCTAGAAGTATTAGCTCACCCTGATATCCGGAGTAATGAAGACTGGCTAGAGTTACTGTTGAATCGAAGATGACGGCACGTTTGCTGCACTCCACAAATAAACGAGAAGAAAACATAAAAGTAGGGTTCAGTACAAAACACTGGTACAGAGTAGATATCATCGGCCAACTCAAAATAGAAATCAATATTCACGAAGTAATATCATAAAATCAACTATGATACTCATCATGTAGTAACAGCAAGTACTATATCATTAACAATTACTGTCAAGTTCACACATGAGGACTCAAGCCTCAATACCATACTCATTTGGGAATTATGTTCATTACATTGAGTATATTAACATCTTTCTAGATTCATTATCTTTATTTCTCTTGTGTCGGTATGTGACACTCCGCTTCCTCATATTCATTTATCCTCTTGTGTCGGTACGTCACACTCCGATCCCCTACTACTATGTGTCGGAACGTGACACTCCAATCCCCTAAATCTACGTGTCGGTTCGTGACACCCGATCTCCTAAATCTATGTGTCGTTTCGTGACACCCGATCCCCTAAATCTACGTGTCTGTTCATGACACCCGATCCCCTAAATCTACGTGTCAGTTCGTGACACCCGATCCCCTAAATCTACGTGTCTGTTCGTGACACCCGATCCCCTAATCTCCTTCTATCAATTCATCACGCCTTCTTTTATACCAAGGCCTCATCATTAACAAAGAGATTAGGGTTGTGCAAGATTTGGGATTCAATAACTTCATCATGCTTATATAATATCAATTATATAATTACATTCATGCAAGCATACAATTAAGCACATAGCAGGGTTTACAATATTATCAACACATATCATTCGCTATTAAGAGTTTACTACGAATATCATAAGAAAAACCATAACCTACCTCCACCGAAGATTAGTGATCAAGCAAGCAATTTCCCAAGCTTTGTTTCTCTTCGTTTCTCCTCTTTCTCGTTCAACTTCCTCTCTCTTTCTCTTGTTCTTTCTATTTTCTTTATTCAAAACCCTCTTTCTTTTACCCTAATTAGCATATAATTAAGAATAAAAGATGACAATAATAACCCACTAATTAACTTAAGGTTACCTCTTTTAACCCCCAAGTAATTAGACTTATTAAAATTAACCCACTAACTTTATAATTAAAGCAGGAATAGTCAAAAACGTCCCTTAAAATGTATAATGAAATCCGACCCAGACTGGGATTACGCAGTCTGTGACGGCCCGTCGCGCCTGCGACGGTCCGTGCTGCTGCTCCGTCATAGTCTTCAGAGACTCAATTTCTCTGAAGGGTCTGTGACGGTCCGTCCTGCCATTCCGTTACGAAGTTCAGAGAGTCAATTTCAGTGCCCATTTTTCAGATTTTCTAAGTGTTTTGAAACGAGATCCTGCGACAGTCCGTCGTGCCCATGACGGTCCATCGTGGGGTTCGTCGTCTCAGCCAGTTTTCCAGAAATAAAATCTGCTGCTCAGAACGAAAACAGGTCGTTACAATAGATACCAATTTACCCATCGTTCGTCCTCGAATGATCAAGAAGAAGGAAAACAAGGGCGAAAAGGAGTACCTGAATCTGTAAACAGGTCTGGCTATCTTTCTCGCATATCGGCCTCCTTCTCCCAAGTGGCTTCTTCAACCGGCAGATTCTTCCATTGCACCTTAATGGATGCAATCTCCCTTGACCACAACTTGCGAACTTCTCTATCTAAAATAGCAACAGGCTCCTCCTCATAAGACAAATTTTCGTCAAGCAAAACTCAATCCCAACAGAAAATGTAGTTTCCATCCCCATAGTATCTTTTCAACATAGACACATGAAATACCGGATGTACTCTGGACAGACCTGGAGGCAAGGCTAATTCGTAAGCCACCTCCCTTACTCACTTAAGCACTTCAAAGGGACCAATATACCTTGGGCTTAGCTTACCTCTTTTACCAAACCGCATCACCCCTTTCATTGGCGAAACTTTCAACAAGACTTGTTCACCCTCCATGAACTCTAAGTCTCTAACCTTTCGATCTGCATATTCTTTTTTCCTACTATGCGCTGCTAAAAGCTTTTCTTGAATAGATTTCACTTTCTCTAATGAATCCCTCAAAAGGTCAGTACCCCAAGGTCTAACTTAAAATGCATCAAACCACCCAATGGGATACCTACATCTTCTCCCATATTGTGCCTCAAATGGAGCCATATCAATACTTGAGTGATAGCTATTGTTGTAAGAGAATTCTGCTAAGGGTAAGAAGCTATCCCAATGGCCACCAAACTCTATCACACATGCACGAAGAATATCCTCCAACACTTGAATCGTTCTCTCAGACTGACCATCGGTCTGAGGATGGAACGCAGTACTAAGGTCCAACCTAGTACCCAATTCCGCATGCAATGTTTTCCAAAACATAGAAGTAAACTGTGTTTCTCTATTCGATATAATGGAGAGAGGAACCCCATGCAATCGCACCACTTCCGAGATGTAAAGTTTGGCTAACTTTTCTGCATTGTAAGTCACCTTGACCGGAATGTAGTGAGCAGACTTCGTTAACCTATCAACAATTACCCAAATAGAATCAAACTTTCCCAATGTCTTTGAAAGACCAACCACAAAATCCATCGCAATCCTTTGCCACTTCCATTCAGGAATGGGCATTCTCTAAAGTGTTCCTCCGGGCTGTTGGTGTTCATACTTTACCTATTGACAGTTTGGACATTTGGTAATAAAATCCACAATATCACGCTTCATTCTGCTCCACCAAAAGTGTTGCTTTAGGTCACGGTAAATCTTGGTTGCACCCGGATGTATCGAATACCTTGAACTATGAGACTCTGTCAGAATAGTGTTGATCAAATCATCGACGCGGGGTACACATACCCTTCCCTTAATCCTCAAAAAACCTTCCTCATCGATTGTCGCTTCTTTATCCTCTCCTTGCAACACTTTATCTCGGATCCGGATCAATTTTTCATCATTAAACTGATTTCCCTTAATCTTGTCAAGGAAGGAAGATCTTGCCTCCACATAAGCTAAAAATCCTCCCTTCTCATTTACTTCAAATCTCATAAGGTCGTTAGCCAAAATCTGAACTTCTCTAGCCAATGGGCGTCTAGAAGCTTGCAAGTGAGCTAGACTTCCCATGCTTCCCTCTTTTCAAACTTTTTTGGTTCAATCATTGATCCTTGAATATCTCTAGGTCATCATATAAATCATATATGTCAAAATAAAATTCATCATAATAATCATTTTGTATATCTAATTTAGTCCAACCTTGGGTTGTTACTTCTATTACTTCATATGTTACCAACATATCATAAATTTCTCTTTTTATATCTGTATTAAGATCTTTTAATATATAGAGTATTAATGTTTTGTAATTAACATCATCATCTAATAAATAGTAGTTCATTTTATTCATTTTTTCACTAAAAATTTTATTCCTTCAAACCTCTTAATAGATTATACTTATTTATTATGTAATAATAATGGTTTAATAATCATCTCGTCTGGTCACTACTACAGTTTTCTTCATAGTTTAGTTACCCTAATAGCGCCTCAACTTTGTTTACTCCCCTAAACGGCCTTCTTGCCTATTGGTTTCAACCTTAGGATGACATAGTCTGGGTATACTTATTTGCAGAATTTTTCTATAGCAAACTTTCTAAAGATGGTTATTATAATATTATTAAAACATGATAAACAATTATAACAAGAGATTATGAGGAATTAATTGATTTAGCTACTCATGAATTTAAATGTGTATACCTGTTTTTGTAGATTTGTTACTTTTGATTTGTTTTCCATAGTTCTAGTTTTAATTATCTAGCTCTGATACCAATGTGGGGTGGAAGCGAGATTAAGAGTGAGAGAGAGATGTATATGAAAGGGATGATTTTATTATGAGAACCCTCTCTTTGTAAAAACATTTAGTCTTTACAATGCTTAGTTCCTATATATTCATTTCGAAAAACTGAACTCTTAACTATAATATTTCTCAAAATGAAGTACTCAACTCCTAAAAATAACGTTAAAGTAATTGTAAAAGACTTCTCAAAATATGGTTCATGTTTAATTATTGACGTAAATTACTAAGTTAAATGTTTTCAATAAAAATGTATAGTACTCACTACTCGGAACTCAAAAACTCCTGAACTCAAGTACTCATTGATAATGCTCATCTCGAGACTAGTCGACTCATATGATTTATGATGGAATTATGGGCATTAATATCTCAACTCAATGACCTTCATGGGTGAAATGTAGTAATCCCACAATTAGTAATATAATCTAAAAAGGGTTACGAACTCAATGCATAAAAAGTAACGTATTTATCTCTTCTCAACTAAATAAAACATAGTAAACTCAACTAACAGAAAAGAGGGCTCAACTCAATAATAAGATACTCGATTCAATGAGACATAGTTCAACTAATCTCAAGGAAATATGACATAGTTAAACTCATCTCAATGAAATAGGGCTTAATTCAACAATAAGAGAGTCAATTCTAACTCAAGATACTCAACAAAACTAAAAGATGCAATATTTGTAAAGTTGTTGTAACAACAGATAATAACTATATTAGATTAAAAAAATACAATACTAACACTATTATATGAAAATACAATAATAACTATGTCTTTATATAAATATAAAAAGTAATTCTGAGGGAGATTCTCTTATAAATAACAAAAACTATCAGCAATGTGATCATACAAAGTCTCGACCACACTACCAAAACGGTTCTATACTTTGTCTGGGTATAGAGCCTACTCTTATGTTGATGCAACAGTCTGTGCTAAAGAGTGAGTAATTAATTAAAAAAATGAAATTTGCCCACGTTGGTACATGGTTTATGGGGTTTGTTACTTCAATGAAGTTTCTTCTATAGTGGTGCTCAATACTACTCCATATAATAGCTCGTGTGTTTTAAAAACGTATCTCTTTCTGTGTCTTGAGATTACTACTCAAAAGGTTTTCTCTTTAAAAAGATTGTAATATAAACTTCTCATGAAACACTTTTCAAAATCGGTGGTCCCTATCTTCTTCAATGTTAAAATATTTACTCATGGGAATACTTAGTTCTCATATATTCATTTTAAAAATATGAACTCAATTCAACTCTTTCAAAAAGTAAATTGCTCAGGTTATAAAACAAGTTTAATGTGGTTGTAAAAGACTACTCAAAAAAGAGTTCATGCCAAATTATAGACGTGAATGACTCAATTAAAGGTCTTCAATAACAATATATAGAGAAATAAATAATCACAACTCAAAAACTCTTGATCTCATGGACTTAATGAAACTACTCATCTCAAGATTGCTCGACTCATAGGATTCATGTGAAATTAAGGGCATGAACAACACAACTCAAGGACCTTCATGGGTGACTTGAAGTAGTCATACAACTAGGATTATAATCTCAAAAGGGTTTGGAACTCAATAATCAAGAACTTAAAACTTGGCGATGCTACTCCTCTAAAAATACTCAATATATGGAGTTCATGTGGGATTTATGAGCATGAACGACTTGACTTAAGGGCCGAAATAACAATAAGGATATGAGCATGCACAACTTTATTAAGGTTCGACATATCAAAATGGATTCATATATATGAATCTTTTCATTCTCATACTTACTTTCGCAAAACTCTGTTTAACAAGTTAAGTGTTGGCTTTAAAAATGATTTTTCAATATTAATAACTCAAAATAGGGTTCATGCAGAAATATAGACTACAAGATTATTGTTTCGAATAATTTGAAACAAATTCATCCGTTGTAATGTTTTGCAATAACAAATACATGAATGTGTGTGACATTCATTTGTTTTAATTCTATGTTATAAGCTTTTGCAAAAAGCTTTTTAATTCTACGTTATGGGTTTTTGAAAGATAAGTTTTTTTTCTTTCAAATTATTAACCTATAAATTTAGTTCTGCTTGTTGAAAAATATAAGAATTAAAACCCCGGAACACACTTGTGAGACATTAATCAAAAGATGAAATCACGAATTCAAGAATAGAAGACCAACATTTTTGAATACTATTTGTTTTGTGTCTTAGTGTAATCCCAAAGATAGAGTTGTTATTTATTCTGCCGATTTCTCGTGGGTGGGACTCCAACTATCTTCAAAAACGTATTAACGTTCCTCTAAGCCAATCAATTTTTTTAATTCCTTCTAATTTTATCATACTTGTTCATTTGTTCTAACAATTTGAAGATAGTTGTCTCTATGATTTTTAATCAATAACAAACAATGTTCCAAATTTTTCTAATTCTAATTTTGAAATATTTGATGGGAAGGACTTTCCTAGATGACATGGAAAGATGGAATTATTTTAAGACGATTAAAATTGGCATATTTTCTTGGGAAACCTTGTCCCAACGCTCCTGATTCTGAGGTACTAGCGGACGAGGCTACTTTAATTAATGAAAAAAATACAAAATTTCAAGATGATAATTACGTATGCAATAATTATATTCTTGGATCAATGTCCCATAAATATTATGATCAATATTAGATTATGTGTAAATTTGTTAAAGATATTTGGGATACTCTCAAATCTATTCATTTAGCAGAACAGGATACTCTTAAAGATATTCATATATTTCATTATATAAATGTCTCATTATATTTCAAAGCCTGTTGAACAATCATGAGGTGGCTAGAATGTTCTTCTTCTTTCCTTGAACAATTTAGTATGTCATCATTAATGACAATGACAAACAAATCTAAATAGGGGTTGAAGTCTCTGTTGATAAGATCCATGAATGCTGCTAGTGCATTTTTCAAACTAAAGGACAGAACAAAAATGTCAGAATGCCGATATCTTGTTCTAAAAGTTGTCTGTGTAATATAACATTCCATAATTTTCAATTGATGATAGCCTGATCAAAGATTAATTTTCAAAAATCAAGAGGCACCCTAAAGCTTGTTGAAAAGATCATATATCCATGGAAGAGAATACTTATTCTTAATTGTCACCTTATTCCGTTTGTGGTATTCTATACACATCTTAAGAAAACCATCCTTCTTCCTTACAAACAAGACCGGAGCGCCCCAAGGTGAGACACTTGGTCAAATGAAGCCTTTATCTCACAAATCTTTCAATTGTTCTTTTATATCTTTTAATTCTTCTTGTGCCATTCTATACGACAGAATTTTCACGACCCGAGGCCATACCCTAGAAGATAGTCTCAATCTCTAATCGTGGACCGGCAAACTTGACCTCTCGGAGGTCTTGTACAAGCCCTTTTGTATCGTTCATCGCATATAAACATATCATATGTAGTGTGGAATTAAAACATTTCACACGAATATCTTAAAACAACTTTTCATATTAAAATCATAAAAATGCTAAATCTCAACATTTGTCATTCTTACACTCAAGAATACTTGGGACACAACTCATTTAATACGTATAAATAAATTCTTAGTCTATTACAGTACTTAGATATAAAATACATTTATATTCCCTTTAGTCAGTTGAGGACATACAAATTTTTCTTTAACGGTAGCTAGAATCAAAGATTTCCTACACGATCCTTCTCACCTTTCACCTACACCTTTATATATAATAAAATCTATGGAATTAGTACAAACACTTGTACTAAGTATGACTTAATGCATAAAATCATGAGAACACACACCTTCAAAATACCTAAGAAATCACTTAATAAGTTTATCACATTTTCAAGAACATAACATTAGTTTTATCTAAATATACAATGAACTACATTAGCCTTGCAGTGACTGTTTTTCATGTTACATTTAACCGTCAACTTCACGTGGAACATTCTCTAACATGTAATCTTCTCACTAAAAGCTACCCTAAGACTCACTTAAATAATACAAAGAGACACCGTCCATACACCCTCTGTAGGCACACCTATGTTATCCTTATGACCACCTATAATGAGATAAACATCAGGCACATAGACATGAGATCCTCCTACCGAAGGTGATTATAAGTTTTACTCGAGTTAGTTGTGAAACGACCTCCATACAATCCCTTTCACACAAACTTAAATGATCTTTTAGAATACATAAGATAGAATCATTCTCACTTAATACAACAACATACATAATATGACACTCTCCCTTCCAAAGGTTATCAAAAACTTAGTTAAGTAAAACAAGAAGATAAAGTACATGATTAACCTCTTCAAGATTACTTAAATAATCCTTACGACTACCAAAGGCTTTGATCATGTCTACATAATCAATAAACTTTCCTAACTAGAGTCATTCTTTTGACATATATAGGTCAGATACAAAGTGAACATTCTTATTCCTCGTTCACACCTTAACTAGACAACCCTTAATTACTCTAGATAACTACTAATTCATTTAACAAACTTTCTTAAATTATGTCATTACATTCATTATTTTACGTACTTTATGAACTGATGTAATTACATTCATTATTTCATTTAAGATTCATTCGTCAAATAAATGAAATTCAAGTAATGGTCTTTGAGAAAACCTAGGGACTCCCAGTAACATCTTCAAAGCCTATTGTGCAATGTCTAGATAGAGTCTCATGCAACTACCTGAACCTCATAGAATTTCTCTAATGCTAGTAGGTATCCTATATGATGAGAATACACAATAAACGACATAGACCACTATCCCTATACATGGAATTCGATGTTTTAACCTACTTCGATAAGGGTGTTCTATTTTCCAAGGGTAGAACTAGAACGCATACATGTAGGCACATGGTAATGGAATATCGAGGGATTTTATGTACTCTAGTCTAATTCTCAAGTAGAGATACATTGTACTCTAGTCTCCTTATAAAGTAGACCTTCTTTAACATACTCACTCAGTGCTAGGCTTTGTTCTCATAAAGTAATTGATATTAAAGGATGACATCAAGAGGTTCTATATCTAATTCATAACCCAATCACATTCATCTTACTAAAAAGGTCTACTAGGCATACCTTACACTGGCAAAGAGGATATCTCATCATCACTTTCCTACAGATGAAACGATGTCGTTCCAGCCATTCAAAGATAAGTCTATCATCCATTACATTAAGGATACCGTTACGTCTCTCAACTTCAAGTTTCATAACCTTACCACTAGGATTAAGGTTCCACGTACATAAACTTCTAAACATCATTGAAGGTATCACATATCATTCATTCATACATGACACAAGTACACTAACCTTACCTAGTCAATACATCTCAAATTATCATATAGATTATATATGTATATAGTAAGGGACAAAAGTCTAAAAAAAAAGACACAACATATATTACTCTATTGCATATTGCATATCATTCTTTGAAACACATAGGAATGACCCTTATGATATTTATGTCATACAATACATTACTATAACATCATCAATATAATCATCATAGACTCATATAGTCAATTAGGAATAATCATGCATCAACTGTAACACTACACACATAAGACATAGTCATAGTCCAACATGATCACCTAATATCAATAGAAGAACTCATATTTTCACTTGATCACATGTAGATGGATATTATCATACTGACCTTAAATCAATTACATAAATTGTCATAGTACTTCAATTAGTGACGACAAGGCCATGATCATCATAATACATAAAGTAACACCGACGAGGCCACATCAATTGCAAGTAAAGCACATAGAACTTCCACCATAAGTGGACCATACTGTTCATAATAAAATTAGACTCTAAATAACATAAAATAAAAAGAATTAGGGCAGCGTATTACCAATACATTCCCACCACTTCAATCTGTAGCTAATTCATCCGATTCAATATCATAAGAACTTTACCCACGCTCATAACCCATAATTAAATACATAAACTATGATATTCAATAAAACTAGGTGAAATCAATATAGATTATAAATTTAAGACAACCTAGATATCAATTCAATAGAATTATTACATCATTCAATGGCCCATAGTAAAGTACACTAGAATTCATAAGCATTAAGACAGTATGACTTAACCCATAAAGAAGTAAAAAACTGTGGTTCATCAAATACATGGTTTCATATGTTAATAGAGTTAAGATCATGAAATTAACAATAATTCAATGAATATTTAATGCTTTAAAATATTTAGTGCAAGAACCAATGGATAGATTTCAATTAAAAACTAATATTTTAAGAACTCTTTGAAAATCACTATGAAGATAAGATCCTTGATGAATAGAGTTTCAAGGATAAGAATCTATACCTTAATGATGGTAATTCATGAAATTTAAGAAGAATGAACGCTCAAATCTCCAATCCATGCTCTTCCTTGAGTTTAAGCTTCAACGGAGTTCTAGAGAATTCCTTAGGAATTTTTTGTTTTGATTTGGAACAATGAATTATCTAGGTTTTTAAGGATTATAAGCATGTTTAAAATAGGTTTTTTGGATGTCGGATTTCATTAACATTTCATCCCCTTTTAACATAACAGTATTGGGGCATTTCACAGGCCAAACAACACCTGGCCATCGACGGCCCGTTTACCCACCAACAGACCATCCTATTAATCCGTGCTTTGGACTGAGGCTGATCCTTGGATTTTCCTTATCTGATGCCAAAGTACTGACCCAGAATTACCATCGAGTGGCCAACAATCCGTCTACTACCTCCGTTGTTTGGTAGCATGTCCTAGGGGGTTGATAATTAGGGGTTTGATAAATAGGTTAATGA
Source organism: Solanum lycopersicum (assembly GCF_036512215.1). NCBI lineage: Eukaryota > Viridiplantae > Streptophyta > Magnoliopsida > Solanales > Solanaceae > Solanum > Solanum lycopersicum. Next base: position 24,533,876 of record NC_090805.1, read on the forward strand.
TAGGGGTGTCCGAACTAGTAGAAGAAGAATGTCGTATGGGAATGCTTGTTGATTATATGGATATCTCACATCTAATGGTGTTTTACAAAAAAATAGAGGAGCAAAAAACTTAAGAAGGAGAAAAATAGAACTACGGTTGACCAGGATGGGTCCAATTGGTATCATAGCTCTAAAAATCGAAAAAAAGTTTTCTGGACAAGGTTATTATAATGTTCCTATGTATAAGGATGAGAGGTTGTCTAACCCTAGACAAAAAGGTAAAATCAATTAGTCCCTATGTCTTACTTGCTCGAGGTGCGGTAATAGAAATGAGGGTAGGTGTTTGGCAAGTATAGATGGTTGTTATGGGTGTGGTTAGAGTGGCCAGTATAGATGGTTGTCATGGAAATTTAATATCCAGTTTGTCCTTTAAGAAGTGTTTAGGAAGGTTTCATTCGAAGACGAATGTTCCCAAGTGGGGGATATTGTTATGACCCCCAAAATGAAATAGGATGAAATAGAGCTTAACATTAGTTTCATGAGATAATAACTTGTAAAAATAAGTAGTAATAGTTTTTGTATAATCAGTTTTAAAGAGTTCGGAGGTTCGAAAACTAGCCTAGTTGAACTAGTGTGACGTAAGGCTTTGTGGTTGAGTTTTGGAGTATGGTATGAAGATGAAATTGAGTATCAATTACACATATAGTGAAATTCATAGGGTCAAAAATTTTGAGTACGACTCCCCAATTACCACCCTCAGGGTCCCTAAGGAGGATTCAAATGTTTGCCAAGAAAACTATTGGGCAACCTTTTTTTAACCCCATTGCGCGTCGAACCCTTGACACTTAGAGGCCAAAATGTTAGCCTGCGATGAGTTCCCAACAGGAACCATTATGTCTCAAAAGGATTTTAAAAAAATAAATCAAGAGTTGACACCATGATGCACAACCAAGTCATAGATTTGTTTGTGTGGTTTTTAAGTCAGGTTTGACCCTTAGTTTGAAGTCCAAAGTAGTAGGGGCATTTTGGGTACTTTGGGAAATAGTTAAACACGGGTTTTATGTCATTATTAACACTTTTACCACTCAAAAACACCATTACCCAATTAGAAATCCAATTTTCAAAACCCTCCTCACTTCCAAAATTTATCTCTTTAAGAAGAACGACCATTGATGAAGAAGAGAAGAAAGAGGCAGAAGCTAGGACAAGTTTCACAAAGGTTTAAATCTTAGTTTATGTCATTAATTAAAGGTATGCCAATATTTTATTCTATGGGTTTTTCCACCTCTAGATTCTCCTAAACTTCCTTATTTTCTAATGAAGAACCTCAGTGAAGGTAGGGTTGGTTCCAATGTATAGGAATCAAGTGGGCATGGTTCTAAAAGGTGAAATTCTGCCTATATATGGTTAAAATGATGTTAATTCATGTGATTATTAAGGATTTATGTTGAGTTAAAGTTTAATCATAATTTATAGATTATATGGGTTTAGGCTTTGAATAAGATATTTATTATTCCACTTAGATGCTCTTGAGTGGTTTATATTTAATAGACTTAATCAAGAATAAAACTCTCATATCAAGAATTAACCTGGATATATGAATGTATGATTTAAAGTGAATTGAAATGATTAGAATTGGCAAATCATGATGATGTATGCTTAGGATTGACTTATGACTAAGGCTTAGAACTAATGTGTCTTGAAATCAAGACTAGTATGAATATAATGAGGTAAAGTTTGAATGTAGGGCTTGAAGTCAAAATTCTTTATCACTAGTTCTTATAGAATGAGTCTAATATGATGAGTAGCTTGAATTTATGTATATTGTGAAATGTTAATAACCTAAAATAAATCATGCTTATTAGAATAGAACAACTTATGGTTGAACCTATGGATTCCCTCATTGATAGTTGAATGATGTAGCTTGGGATGGTATATCTCATGGTAGCTTGGGAGTGTGTGCTTCATGGTAGCTTGGGTTGGATGAGTTCATTTCTCACACGGTTACCTTGGTCATACATTGGTAGAATTCTTGTCATATTAGCTTGAATTAGCGTAGGCATTGCAACCTAGGATGGAGGATTAATACTCTCCTAGATTTAGCTTGGAGTTGCATCACTAGAGCGCCTTCCTTGATGATTTAATGGGTTAAGACAAAACTAATTAATGGTATTTTAGGATTTATATATGTGGCTCTCCTATGAGTAGCTTAGATTTTAGGATTTACTCTCCCCTATGGAAAGCTTGCAAAGATTTGAATGGTTGCATGGTATCTACGCTGGTATTCGTATATCCTCCCTTTGTTAGCTTGTGTGGTAGTTATGATAATTACATGGTAGTAGGTCTATTATGATACTAGGCTAATATTAATAGACTAAAATGAAAGATAAGTTAACTTTGATTAGGTTAGCCTAAAGAAATACTAAGTTTAAAGGGTAGAATAGGATGCCTTTAACAAATGGCATAAGTGTAACTTGAAGATACCTATGAAATAATATCCTATGTGTTGTATGAATATTTTGGATATTTGCTTCGTGATATGATTTACATAAGATGATGTTATTTGTCAAATATGAAAGTAGGTCAATAAAAGGATAGGATGACTTCCAGATAAGCTTAGTTTGTGGGGAAGAATAGGATTCCCCACATGCATTTTATAGTATGCCTTGAGTTTATCTAGGATATAGTGCCCTTATGTCATGGTATGATAGTGGGTTATGACGAAGTATTAAGAAAGAGAGGTACTTAGCTTTGGTAGTAAAATTGGATGATACCTTGGCCTTGCACATGTATACTTCGAAGTGGCTTGGGAAGTAGCTCACTTGAGTATGAATGACTAATGGTTGAAGTATGAATCTATATATAATTTATGTATACTTATTATATATGGTGTTTATGTTATCTTTATGCTATTAGCTCTTATAATTATGTCTATTATAAACTAAACCTTTGAGATACCTTATGTTTTATATGATAGCTTTCATACTTTGTATATTATGTGCCAACAAATATTGTAGACATTTATAACCAATGTAAGGACTTTTTTGAGATAGAGTGCTTGGAGGCTAGGTTACTAAGGTTATGAATATTGAAGATTGGTGCATACTCGAAACATTAAAAGACAATACCCCTATGTTCCATTTATGTCTTTTTATTATGTTTTATACATTTGCGAGTTGCGTCGGTAAATGGTTTTGAGACACATATTAGAAAAACATTAACTTTTACAAAAACATTTTCGTACTTTGCTCGAAGAAAAGTTTATAAATTCCCTCCATTTTTATATGATGTTATGTAATGAAGATAAGGGGCTTGTATAAGACATCTCCTAGGAGAATTATGCCATGTGACGCCTAGGGGGTACTTTCAATTCGTTACATAATAAATAAGGATTTTATTTTTGACTCTACGCTGTATCATAGACTACATGATTTTATTTGGGTGATTGTGGATCGAATGAAAAAATCAGTTCACCTTTTGCTTGTATGGACAACTCATTCAGCAGAGGATTACTCCATGTTATATATTACGATTATAGACCGTCAGGTTAAGAAGTTTATAACCAAAGGTAGCATAAATCAAATCCTTATGGATAAATAATTTTGTTGAGGAAGCTACTTCAAAAGCTTAGGAGGATATGATGAAGTCATAACTATATTTCTTCGAGTCCGGAGAAATTCCTGAACAAAGTAATAATTCTCTTTATAGTAGTATTCTTTGACTGATATACTGAATGTATTAGATTTATTTGATGGATGTATGAGCTAAATGGTGGGTTTTAAACCCTTAGCCTACTAATAGTAATATCATTTGAGGATGAATATTCCAAATTGGGAAACATTGTAATACTGTATTATGTGAAAGGGCTAAAAATTATTAAGAACTATAATTGGACAACATTAAAATCTTATGTTAAATATTAATATTTAGTTAGCATGTAATGACAATATTTCCTAGAACATGATGAGCTCAGTGGGATACACATTAGCAAATTAATGTTCTTTGAATTGTGTTTCCAACGCCACAATGTTTGCTAGTTTTCAATATTATATGAGAGAGATATGCCTGTTTGATGTAGGGTTTTCTAAATAAGTAAAGATACCGTGAATTTGGAAAGGTATTTTGACCCTTTAATTATCCAATAAATTAAATCTGTCTTCAATAATTTATTTGCGGTCTAAACTCAATTTTTTAAGTTTAATCACTCAAATTTCACACATGTGTTTTTAGAGTATATACTCAAGAGGAGAAAGGAGGAGAAAAGGTCTAGATTCTTCTAGTTACTGTGATTTTTGTAGTGAAGTTCGCAAAGGATTTATTCCCAAAATTTATATGAGACTTTCATATCATTTGGGTTCATTCGCCCACGTGCCAATCATGGTTAATTCAACAAAATTCATTCTACAAAATTGAAAGTTTGATAATTTTTAATTTTGTTCTCGAAATTTTCTTTCTTTCTTGAAATATGATGGGACAATTGAGTTCTTTATGGTTTTTTTTGGAAATTTAGAAATTCGTTACATTAGATTATCGTGTACATATAATGGATATCTTAACCTAAAGAGGAATTAAGAAAAAAGAAAAGAATTTAAGCGAATCTGGGTCAGAAGATGAAGAAGGAAAATATCGGGCAAATAAGTTTTTCGTCAGGATTGGAACTTTTATCTCCGCCTTTTAGAGATATCATGAACCTTTTTTCCTCAAAATTTAATTCATGACCAAATATTAAAATTTAACTATGCGTCATGGACTTGCTTCAAGACAGTGATATCTTGATCATTTTTCTGGTTTGACTATCTAAAAACACTCTTAAACAATATGAGATCATTGCTATCACAAATTACAACCTTAACTCAATAAAATTAACATTCACGGAAAATTAAAAGCCAAGTATAGAGAGTTCTTAATGTCCCTTCACATGTTTTTTGCAAAATATTTTAACTAGTTTTAAGACATGAGTTTTGAGTTCAATAAAGAGTAAATAGTGAAATTCATATATTCAAAGAATTTTATGGGGACTATGTATCTCCAAAGAGTAAATATTTTTCACATTTTGAAGAAGAAAGAAATATTGATATCCAAAACTGTTTTTGAGCTATTTTTTAGTAAAGAGAAAAGTTTACACAATTAAATAAGAGAGGAAAAATTATTTCCAAAAGGGCATTTGCGCTATTTTTTTAGCAATTATTTTAAATTAAAAAAGATATATTTGTTTTTAGACATGAGCTAAATAATTTTTGGGGTAGTATTGAGAACCAATATGATACGGATTTCTTGCTACTCAAAGTCACCATAAAACATGTGTCGAAAGTGAGTAGAAAAGGGTCATACTTTCTAAATTATGTCTTAGTGATTTTACGTACAGCTTAGTGTATACACTTAGTAGTTTGGTTCTACACCCCTAGAGTGAGGCAAAATGTTGTGTCATCACTTAACTCTTGTGTAATGTTTTTGTGTTAGATAAACATAAAAATTTAAATTTTTTATTCTTGTATACATAGAGATTACTAATATTTTAACTTTAAAAAGGAGTTTATATTTTATCCTTTCATACAAATTTAGTTACCATTGTATTTCTAAATGCACAAAGTTGTTCTCCATATTTTAAAAGCTTTCATTATATTGAATTTGCATTATTTCTTTATATTGAAATGATTTGAGTTGATTTTAGGTGAGACCAGGTAAGTTTCAACAATTCCATTTCAAGCTTATTTCTTGTGTCACTATTGTCCTCGCATGCTCGTACATTCAGTGTACTGACGTCATTTGGCCTACACTATTTTATGATGTAGATAGTAATAATCATGATCATCATCTATTGCCTCATTGATCCAGATTAGCATTAAGTATCATTTGGTGAGCCCCCTTTCGGAGGATCCCTTTTTACATTACTTTTGTATTTTCGGTTGTTAGGATTATCGAAGTCTTGTTTTGTCATTCCTCATAGTTTTAGAGACTTAATACACAACTAGTTATTTGTAACATTCCTTAAAATCACTATGCTAAGTAATGTCTGACGTATACACTATGCCTAAATTAAACCGGGTTAACACGGATATATTCACGTAGAATAAAACCCCTGAACCTCTACAACATCCAAGACAAATAACTTGGTGAGTAGTTGAGCTATGTAAGGTTGTGTCCAACCATGTAGGGCACCCGAATATGAACATTTACCAAGATGAGTCTTAACCAAACTTAAAAAGGGGTAATTTTATGTTTGTAGGGTCTAAGCAGTAAAATGGTTTTTTCCAGGATAAGGGTAGTATTGCAATTACTCTAATTAATTAATTAATATCGTGGAGGGGAAATTCGGTTAGAGGTTGCCGAACTTTACACTTTAGGAAAGGATTAAATTGACTTAATTTTATTAAGTTAATAAGTTGAATTAATTAATATTAAAAAAGATTATTTATGTGAGGGAAAAATCATATTTTCAACTTAAAAAAATAAAATTAAAAAATAATGAGGAGTCCTAGTTTGACTATGTCTCCACCAATCTCTCCTAATCCTTATTTTCTCATTCTCACATCTCTTACTCTAGTTCATTCATTTTTTTAACAATAAAAGAACTAAAAATAATAATTCCACTCTATAAGAACTTACACAGAAAAACGAAAATCAACAACATTCTTCTCGAAGGATTGTGTTTGAGATTATGGTGTTTAGGTAGTGATGTCGTGGGAATTTGAAGCATTGAAACAAGTGTTGAACGACATTAGGGTATGTGTTTTCTTCTCTCTTCGTCCTTTCACAAGAGACCCCTAAGTTTAATTTAAATTCGAATTGAGAATCTAAGGTTAACCCCGTTGCATGCGCTGTTATTATATCCTTTGAAAGATTGAAAGCATGCATTGTTATGTCTTCGGGTAGAAAATTTAGGTCTGGTTGTCATAATTTTTTTAATGTGTATCTGGAAATCATGTAAGGAATGAAAAATATATTCCGTAAAAGTATATTAAGTACACTGTTTTGAGCATGTGTGTACTGAAAATTAACTATGTTTGCTGCCTGAAATTTTTGTGTTAAAAATGTTATGTTTTCGTTTATGAAAATGTTAAAAGTATTATGTTCATATAAGGGTGATGTTGTGGTAAAAATGTCACAAGAAACACTCCTAGAATCAACAAAAAAACTAGAGAGAAAGATGGATTGGAAGAGACAAAATATAAAACTTGTTTGAAATGTCGGTCTAGGCCAAAGATATGAACAACAACTTATGTTTTATTTTTTTTAAATGTGAGGTCATTGGGGATTTTAACCATGACCTCACCAAATGTTAACTACTTAAAAATTTCATGACAAAAATGAAAGGAAAAATAAATGTGGACAGTGGCGATTGAACTCACAACCTCTTGAACTGATGAGAGAGTTAAGAGAAAAATAAATGTGGTGAGTGGGGATTGAACTCACAACCCCTTGAATAGATGAAAGAGTTAGAAGAAAAATAAAGGAGAAAAATAAATGTGGTGAGTGTGAATTGAACCCACAACCTCTTCAATGTATGTGAGAGTTAAAAAAAGATAAAGAAGAAAAATAAAGGAGACAAATAAATGTGGTAACTGGGGATTTAATCCACAACCTCTTCAATAGATAAGAGAGTTAGAAGAAAAATAAGGGAGAAAAATAAATGTGGTGAGTGGGGATTGAACCCACATCCCCTTGAATAGATGAGAGAGTTAGAAAAGAGATAAAGAAGAAAAATAAAAGCGGAGAGTGAAAAATTGAACAAAGAATCTCTTGTATAGATGAGTTAGTTAGGATTTAAATAAAGGAGGAAAATAAATATGGTGAGTGGGGATTGAACCCATAACCTCTTGGATAGGTGAGACAGTTAAGAGATAAAATAAAAGAAAAAGAATGAGCTTGTGGGGGATTGATCCCACAACCTTCTTGCCTTAAACAAAAAAGAGAGGAGGAAAATATTATGGGTGTGATTGGGATCGAACTAAGGTCCCCCATATCTGAAAAATTCAATCATCAAGTTTAATATAAGATTAAGTGTTGCTCAAAGGATTTTAAATCGGGTTCTTTTGCCAAATCCGTATTGATAGATAAGTCATAAGTGAACAAATATTTAATCAATGTTGCCTCCAATGATCGAAATCATTATCTTAGCGTATCTACAAGATGAATAAGTCTTATACCACATAATCTTGAGAAAATATTAATCACGTACACTAACTATGAACGAAACGTCATGCCTTGTATGTGTAGAGTCATAAGTCTCACATACATTTAAAAGTAAATAAATATAAGATGTTATATTATGAGATAATGAAACCCCATAGAGGTTAAGTATGAATGTGAAACAAACTAAATGGCCAAGTGCATTAGCATATATAAAATAAACATTCATGTAAAGTGGTGAGTTATTATGAAGAGTAAATGTTCTAAAGTTAAAGAATATGGTGACAACATGATTAGAGGCTAATGCGAAAGGTGAGAGAAATCTAAAATGAACGTAAGTAAATGTTACCAAGATGTAATTACCTATGGGAGTGTAAAGTTAATGAAGAGATAAGTCTCTATGAACACTCTAATGAAATTATTGAAGTTAATGCATACTTAATACTAATGATGAAATGTGAAATCATCTAATGATCTATGATGCCCTCATGCAAGAATCCAGCTTCTATGTTGTATGATATGAATGTAATTGAACTTTATACTAAGCACTGATAGGCTAGCAATAAGTTGCGATTCCTTCTTTCTGGAAAGCAGAGGTTCGTTTAAACTCTAATGAGAGAAATGTCGTTCCAATTGGGTATGAATATCCTTCAATCTTCTAGTCTTTTAACCTATACTGCCAATGTAGGGTTCTGGTAGGGTTCGACTTCGTATATATAGCTAGCATGTCTCTGTTCACTTTTTAAAATGATTCCACCTCTTTTTCAGTGTGGGTTTATGCACTGGATTTCATGATTCTCACATGATATGTCGATTAAGGTTAAAGTTCCCAAAGAAGGAATAAGGCTAGCATCAAGTAATGCACACGAACAAATGAACGATACCAAAAGTGTTAGTAAAGGATAATCAAGAGGTGATCTAGACATTAGTAATGACAATAGGTAATTCTTGCTCATTGCACAACGAACCCTATGAAAGTCATAAATTACATTCTAGGTATTGCTGGTATTTACACTAGCTTACGACCGAATGAAAATGAAGTACGTATGAATGAATGAAGCAGATTTTGTGTTTGCTAAAGAAGTCTCCCTACATGAGGTCCCAAATGTTGAGCCCTCATTTTGGGAAGTCCTAATGTCAAGTCCCTAATTCAAGGTCTCATGGCATATGAACTAATGATATAAAATATGTTATGTGTTATAGGCAATATGTTATGTGTTGTGTGCAATATGTTATGATCTATATGCAATATGTTATGTGTTGTGTTTAATATGATACGTATGGTGATACATGTTACTCTAATACCATAAATATCCTAATCCGATTTTTGCAATTCCACAGACTTGGATTCCCATAATTCATATCGTTAGGAGAGAGCTCTACTTAATCATACATTTCTTTGGTGTGTGTTTGCATATACCCATACTAACTATAAGTGTGTACTAATATCATAAATCTCTTTACTTTTAGTTGTCGGCACAGGTGGACACTGGACTTTTACGAGATGACCCATAAGATATCCGGACGTGTAGTATTAATCCGGACTTGGTTGGCACTCATACATTTGAGGTTGCTTCCCCATTATATTCTAGCTTAGATGTAGGCTTGACCTAGTGGAGTATGTTCCACTAGCCTTTCTTTCTCAATTTTTTGAGACATTATATTGGTTCCATTCTGGAGACTTTATATTTTATGTAGATATGAATTTTTAATTTAGTTGATCTTTGAATTAGATGGTTGTTGTGAACAATTATGAAATGAAGTAGATAAATCTTATATGATTATAATGTATCCTACTATGAAGTCTATGTATACTTCAAGAAATGAAAAGATTCAAATTTTCCGCTAAATGTAACCAAGATAATGTAAGGATGACATATGTAGGCATATTTGTAACCTCTGAGAGGTCAACGACACCAGTCTCGACAGGGTCTAGATTTCAGTCGTGAAAAATTTGGTATCACAGCATTAGGATAAATTTTGAGGATAATAAGTTCAAATCAACCATATCAAGTAAGTCATGGTAGTGAAGTGCACCACTATCCTGAATTAGAGACTCTATGATGCTGAGGAAAATTGCCTTCTTCTGATCTTATCGTGCCTACTTTAATGTCTGAATTTTTTTATGTTAAGAGCGTATCTAACATCAACTCATGAAATTCGGAAAGATGAATATGAGGACAAACACAAGCAAATGGATTGGAGGTCCAGCTGCTGGGGTAAAACAAGTTTCTCCCGAGACTCCAGCTTCTTGAATGAAGATGCTTGTTAACCGAGCTGGGTTCACAAATGGAGAAGTAAGGACGACCTTAAAACAGATGGCCCTAGACATCACCTTAGAATCTCACGCTATTACAGCCCAGGAAGAGGAAGAAGGTGTTCCTAAGAAGAACCCACATGCTAGCACCATGGCTACTAGGTTAAGGGACTTCACGTAGATGAATCCACCTGTTTACATGGGATCTATGATTGATGAGAATCTTGAGGAGGAGTGTAGGGTAGCTATTATTCATGAAAGTATGGTACTTTCAAGGATTATGGTCCATGTCCAACAAGTGAAGGAAAGATGGAAGACAAAGCATACTAGCACATGGAACAAGTTAGGGCAAGCTGAGGAGAATTTTTCAAGGAAGAGTAGTACTAAAATCCGGGATAAGCCCAGGTTTAAGAAGGGATTCTCCCACCAAGGGGAGTCAAGTTCGTACAAGGGTAATTATGATAGGGATTCCCAGCCCAGAGTTAAGAGAAACAGTTAAGTAGGTACACCTCATGAAAGGCCACCCTGTAGGATTTTTGGATAAAATCATATAGGAGGGTGTGCTCTAACACTTTTTACTGTTGTAGAAAACCAGGTAACAAGAGGAAGGATTGTCCATATATGTGAGGTGGATAAAAAGGGAAGGATAAAGTTCAACCGAATGGTTCAAGTGAAGAGTCTCCAAGGAGGTAGTGGAAGACCTCTTTGGTTATGTCTCAAGTGGGTAGCCTCAATTAGTTTTTCATATATATGGTTTTATGCACAAGTATGAAGTTAATATGTTAGAGTCATCATATTGGTTGCTGACTTATGTATTTCTTTATGTTGTATGCTTCGATGAGACTAGTTTAGGAAGGAATTCCTTAGTCTATTAATGTGAAGCTGCAAATAGGTTTCAAGGATGTGCACCAACATACTAATATGTGAATGAGGTATTCACCAACAAAAAGCATTCAATAGCTTAGGTATGGATTTTCTCCATGAGTTTTATGCTACCATAGACTATCAAAAAAGGGTAGTCAGGTTTTAGTTGCCATATAAGATTGGGTATAAATGGGCAGGGCGTGGATCAATCAAACAAAACCATATAATTTCAAATCTTAAGGCCAACAAGATGTTGTCAATGTGGTTATATATACTCCATCTAAGGCTTGTTTTTGTTTAAGAAACTCTACGTCTTAGTGCATTAGTCGACTTTGTGTTGTAAGTCCAAAAATCATATGGGTAATAATTGCACTTTGTGAGTTAAAATGAGATCATGTTTGGATATCATGTTGCGGTTTTTGTATAGCGTGGACATGCTTTTTTTGTGTTACATGAGTTGTGAGGTGCATCAAGTTAAGTGCGACTGACAAGAAAGTTACTCTTTCTGAAATATGAAGCTTCAGATAAGCTTGAGTAATATGTAATATCCAGAGTAAGTGTGAAACAGAAATTCACAAAGAGTAAAGACTCAAGTACATTAAGATATTTTCGAAAATCACCCTCTTTATTTTAGAATGATGAGTAGTGTCATTCGGGGGTCGAATGTCCCTATGAGGGCGATAATGTAACAACATTAAAAATTACTATGCTAAGTAATGTATAACTTATCTAGAATGCTTATATTCGATAGGGTTGACACGGATTTCTGCGCATAGAACAGACTTTTGAACCTCTACAATAGTCAAGAAAAATAACTTGGTGAGTTAGTTAATCTAGGAAAGGTTGGATCCGATAATGTAGGGCACCCGAATATGAAGATTTGCCCGGATGAGTATTAATTTGACATAAAAAATGGTAATATTAAGTTTGGAGGGTCTAGGGGTAAAAAGGCCTTTTCCAGGCTAAGGGTAGTGCTGTAAGTAATTAATTAATTAATATAGTGGGCATTTTGGGTAGAGGTTGCCGAATTTGACTCGTTAAGCAAAATTTATCTCCATGCAGGTTCAAGCCTTGGTGGAAGCAAGGATTAAATTGATTTAATCTTATTAAGTGAATTAGTTGAACTAATTAATATTTAAAAATCCAATTTAAGGAAGGGAATAATCAGATTTTTCATAAAAAATAATAATAAAATTAATAAATAATGAGAATTCCTAGTAAGATTAAGTCTCCACCTACTCTCCTATTCCTAATCCTCTCATTCTCATGTCTCTCAACGTCATTCTCACGTATTTTATCAGTAAAAAAACTGAAAATAATTGTTCTTCACTCTTCAAAAACTTATACAAAAAATCTCAAACAAAAAGCTAAGCTAAAAATGAAAATCAACAACATTCTTCCTAACGGATTGTGTTTGGGATTTCGGTGGTGAGGCAGTGGTGTCGTGGGAATCGGTAGCATTTAAACATGTGTTGAAATACATTAATATATGGATTTTCTTAAATCTTGGTCCCTTTTCCAAGATACTTCTATGTCCAGTTTAAATTCCAAATGAGAAAGTAAGGTAGTCCCCGTTGTATGCCTCTGTCATTAGATCATTTGAAAGATTCAAAGCATGCGTCGGTGTGTCTTCTGATAGATAATTTTAGGCTTTGTTATGATTATTTATTGAATGTGGACTCGGAAATAATATAAGGGATTAAAAATATATTCTGGAAAAGTATATTAAGTTGACTGTATTAAGCATGTGTGTGCTGAAAATTTACTATGGTTGCTGCCTGAAATTTGTGTGTTAATGTCTTGTATTTTCGTGTATGAAAATGTTTAAAGTGTGATTTTCATATAAGGGTAATGTTTCTGGAAAAACTTGGTAGAAAGATGGATTGGAAGAGACAAGATTTCCAGCTTGCTGGAAATGTTGGTCTCGGCAAAAGATATGAAAATGAACTACGTTGTAAAATTTTTAAAAAATGTGAGGTCATTGGAGATTAAACCAATGACCTCACCAAATATAAAATACCTAAAAATTTCATGAGAAAAATGAAAGGAAAAATTAATGTGGAGAGTGTGGATTGAACCCACAACCTCTTGAATAGATGAGAGAGTTAGGAGAAAAATAAAGCAGAAAAATATATGTGGTGAGTGGGGATTGAACCCACAACATCTTGAATAGGTGAGAGAGTTAGGAGAAATATTAAGGAGAAAAATAAATGTGTTGAGTGGGATTGAAGCCACAACCTCTTTAATAGATGAGAGAATTAAAAAAAAAAAGAAGAAAAATAAATGTGGATAGTAGGGATTGAACCCATAACCTCTTTAATAGATGATTGTGTTAGGAGAAAAATAAAGGAGAAAAATAAATGTAGTGAGTGGGGATTGAACCAACAATCTCTTCGATAGGTGAGAAAGTAAAGAGCTAAATTACAAGAAAAATAATGCTCTTCTAGGGAATGATCCCACAACCTCCTTGCCTTACACGAAAAAGAGAGGAGGAAAAGAATGGAAAATATTATGGGAGTGATGTGGATCGAAGTAGGGTCCCCTAAATTTGGAAAATGCAATCATTAAGTTCAACATAAGATTAAGTGTTTCTCAAGGGATTGGAAATCAGGTTCCCTTTCCCTAATCCGTATTGATACATATGTAATACGTTAACAAATATTTAATAAATTCTGTCTCCAATGATTGAAATCAATATCTTAGCGTGTCTACAAGATGCATAAGTCTTGTACAACATGATCTTTAGTATATATGAATCACTTAGACAAACTATGAATGAAGACTGATGGCTTGTATGTGTGGACTCATAAGTCTAGCATACATTTTAATGTAAGTGAATCTAAGATGTTATGTGATGAGACAATGAAACCCGAGAGTGGTTAAGTAAGAGTGTGACACACACTAAAGGGACAAGTGCATTGGCATACAATGAAGTTAACATTCACGTAAAGTTGTGAGTTATTATGAAGTGTAAATGTGCTAAAGTTAATGAATGTGGTGACAACATTATAAGAGGCTAATGCGAAAGGAGAGAGAAATATCAAATGAGACTAAGTAAATGTTATTAAGACCTACTCACCTTTGAGAGTGTAAAGTTAATGAAGAGACCATTTTCTATGAACACTCTAATGAAAGTATTGAATTTAATGAATACATAATACTAATGATGAGATTAGAAATCATCTAATGAGTTTTGATTCCTTCTCTCGGGAAGGCAGAGGTTCATGTTATTCTCTTGAGATGAGACTATCATTCCAGACGGGTAAGGGTCTCCTTAAATCTCTGACTCTTTGAACATATACTAAAAATATATGGTTCTAGCAGGGTTCAACTCCCTATATACGCTAGCATGTTTTTGTTCACTTTGGGCGGTGATTCCACCTCTTTTTGGTGTGGGGTTGAACACTAGCTTTCATGATGCTCACATGATCTATGTCGGTTAATGTTAAAGTTCCCAAATAAAGAATGAGGTTAGCTTCAAGTAATGCACATAATTAAATCAATCATAGAAAAGTGTTTGGATAGGATAATCAAGAGGTGACCTAGACTTAAGTAATAACTCTAGGTCATTATTGATCATTGCACATCAAACCTGATTAATGTTTAAAACTACATCCTAGGTATGACTGTTCTTTACACTAGCCTACGAACGAATGAAAATGAAGTACGTATTAATGAATGAAGTAGGCTCTGTGAAATATAAGGTCTAAAATTGAATGTTGACTGGCGCATTGAATGAGCTAATCAACTAGTCATGAGTCATTTCAATCATTGTTTGGCTATCAGAGGGACAAAATCTAGGGTTAGAAACTAAAAGTTGACTAGCCCATTAATGGAAATGATTGAGGATCCATCAATGTACTGAGTGTCCATAGGTGGCTTCCGTTTGTCGTACCTGTAACTTTCTAAAATCCATAATTTTTTCATCTTCAAATCTAGGGTGTCACAATATCTCGTCTTGGAAACATTTTTCACCGAGTGAAGACTAAACTAGATGAAATAAAGGGTGAGAGCTGCAACCCCTACGAATGAACTATTAAAACAATTTTTGATTAAACTAGGTTGCAAGAACATGTAAATATGTTGATAATGCAAGAACAATTGAAGGAACAAGGTACTAAGACTGAATCTGCGCATGAATGACTTTAAATCTAAACAGGAACTATTACATAAAGTTTGAATCGAACAAAAGGAAAAGGATGAGGATACTTTGCCTTCGTTTTTGCTGCTTCCCAAGTAGCTTCCTCTACGAAATAAATCCTCCACAAAACCTTGACCGAAGTGACTTTTTTATTTCTCAATGTCATACCTGAAGATCAAGGATTTGAAATGGTACCTATTAAAAAGTGAGACTATGCTTCATAACAACTCTTTCTAAAGGTATAATAGTTGTTAGATTATCCACACACCTCTTCAACAATGAAATATGAAAAACTAGATGCCAAGCTACTAGTTATTGTGGCATCTCTAACTCATAAGCCACTTTACCAACCTTTTTAGATATCGTGTAAGGACCTACATATCTAGGACTGAGCTTCCTTTTATTTCAAAATTTCACAACTCCTTTCATAGGCGACTATTTTAGGAAAACCTGATTTTCAACTTAGAACACTAATTGCCTTCTCAGTAAATCTAAATAGCACTTCTTTAAACTCTAATATCTTAAGTCTATATATAATGAGTTTTACTTTCTCCATAGCATCATGAACTGAATCTGGCCCTATGAAGGGTACTTAACCTACTTCAATAAAAATAAAGAGATCTACAACTATGCCAACATAATGGCTCATAAGGGGCCATATGAATGTTGGAATGATAGATATTATTGTAGGCAAACTATATAAGAGGAAGGTAATTATACCAACTACCCTTGAAGTCGATCACACAATCTCTCAACATGTCCTAGTAAGAGTAAGTTTTTCATGACTATCCTTCTATGGATTTAATGTTGTGCTAAGATTAACCTTACTACCAAGACCTTTCGTAAATGACTTCTAAAAATGAAAAGTAAATTGAGGAACTCTATCTGAGATTGTAGAATAACGAACCCCATGCAATCTTACCATCTCATTAATGTAATGCTTGGTGTATTCCTCTGCCAAATTTGTAGTCTTGGAAGCCACAAAACGTGCAGACTTCGTAACTATTTCAATAATCATCCAAATGGAATCATGTTGTCTGCTAGTATGACGTAAACATATGATGAAGTCCATGTTTATAATTACCACTTCCAAGTAGGAATGTTGATATGTTGACTCATATTTCGTGGTTTATGGTATTTTACCCTGACTTGGTGACAATTGGGGACTTTAGCCATAAGGTTTGCTATAATCCTTTTTATGTCATTCCACCAATATACTTCTCATAGATAACGATACAACATAGTGGTGGATGGTTGAATAGAATATAAGGAACCATAGACTTCTGCAAGAATCTTTTGTCTTAACTCACCGCCACAGGAACACATAATCGACCATAAAAGCGAAGCACACTATCTCCCTTTTGGGATAAAACCTCAACTCTCAGTTGATGGACAACACCCTTTAGATGAAGAAATATGGTATCACTGTATTGTTTTTCCTTATCCTTCACTAACAATGAAAATTTTGACCCATTCTGAACTGTTACACCACTATCTAATATGAGCATGATGAAAAATCCAAAAGGATAAAGCATGTGAAACTCCTTTTCTAGTTCCTTTCTTTCTTCCTCAACATGTGTTACAGTACACATAGATAGATTGCAAAGAAATTTTCTACTACATTGGCTTTACCAAAAGGGTGATGGACACTCATATCATAATCTTTTAAAAACTCATAAAATCTCCTCGGGCGATGATTATAATCTTTCTGGGTGAACACATGCAGAAGGTTCCTATTGTTTATGAAAACATCTACATGGATACAATAATCCCAAGGAAAGAAACTGATGGTAACCAAAACATAGCAAATAATTGGTGATCTTTGAGAGTTTGTAGAACAGCTCTCAAATGATTTTGAATTTTTTCCTCATTCTTAGAGTTAATGAGGTTATTATCAATATAGACAACAAAGAACAAGTTTAAGAACTTATTTAACACTTTGTTAATCAAATCTCTTAAAGTTGCAAGAGCACTTGTTAGTACAAATGACATAACTAGAAAATCATAATGACTATACTGAAATCTAAAGGCGGTCGTCGGAATGTCACTGTAGTAAATCTAAGCTGATGATTGCCGAATCTGAGGTCTATCTTTGAGAAATGACTAGCACCCTGAAGTTTGTTAAAGAATTGACCAATCCCAGGGTACGAAACTTATTCTTTATTGTGACATTCTTCAACTACCTATTGTTAATGTTTATTATGAGAGAACATTCATTTTTCTTCACGAAAAATACTGGAGCATTTCATGGGTAAATACTATGTCTGATGAATCTCTTCAATAAAAGGTCTTTCAATTGGACTTTAAATTCCTTAAGATTAGATAAATCTATTCATTATGAAGGACCGAAAATAGTCTAGGTATTCGGAAATCTATAAATTCCAGATTCAGTTTCCTTTTATGGAAGGACTCAAGGAAGATTATGTAGAAACACTTGTAGGGGTTAATTAATTATAGAAACTATCTCAAAAGTTGCAAGAGCATTAGTTAGTACAAATGACATAACTAGAAAGTCATAATGACTATACTGAAATCTAAAGGGGTCATCGGAATGTCAGTGTAATAAATCTAAGATGATGATTGCCGAATCTAAGGTCTATCATTAAGAAATGACTAGCACCCTAAAGTTGGTCAAAGAATTCACCCATCGCAGGTAGGAAACTTGTTCTGGATTGTGACATTCTTCAATTACTTATTGTTTATGTATATTCTGAGAGAATATTCTCTTTTCTTCACGAAACACACTTGTGCATCTTATGGGTAAATACTATTTCTGATGAATCACTTTTATAAAAGGTTTTTAAATTGTACTTTAAATTCCTTAAGATTAGATAAATCCATTCCGTAAGAAGGAACAAAAATAGTCTAGGTATTACGAAATCTGTCAATTCCAGATTCAGGTTCCCTTTATAGAGGGACTCAAGGAAGACTTTATATAAACTCTTCTAGGAAGTAATAAACTATAGAAACTGACTCAAGAGTTGGTGTCTCAGAGCCTGAATTATTAACCCGGACTTGATTATAGAGATACCCCTTAGAAATAATTTTTTATCCTTAAGGTAAGAAATTAATTGACCCATGGGTACAAGCTACTACACTTTCATTTTAAGATTTCTTTGTATGTAAACTGAAAATAAAAAATCCTAGTTCTACAATTGATTGAAGCATAAAATGAATTTAACAAAACTGTGCCTAGAAAAATGTCGAAGTCTATCATATCTCACTCTACGAGATCTGCAAAGGTGACTTTCTAGGAGATTATGATAGGGAAATTTCTATATACACGACTAGCTATGAACGGGTTACCAACTTGAGTAGAGACTCAGAAGGGTTCTGAGGGAGTTTCTAGACTAACATTGATGTTGAATGCCATATAAAGTGTTAAAGGAATGAGTAGCCCTTCTAACTACGAATGCATGAATATCTAAGTCAAAGATTCGTATCGTACCAGTGACTACATCTGTAGAATCCTTCTCTTGATCATGGCAAGAACAAATAACATACAACCTATTTTGGTATCTATTTTGGTGTTGTCCACTATGTGTACTATATGAGTTACCCTACTGAGTCAGGCGAGCTGCTGGTGCTGCTGAAGTTGTAGACAAATATCTAAAATTATTCCCCCCTTGACCTTTACTAGCATAAGCACACTCTCAAACAATAGCTAGAAATTCCAAACTTCAATCATCTTTCCTTTCCCACAATGCACTCACCCTAATAGTTCTTACCATATTTTTGACAAAGTTGGATAGGTTTTGGAGAGTGAAATACTATCTTGAATATTATATCATGATTCCATACAATTTTTATCATTTCAAAACATGGAGGATGGAATACTAATACTAAAGCGACAAACTTCTCCTAAAACTGCAAGTGATTTCTATCACCCAGTTTCTATTGAGAATTATTTTAGTTGTTTCTCCTTGACTTCATAGGATCCTTAGTTTGCTTACTACGCATATGAACCTCAAGAATTTGTGCATTATTCATGAGACTAGAGGTGTTCATATCTTATAGTAACATAGTATTCCTACGCTCAGTTTTCACAATGTCGGGTACCTTATAAAGACTTGTTCATTTCATTTTTAAAATTAGCAATGATGTGAGGAGCATACCTAGAGAGTTTGGTTAACTTGAGGCAATAGTATTGGTCTATCATGTTAGCATTCCTCAAATTGATTAGGTATTAACTGTTCACCACCCTCAACTCTCTTAGGAAGAAACTTCCTAGAAAAGTCTCACTAAACATTCCGAAGTGATAGCAATTTCATCTGCACTCGTGTTCTTTTTCCATTGAGTAATCCAGATATGAGCTACATCCTTAAGCTTATAGGATACAAACACTACCCTATAATTACCTCTCACTTGCATAACTCCAATGATTTTCTTGACCTCATCTATGAAGTTTAGGAGATCTTCACCAATCCTAAGAACTCTAACAGATTCATCCTTACATAGTCATAAACCAGAGATGCTATAACACTCTGAGCCAAATGCTAAACGGTGTTCCAAAATTCATTATCAAAAATTTCCTAATTTTGGACTAGAGGATCTTGGTTAGCATTTTGTGCATTCACATTACTTCCATAAGCTCTATGAGAAGTCATAATCTAAAATGCATAACGTTGAGAATTGATGTTTTTCAGAAACATCTTGCAACCTCTTTCTCATTACATGTGGTGCACTTCACACATATTAAAAAGACACTACTTATTAAGGATTTAGAACATCCTAGAACACATAAAACCTAAGGCTCTTATACAAAGTTTGTCACGCCCCGAGTCGAACCCCGTGGACACGAGCACAACACCTAAAATTGCGAGTCACCCAGAGCTAACCCTATTAGCATATCATTAGCATACTAAAGCCAACGGAATCCACATATACTTTGTGGAAGCTAAATTATATGAATAATTTGAAATGAGGGTGAATACCCATATACTATCTGAGTAAATGAAAATAGAATGTTTGAAACAACAACTAAAAAGTCAAACTCTAACTCTATACTTGAAACTAACTATGTCTCAAATAAGTCTCTAAACTGAATAGAAGTGTTAAGACATGCCCATATAAATCTTGAAAAACTAAAACTAAATTTGAAAGAAAAAATGTTATTATTGTTAAACTAATAAAACGAAATTGGTCTATGTGTGGTTTTGAAGTTCAGAACCTAAACCTATATCATGAGAGGATATAGTGCGCAGGGTATGTGTCGGCTTTTCAAAGGTATTGAGCATTTAGGATAGAATCAAGTTGAAGAATAACAAAAAGTACATTGTTTAGCGGTTAAACCACATAGTTTAGGGGTCCAACACATAGGGAAAAGACTCAAAGATCTCTAAAATAAAAAATTGAATATCTCATCTTTGGAGATGAGTGATTGTCCTTAAGTTTACTGAAGGTATGTCCTTTCTTTCGTCGGTTGTGTATTAGAGAGATGATAAACGGTTGGACCATGCAAACTAGAAATGCTTTTTCTTGGCTAAAGAAAGAGATAACTTGATCTATCTCTGTATCGATCATTATATATATCACATAATGTTTAAAATTGAAAGTTGACTAGCGCATTGACAGAGCTGACTGACGGGCCGTGAGTCCTTTCAATAATTTTTTGTTTATCAGAAGGATGAAATCTATGGTTAGAAACTAAAAGTTGACTAGCCCATCAATGGAAGTGACTGACGATCCGTCAATGTATTGAGTTTCCTTAGGTTGCCTCCGTCTGTGGCACCTGTAACTTTTAAAAATCCATTATTTTTTCTTCTTAAAATCTACTGTGTTACAATATCTCGTCTTGAGAACATTTGTCCCCCAATGAAAACTAAACTAGATGAAATAGAGGGTGAGAGCTGAAACCCCTACGAATAAACTACGAAACAATTTTTTATTAAACTAGGTTGCATGAACATGTAAATATGTTGATAAAGCAAGAATAAATGAAGGAACAAGGTACTAAGACTGAATCTGCGCGTGAATTACTTAAAATCTAAACAGGAACTATTATCTAAAGTTTGAATCGAACAAAAAGAAAGAGATGAAAATACTTTGCCTTCGTTGTTGCTGTGTCACAAGTAGCTTCCTCTACAAACTAAATCCTCCACAAAACCTTGACCGAAGTGACTTCTTTATTGCTCAACGTCAAACCTGACGATCAAGGATTTCAAAT
Organism: Solanum lycopersicum; assembly: GCF_036512215.1. Taxonomy (NCBI): domain Eukaryota; kingdom Viridiplantae; phylum Streptophyta; class Magnoliopsida; order Solanales; family Solanaceae; genus Solanum; species Solanum lycopersicum. The sequence continues at coordinate 24,555,413 of NC_090805.1, forward strand.
GGTACCTATCAATAAGTGAGATTATCCTTGGCAACAACGCTTTATAAAGGTACAATATATGTTTGATCAATCACACACCTCTTCAACAATGAAATGTGAAAAACTAGATGCCCAACTTCTAGTTACAATGGCATCTCAAACTCATAAGGCACTTTACCAACCGTTTTAGAGATCGTGTAAGGACCTACATATCTACGACTGAGCTTATTTTTATTTCCAAATTTCATAACTCCTTTCATAGGTGACACTTTTAGGAAAACCTAATTTTTATCTTGGAATTCTAATTGCCTTTTCATTAAATCTAAATAGAACTTGTTGAAACTCTAGTATCTTACATCTATATCTAATGAGTTTCATTTTCTCCATAGCATCATGAATTGAATTTGCCCTACGAAGGACACTTCACCTACTTCAAATAAAAATACAAAGATCTACAGCTATGCCCATACAATGCCTCATAAGGGACCAGACGAATGTTGGAATGATAACTATTATTGTAGGCGAATTATATTACAGGAAGGTAATCATACAAACTACCCTTGAAGTCGATCACACAATATCTTAACACGTCCTCTAATTTTTTAATATTAAGTTTTGCCTGACCATCCGTCTACAGGTGAAATGTTGTGCTATGATCTTTCTTAAATGACTTCAAGAAATGAAATGTAAATTGAGGAGCTCTATGCGAGATTGTAGAATAATAAATACCATGCAATCTTAATATCTCATTAATTTAAAGCTTGGTGTATTCCTCTGCAAAATTTGTAGTTTTCACAGCCAAAAAACGTGTAGACTTCGTAACTCTATCAATAATCACCCAAATGGAGTCATGTTGTTTGCGAGTATGACATTAACCTATGATGAATTCCATGTTTATATTTATCACATCCAAGTAAGAATGTTGATCTGTTGAGTCATATTTCTTGGTTTCTGATATTTTACCTTTACTTGATGACGATAGGGGCAATTAGCCTTAAGGTTTGCTATACTCCTTTTTATGTCATTCCACCAAAAGACTTCCCGTAGATAACGATACAACATAGTTATGGATGGGTGAATATAATATAAGGAATTATATTCTTCTACAAGAACTCGTTGTCTTAACTCACCTTCATAGGAACACATAATCGACCGTAATAGCGAAAAGCACTATCTCCCTCATGGGAGAAAACCTCAACTCTCAGCTGATGGACAACACACTTTAGATGAAAAATATGGTATCTCTGTATTGATTTTCCTTATTCCCAACTTGCAATGAAGATTCTGACCCATTCTGAACTGTTACACAACCATCTTATGTGAGCATAAATATAACTCCAAAGGGAGAAAGCATGTGAACCTCCTTTGCTAGTTCCTTTATGTCTTCCTCAACATGTGTTACTTTACTCATAGATAGACTCATAAGATCATATCCTACTACACTGGACTTACAAGGTGGGTGATGGACACTTATATCATAATCTTTTAAAACACTCATAGAATCTCCTCTGGCGATGATTCAACTCTTTAAGGGTGAACACGTAGTGAAGATTCCTATTGTTTGTGAACACATCTTCAAGGATACCATACAAGTAATGTCTCCAAATCATAAGAAAAAATACCAGTGCATATAACTCAAGATCATGAGTTTGATAGTTCTTCTCATACACCTTAATTAGTCTAGAAGCATATGTTATAACCTTACCTCGTTGCATAAAAACATAACCTAGGCGGAGTCTTGATGCAATACAATATATAACCCAACTGTTAGACCCCGTTGGTAGAGCCAAAACACGAGTTGTAGTCAATCTATTTAAAAGTTCAACACAACTTTTCTCACAATCGCTGACCATTAAAACATTAGCTTCTTCAACGTCAACTTAGTCAATGGACAAGATATGAATGAAAATCCTTTTATAACCTTTTGTAGTAACTAGAAAACCGCAAAAAACTTTTGATATATGTAGGAAAGGTAGGATTGGGTCATTTTTCACCATTTCTAATTTCTAAGAATCTAGTATGATAACTTTTGTTGACATAGTATTCCCAAGGAAAGCAACTAATTGTGACCAAAACTTGAACTCACAAAATTTAGCAAATAATTGGTGATCTTTGAGAGTTTGTAGAACAACCCTCAAATGATTTTGATTGTTCTTCCACATTCCTAGAGTAAATGAGGATATTATCAATATAGACGATAAAGAATAACTTCAATAACTACTTCAACACTTTGTTCATCAAATCCATGAAAGTTGCTAGAGCACTTGTTAGTACAAATGACATAACTAGAAATTCATAAAGACTATACTGAGTTCTAAATGCGGTCTTCATAATGTCACTATAATAAATCTAAGATGATGATTGCCGAATCTGAGGTCTATCTTTGAGAAATGACTACAACCCTGAAATTGGTCAATGAATTCACGCATCCTAGGGTAAGAAACTTATTCTTTATTGTGACATTCTTCAACTACCTATTGTTAATGTATATTCAGAGAGAAAATTCTTTTTTCTTCATGAAAAACACTGGTGCGTCTCATGGGGAAATACTAGGTCTGATGAATCCCTTCTAATAAAGATCTTTCGATGGAACTTTAAATTCCTTAAGATCATAGAAATCCATTATGTCAGAAGGAACGGACATAGTCGAGGTACTACGAAATATATCTATTCCAAATTTAGTTTCCCTTTATGGAAGGACTTAAGAAAGATCTTCTAGAAACACTTCTACGAACTCATTTACTATAGAAATAGACTCAAGAGTTTGTGTCTTGGAGCTTGAATTATAAAACCGAACTAGATTAAAGATATACCAATTAGAAAAAAAAATTTAGCCTTAAGGAAAAAAATTATTCAACCCATGGGTTTTAAGCTACTACACTTTCATTTTAAGATTTGTTCGTATGTAAACTAAAAATGAAAAAATCCTAGTTCTACAATTGGTTGAAGCATAACATTAATATAACCAAGCCATGCCTAGAATAATATTGAATTCTACCATTTTTAACACGACATGATCTGCTAAGGTGACTTTCTAGGATATTGTGATTGGGCAATTTCTATATACCCGTCTATCTATGAAAGGGTCACCAACTGGAGTAGAGACTCAAAAGTGTTCTGAGGGAGTTTCAAGACTAACATTGATGTTGAATGCCAAATGAAGGGTTAAAGGAATGAGTAGCCGTTGTATCTACAAATGAATGAATATATAAGTCAACGACTCGTAACGTACCAGTGAATACATCGAGAGAATCTTCCTCTTGATCTTGGTAAAAATAAATAACATACAACCTATTTTTGTACCTATTTTGGGGTTTTCCACAATGTATACAAGATGAGTTATCGTACTGAGTCAGGAGAGCGTTAGTGCTGCTAAAGTTGTAGACTAAGATCTACAATTATTTCCCCCTTGACCTTTTTTAGCATAAGCACACTCTCTCAATCTATATCAAGAAATTCCAAGCTTGATTCATCTTTCCTTTCCTACAATGCACTCAACCCAATAGTTCTTACGACACTTTGGACAAGTTGGATAGGTTATGGAGCATTGAATACTATCTTGAATATTATATCTTGATGCCCTACAATTTTTATCATTTCAAAACATGGAGATTGGAAAACTAGGTGATGAAAGTACTAGAGCGAAAGACTTTTCCCAAAACTGCAAGAGATTTCCACCACGTGGTTTCGATTGAGAATTATCTTTGTTCTATCTCCAAGATTTCTTATGATACATAGTTTGTTTGCTAAGCTTATGACCCTCAACCATTTGAACCCGAGTAATGAGACTAGAGGTTTTCATATATTTTACACTCTGGTTTCACAATGTCGGCTACCTCATAAAGGCTTGTTCATATCAGTTGTGGAATTGACCACCATGGGAGAAGCATACCTAGAGAGTTTGGTGAACTTGAGGCAATACTATTGATCTATCATGTTACCTTTCCTCAAATTGATTAGTTATTAATATTTCACCACCCTTAACTCTCTTAGAAAAACCCTGTCTAGAAAAGTCTCACTAAAGCATTCCCAAGTGATAGCAGTTGCATCTGAACCCATGTTGTTTTACCTTTAAGTAAACCAGATCTGAGCTACGTCCTTAAACTGATAGGATACCAACACTACCCTATCATTAACTGTCACTTGCATCATTTCTATGATTTTCTTGATCTCATCTATGATGTTTAGGAGATCTTTACCAATGGGCGATCCTGAGAACTCGGGGAGATTCATCCTTTATGCATTCACATTCCTCCAATAATCTCCATGAGAAGGCATGATCTAAAATACATAACATTGAAAATTGAGGTTTTTCTAATAAACCTTGAAGCCTCATTCTCATTAGATTTGGTGCACTTAACACCTATTAAAAGGACACTACTTAATGCGGCTTAAAAACATTCTAGAACACTCAAAACATAAGTCTGTAATACTAAGTTTGTCACACCCAGAGTCAAACCCTGTGGACGCGAACACAACACCTATAATCGCGAGTGACCCTAAGCTAACCTTGTTGGCATATCGTGAGCATACTAAACCCAACTGAATAAACATATACTTTGTAGAAGCTAAATCTTATGAATAATTTCAAATGAGGGTGAATATCCTTATGCTAAATGAGTAAATGAAAATAGATTGTTTTAAACAACAACTAAAGAGTCAAACTCTAACTCTATAGTTGAATCTAACTATGCCTCAAATAAGTCTCTAAACTTAATAAATGTAGTAGGACATGCCCTGATAAATCTATAAAAACTAAAAATTAAATTTGAAAGAAAATAAATATAACTATGTTAGTCGTTCTGAAATAATGTCGACTCACCACTGATATTGTTGAACTAAAGAATGGGAATCGGTCTATGTTTGCTTTTGAAGTTGAGAACCTAAACCTATATCATAGAGGATGTAGTGCAGGGTATGAGTCAATACTTTAAAGGTGTTGAGCATATATGATAAAGTCATGTTGAACAATAACATAATCGAAACAAAACATGATAGTGAGATAAGCATGATAGTGACGGAGACTGCTGAACTGAATTCAATGAACAAGTTAATAACATGTTGAACTGAGATTTTTAACAAGGTCAATGCATTAGATTATGACTATAAGGGAGCTATGAATATGTTTTATAAAACCACAAGAGAAAAATATGGATTCCGGTTTATACGCCATATAGAGAGGATCTAATATACCCTACATGATTTGTAGATGCATGTTAGAGTATTCACTAAAATGATGTCCACATAGGGAAGTTATATCCTTTGGGGCATGTAATTTTGTGGATTGAGAGTGATTGACCGTAGAACACTCGATATTAAGATTCTCAAAAATTATTATGAAATGAATAATTTATGATTAACGTTTTGTATTGCCACATATCTCAATATATTTACATGTTAACTAAAAATTGAACATTAATGTGCTGATAATGAATCATTTATATTAGAGGCATGTATAATTGAATTACCTGACCAAACATGTGTAATTAATGAACTAAAAGAACTAAATTGTTAGGGTTCTCAATTTATATATGAATATGGGGAAAAATATTACAACATGATAATCTTATTAGGAACATTAAATTTACAAATCGGTAATAATCTACTAAAATTCATGAAACCTTTTGTCTAGATAATCTAAAAGGAGTCAAGAATCTTACTAAAATCCAGGGACCTAATGGGTGAAAGGAACCTACGAGTTAAATCTCACTTACCAAGTGACAAATTCCACAGAGAAACTTTTGATTTCGATATTGGAGTTGATGAAAACTTGTTGCATTTTTTAGTAGGAGTTGGTTAACTCTTTTCCTTCTGCGTTCCAACTTTTCTATGTTTAAGAAGAATGATTTTATTAGGGTAGATTATATTTAAGTTACTAGGCTTAACTTGACCAAAAGTATCTAGTTTAGGGGATTAAACAACATGCTTATGTGGTCCAACACATACATCAAAGATCATTAGCTTAAAAGTCAAGTGGGTCATTGACGGAGCTAACTGACGGGTCATAAGTCTAGCGACTGTTTTTTAAAATCATTATTTGTCTATAAGAGGGATGAAGTATGGGATTTGAAAGTCAAACTTTATTGACCAAATGTTGGAGCTGACTGACGGGTCGTGAGTCTATAGATGGTCTGTCTACTCAATCGTAATATGGTTGTAAGGGCGATGATTTTGTTCTATGAAACTAAAAGTTGATTTGCACTTTGACTTAGTTGACCAATGGTCCGAAGGTATCCTCTAGTAGTGGCACTTACAACTTCTGAAAATCAGGATTTTTTTCTTCTTCCAATATGAGGTATTAAAATCACTATCTTCTTTTCTTAGATTATTGAACCTCTACATTTATTCTTCAAAATTAAGGACACCTTCACTAATAATGCTCATAATCTTATTACTCATACTATTTATTAAGGTGCAATTATTACCCAAGCTCTAAAATACACTTCATTATAGAGCTCTTGATAAGTCCATCTATTAGACTCATTTAGGATAATATTTTCATATAAATAGTATCTTATAATGCTTATTTTATCTCAATATCTTATGGAAACTCTTATACTTTAAAGATTTGATGTTTTATGGAAAGCATGGACATTATGTGATAAAAGGGATAAAAAGGTCTGAAAACAACAAAGAAAAGAAACAAGATCATCGCCAAGTTCACTTGGCATGTTACCGATATACATGGATGGTGCCTTTTTTTCAAATGTATTGAGCCCTAATGAAAAGGATCAAATCTGCGAAAAAAGGGAGCTGTCAGCATGTTGCCAAGTAGTTCCACCAAGTAGTAATATATCTCCCAATGGTTCAAGATACAAAGATTTTGTGGGCAAGAAAAGAAGATGATGAACCATATAATGGTGAATCCCCATGTTAATCGGTGATTCCTAGTAAAATCATCAAGTAATCCACTACAACATTAATCATGAAAACTATAAATACTAGTTTTATTACGAGTTTTAGAGAATTCTTAAATAGAGTAGAGTGTTTTATAAAGGTTTTGAATACTTGAAGAAGAAAGGGTTTCTTCTCTTTTAATTTTGAAGCGGGTCTCCTTGATTCTTCTTTCTTTGATCAAATCAAGACTTTATTTCTCCTACCTATTTTGTTTAAACATTATCGAAGACATCATTTCTATTTCATAATATGTGACTAAAAAACCCCCTTCTTGGGGTGTGATTTAGCTTAAATGTGTTAATATTATTGTTGGTTCTTTCTTTTGAGTAATTTAAATTTAGTTAAATGGTAATGTAATGTAGTGGTTGTGGTTTAATTTAATTGATTTTTAGTTTCAAATACAAGTTTACCCATTTGTTTACGACTTCACTGAGAGAGAAGTCGCTAAGCAAATAATGGTAGTTTGATGGCCGATCGAGTTGGTCGACATGAGGTTTAGCCTAAATGTGTGAGATCTAAACATTGTAATAACCAAATGAACTTGGATGAACCAGACCTTCACTTGTGTTTTAAATGATTTTAACTAGTTAATTTGATATCTAAATGAGTTTATAGGTATGTTCGGTTGAGTTTGAAACCAAACGTCAAGTAACGAATAAGACGTTTGAAGACTAGTTGTCTATGTGCTTGTGTGTATATTCGTGTTTTGGTGGAATTAAAGATTGTGTGTTTGAGGTTTAAATCAGTGGTGATGACCCTGGGACTTAGATGATCATGATTCATTCATAACATCTGGGTACTACTCCGTTAAGGACCTACGATGCTACTTATGGAGGACCACCAAGCATGGTTGACGGCCCCAAATGATGACACGTGGATGCATCAATAGCCCGTCAGTCTTTGGCGTCGACCAGGACTACTAATCCTGTAACTTATGGGGTTACAGAGCAAAAGAATAGACCCATTAATAGAATGTTATTCTAGTAATGGTCCGTCATTGGGGGCGTCAAATGGGCACCTGCAATAGTTATAATTTGCGCCCAATATAGGAATGAGTTAGTAAATTCAACCAAAGTCTTTTAAAGGGAATGCATGATTTTTTAGGTATATTTAGGTATTTTAAGTGTATTAAATTGATTAAACCCCCTTTGACACCCTAAAACCGAAATCAAAACCCTTTTCTCCTAAATGTACAACCTCTAAAATGACATTGACGAAACAAGATCCTAACACGTATTTCATAAGGTTTTAAAGTGCAAAAATTGTTTATAATTATGTTTATAGGTACTGTCTAAAGTTTGGAGATGTTTGGAGGTCAAAGGTCCAAGAACGTCCATGACGTTCAAAATTTTTGCCTTGAAACATGCTTGTGTTTGTTAGTTTGTTTTTTAATGGTTTACATATTCATTTTAGTTGAAATTGATATTAGGGGATCTTAACATGTGTACAAGAATATTTGGGTTTTAATTCCAGGTAAAACTCTCCTGGGACCAAGAAAAGGATCCGTGAGGAGGACCCAACTTGTAGCCCAAAAGCTGTCAAAACAAGCCCAACCTACTAGCGGTAATAAACGGACCATATGTCCATCTATGCCACGTAGTAGTGAGCGTAGGTTCAAACTTAGTGGTATGAGATTAATATCCCAATGTTATACTTTGATCCAACTACGGCTTGCCAGCATGGCCCATGGATGGATAATCGAGGCGTCAACTACCAATCGTCGATGGGCCTCCAATTTCCTACAGTGTTTCGGACAGCTCAAGGGTAAGTTGGGAATTTCACCTAGACTTCCTAAAATAATTTGGGCGGTTTTTTAAGGTTATTTTTTGTAGTTTCAGTGGTTTTATAAGTTCTGAACAATTAGATGAATTCATTATTTCAACATCAAAACCCAAAACCTCTAAAGAACTCTCCAGAACACCATTGAAGCTTGAAGGAAGATTGGATCTTGAATCTTCGTTTATCCATAATTAGAATTCAGTTTTCTTGTTTAGAATCAATAAGTGTATGGTTCTCATCCTTGAATCTCTTTTTTTTTCAAGGATCAATCTTCAGAGTGGTTTTTTCGAAGACTTCCTCAAAAGATGAACTTCTAAATTGATTTCTAGCCATGTGTTCTTGGAAAAAAACTTTTTGAAGTAATTTATTATGACTGAATTGTTGTTTATCTGATGATTTTAAACTAAAATTCCAATGAACCCATACAAATCATGAAATCCTAGTTTTTGATTATAGTATAGGTGATTTGAGCATATCTCTATACTATTGAATTCTTGTGTTATTTACTTTTGGCTATTGAATTATGAAACAATCATGTTAGAATTTTATGAAGGCTGTAATAAATTGATGAATTCATATTGTTCTATCTTATATCAATGTATATTGTTATTATTGGATTGAATTTATGATCATGTCTATTGGTAAGATCTTTTTGGAATGAATTGGTTGATTTTCTTATGGATTGGAGATGCTCTGATTCGATTGGTAGTATATTCACCAAACTTTCCCTATATTCTGTATTATAGGTCTTGAGTTATTATTGTGTTTTATATGGTCAACTTATGCTTGATGCGTTTATGTCTTATACTTGTGAAAAACGTGGTTTCATCGGCATTATTTTATTAATTATGATATTTTTACATTGTATCTTTAATATGTCATCATTGTGAAGGTTCATATGAGTGGTGTATTTATGAAGTCAATTATGCGTTCTTCTAATTGAATATAGGTGATCATGATAAAATATTCTGATGCCTTGTATATCTATACTTCTTATTGGTGTGTGAATCTTCCTAGTTGACTATATCTGTCTTCTGATTGATTATAGTGATGTTTCCATAATGTGTGTAGGGTAAAGTATAGTGTAATTAGTTTTATATGCTACATGAATCCTAATGTACATGAGATAATATGCAAAGGAAGTGTGTCTTGTTTAGGCAGACATATGTCCCTTACCTGATACATGAAGAATATGAATATTAATCCTTGTCTTAGTAGGCTAAATAAACTTTGTCGTTAAGGTATATGTATGAATTAATATGATCTTGAATAAGGTAAATAAGGTCACTTATGTGTAACCTTTTAGAAGGAAGGTTATGATATCCTTGATGTTGAAAATCGTAATGGTATCTTTTCGTGTGAATGGTGGACTTAAGGTTCCTTGGAAGGATCAGCATGAAATTATTATCACGAAATTCATAGAGCTATCTTAATAACCATTGTAGGAAACCTTTGGGGACTGTCATTGGTAATGTGTAGTATAATTTTGTTATAAACAAGATGTGATGTCTCTTTATATGATTTTTTATTTAATTATTTTATGAGAACCAAGGCTAGAACGGATTGAATATATTTGGGGAGTCGATCTAGTTTTAAGATGAGGCTAGAGTACAAATAAACCCTTCATATTATTTTACCATGTGTCTATATGGGTTTTGTCCTATTTCTACCATTGGCAAGTAGAACACCCTCTATCGGAGTAGGGTTTGACTTCGGATTCTGTGCCTAGTTTAATTTTGCTATGTCGTTTATTGCCTATTCTTATTATATTCGATACATGTTAATGTTGGATAAGTATTATGAAGTTTAGGTAGTGGAATGGGACACTAACTAGACATTGTACGACTACACTTTTACGATGTTAGTATATGAGTTGCCTAGGTCTTCTCCAAGACCATTATGTGAATGTCCTTGTATTTTTAATGTCTCCTTAATGGTTTAATGAAAACAATGACTTTAACAAGTTCTATGATAATGAAAACGTACTTATCTAAAGTACCTTTCAGGATTTCTTATGTAGTCTTGGAGAGGGTGTATGAACGTTCTCTTCACGTCTTACTTAGATGAGTCTTAGAGTAATTCTAGATAGGGAGTCAAATGTATGAAATGGGAATAATCTTATCTTAGTTAACCTAAAGGATAACTTATGTGTGTGTGAAGGGGTTGTATAGGTTGTCACTTCATAACTCACTAAAGTGAGCCTCAACACAATCTTTGGTAGGAGGGTCTCATGGTTATGTGAATTGAAGTGATATTTGTGTTATTTTACGAAATGTGACAAAAATCTGCTTATGTTGACTTATTGTGATATCTTATGCATGTTTTTTGGAGTTTTACTTAAAAAGAGAATGATTTATAAAAATGTCCTTTTTATCATGATTTTATGCATTATTTCATACTTAGTACATTCTAATATACTAATTGCCTATATTTCATATATCTCTAAAGGTGTAGGAGGTATTTGAGTCACGAAGTGGAAGCTTGGATTTGTGTTCATTCAAGCAAGTGTCGGGATGTGCTCACTAGATTTGAGGACATCAAAAATGTTTAGTTTTTCTTATTGAAATCATTGTATTAGACATACTTATTTATATATATTGAAGTATGGGTGCATCCATAGTATTTGTATGCCTAAGTGGCGACTTTAAGACTTAACCTTTCTTTATGATTTCCTAAAAGAGATATTTTGAGGTATTATTTCATCTAAAATGTTTTATTTCCGCACTACTTTTCATACTTGTTGTACAATGAATGATGTTAAAGGGATTATACAATACCACTGAGGAGTCAACTACGTCGTGCCAGTATTCGAGAACACAATATCTTGTAGGGTGTAATATCGAGCGTGAAAAAATTGGTATTAGAGAACAGATTATGAAGTAGTCTTTAGGAATCTAAATATTCACTAGAGCTACATCTAATAGAGTCTTGTTCACATGTGTGAGTCGGACACACCTATGAGTGAGAGGCTATAGGAAGATATAGTTTCACTTTCTTCATCAATCTTATGTCGTGTCAATAGAATTGAGGTTATAGGTGTCTCTTCCTAATATCTTCTCTAACGTTTTTACAAAATGACTATAAGAATAATGTCTTAAGAAAGGGTGGAAGAGGAAGTGGTGAATGAGGAAATTCCCCGAGGTGAATTGGATCCACTAGGAGTTCAAGTTCCTCAAGATGCTAAAGTTCCTTTCCAAGCTAATGAAGTTCCTATTGCATGTTGAATTGTGTTTAAGAAGTCTTGTTGAAATTAAATTTCATTGATCCCTTGCATTATGCATATAATGAAGTTATATTTATGTTGTAAAATGAATTATATGTTTTTGTCTTATATATTGTCATTCTTCCATCACAAATTGCTTAAATGTTATATTATTGAATGCTTTAGAATAATTCACTTTAAGGCTTGGTTGTTCACTATAATGACTTTAATATTTTTACTAAATTGTGTTTTTATTGATAAAGGTAGAATTGATGTATATGAGAATGATAATGTGTGGACAAGGATTTTTTCCTATTTGAAATGATGAATATGAGTCTTATTGTGTGATTAGAGGTATATTAGTTTATATCATTCTTGTTGAGGTTTGAGTCTCTTGGTTATGTCTAAATTGGTGTTCCTACTAATTGTGTATTCTATCTATGTGTGGTATGTATGCTAGTATTAAGTTTCTTGTCTTTTGAAAGTGCCTAAAATGAAGCAACCGTACTTTGAGGATGAATGTTTTCCAAGTGGGGTGGGGAATGTAACACCTTTAAAATGATTTAGGTGAAACAGAACCCTACACGTTTGTCATAAGATTATTAGTTCCAAAAATTCTTTATTATTATGCTTATAGGCAGTTTATAAGCTTAATTGTGTTTGTAGTTCAAATGTCCATGACGTTTGAATGTTTTGCCTTGAAATGTAGTTGTGTGTCTTAGTGTGTTTTTCCAAGTTTTAGGTGTTCGTTTTGGTTGAAACAGATGTGAGGGGTTTCTAACATGTGTAAGAGTATATTTGGCTTGAAAATGCTGTAAAAATCCCCAAGGAACAACCAAAGGATCCTTGAGGAGGACCTAACTTCTAATCAAAAAGCTATCAAAACCAGCCCAACCATTGAGGAGTCATCAACGGACCGTAAGTTCATCGCCTCACCGTTGTTGTGAATGTAAGTTGAACCTTAGTGGAAGTAGCCTAAGCTCCCTAATTTGAACTTCTCATGTAATCGACGTCTTGCCAGAATGTCCTATCAATGGATGAACGAGGCGTCAATTGGCAACCATTGATGGGCCTGCAATTTCCTACAGTGTCTCGGCCAGCTCAAGGGTATGTTGGGAATTTCACCTAGACTTCCTATTAAAATTTTGGCGGTTTCTTATGGTTCTCTTGTGTATTTTTTAAATGGGTTTATAGGTCTTGAACATTTAGATGAATTCATTATTTAAAAATCAAAACCCAAGACCCTTAAAGAACTCTCTAGAACAACATTGAAGATTGTTTTCTCCATCAGTATGCACTAAATTTTTTTGTTTGGAATCAATTAATGTATGGTTTTCATGCTTGAATCTCTTCTTCAGGGATACAATCTTGAATGTGGTTTTCCAAGACATTCTCAAAAGACAAACTTCTAAATTAAATTCTAGCAATGGGTTCTTGCATAAATCATTTAGAATCAATGTATTATTATTGTATTGCTATTCATTTCATGATTTTAGACAATAATTCCAATGAACCCATGCAAATCATGCAATCCTAGGTTTTGACTATATTATGGGTCTGATCATATCTTTATACGATTGAATTCTTTTGTAGTTTACTTTTGGCAATTGAATTATGAAAGAATCATGTTAGAATTGTATGCAGGCAATACAAAATTGAAAGATTCATATTTTATTATCTTGGATCATTGTATATTGTGATTGTTGGATTTAATTAATGATCATGGCAATTTGAAAGAGCAATTATGGATTGAAATTGTTGAATTGGCTATGGGTTGGAGATGTTAAAATCTGATTGGTGGTATGTTGGCCTAACATTCTCTATATTGTGTACTATTGGTCTTTAGTTATAATGATGTTTTATATGGTCCACTTATGGTGGTGGAGCTTATGTGTTATACTTGTGCATAATGTGGCCTTGTTCGCAGTACTTTATGAATTATTATGTTGTAATGTTGTATCTTTAATATGTGATCATTGTGAAGGTTCATATTAGTTATGTCTATCTATGAAACCAAGAATGTGTTCTTCTAATTGAATATAGGTGATCATGATAGGTTATAGTGATGCCTTGTATGAGTATACTTGATATGGAGTGTGAATCATACTAGTTGACTATATGTTTCTTTTGATGGACTATCATGATGTTTCTATAAGGTGTGTAGGGTGACTTATAGTATACCTAGTTGTCCCTAATGCTACATGATTCATATTGGTCAGGATATAAGATTATAATGAAGAGTTTCTTGTTTAGGTAGACCTATATCCCTTACTTGATACATGAAGAATGTTATTATGAATCCTTCACTTAGTAGGATAAAAAACATTTATCATGAATGTATATGTATGAATGGAATAAGATCTTGAATAAGGTAAAGAAAATCATTCGTGTGAAAGTATTATAAAAAAGTTATCGTTGAAGTTTAAACCTGAAATTATAATCTTCTCGTCTGAAGGGTGGATTTAGGGTTGGTTAGATGGAACGATATAAAATCATCCTTAGGAAATTTATAGAGATATCTTAATACCATTGTAGGAAACTTTAGCGGACCTTCTCAGGTAAGGTGTAGTGTCATTTGCTTATGAACCATATATGGTACCTCTTCACATGCTCCTTTATTGAATTACTTTATGAGAACCGAGTGTGTATGCTTGAGGAGTGTCTATAGTTGTAAGATGAGGCTAGAGAACAAAACAACCCTTGATATTCCTTAACCATGTCCCCACATAGGTTGTGTCCTAGTTCTACCATTAGCAAGTAGAAACCCTCTATCGGAGTAGGGTTTAACTCCATATTCCATGTCTATCTAACATGGTATATGTCGGTTTTTGCCTATTCTCATCATGATAAATACATGCTAGTGTTGGATAAGTACTATGATTTTAGGTAGTTGAATAGGACGATATCTAGATATTGCACGACTAGGTTCTGTATATGTTAGTATGTGACTTCCCTAGGTCTTCACTACCACCATTATGTGAATGTACTTAAATGTAGAATGTCTCATAAATTGTAGAATGAACATAATGATTTGGGTAAATTTGATGTTAATAAAAAAAATACTTATTTACAGTAGCATTAGGGATTGCTTGGGTAGGCTTTGCGATGGTGTATGGGTGTTCTCTTCATTTCTTACTTGGGTGAGTCTTATAGTTATTCTAGGTAGGGAGTTAAACGTATGAAATTGAAGAATCTAATCTTAGGTAATCGAAAGGATCACTTAGTTGTGTGTGAAGGGGTTATATAGGAGGTCACTTCATAACTCACACGTAACACCCAAAAATGAGTTAGGTTTTCTAGATCTTAACATGTTTTTCATAATGTTCTAAGGTCCTAAAATTGTTTATAATGTTTTTTTGAGGCTGTGACTAAATATTTAGGTTAATTGGAAATCAAACGTCAAGGGACTAGTAAGACGTTCAACGACTAGTCACCTATGTTCCTCATGTATCTATACGTACTTATATTTGTAATTAATTAGCTTACGAGGTCTTTATATGAGTTATAACTATATTTATAGGCAGTACATATGTTTTATGAAGTTTGGAGGTCAACATCCAACACGTTCAAAAGTAGTCCTTGAGACGTACATGTATATCTTCAGTGTGCCTTGCATGATTAGATGTGTTTTACGTCTTTGTTTTGGGTGAAACTGATGTTGAAGGTCCATGACATGTAAAGGTATCCATTTACATTAGAAACATCCGGGAAAGACTCCCCAAGGGCCCCGCAAAAGCCCCTTAAGAAGGACCCAAAGGCTATCGAGGCACTGCCTTCGCATTGTCAATCGACGAAGCAAAAGGACGTCTAGTTAGTCCACCAATGACCTGTCGATGGTGAGGAATCAATGGAAATTTAGTGTTGTGAAGTCTTAAACCTGTTGTCAAGCCTCAGACCCAAATTCAGCCTGCTGTATAGTCTCGTGCCGGCGGTATAGTCCGTTGATGGACCTGCTGGCCGTCAATGGGTCCGTCAATGCAGGTTGTGTTAAATTTTAAAGAAAACCACATGATAACCTGAACATATTTTGTTTTTTTGGTTATTTTTGGGTGTATTTAAGTTATAAAAAACGTGACAACCCCATGCCCAATTCAATTCACAAAAAATTAGACTTGTCTCCCAAACAAAACTCTCTGTAGAACCTCCATTGAAGGTGAACTCAATAACAGCTTGGACCTTGGATTACCATGGGTAATTCACTATGTTGTTGAGGTATTCTTCTACATTATGGTATGGTTATCCTTCATCTCTATTTAATCTTCCATCTAGAGAAATCCATTCAATGTTTTTAAAAGCAAGTTTATGATCAAATCTCTTCTTCTTCAATCTAGCCATCGGTTCGTTATCAAAACGTTTTAAAAAGCTTTGTCATGATGAATTTATGATAATGTGTTTATTTTAACATGGATGTCAATCCAATTGCATGATGAACCCAAGCTCCCTTCAAACGATCATTTTAGCCTAAGTGTGAGTGTGATCTTGAATTGATGTTGATTGAATTTTGATTCTAGCATGTTGAAATGCTTATACCTACTGCTTACATTGTAATGTGATGATTAATTATGTGTTATTGGATCAATGTGGAATGATTCATGAAGACTTGATCCCTACACCTATATTTTTTTAATATATGGCATTCACTATAATATTGACTCTATAATGCATGAATGAGGGATTCGCTTGTGTAGGGATAATTGTATATATTTATTAATTGTGGGTATTAATCCTTAAATATCTAAACAAAGGAGTGTTGGTAAGGATTAGTTTACATTCTATTAGCCTATAGTTTTACTATGCAATGAACATGATGTGATATAAGTTCTAGTGTAAGTGAAGCATGCTTTAGACTATGTTATTATGTTTTTAGATACTTCCCTAGATTGGAATTTTTGATTTATTATGATTACTGATCATGATGATCAAATGAAGGAATACTAGTAAGTGATCTATGTGTCTCTACTTTGTAGTGTATTGGTGATGAAGTGTACTTGTTAGTAGCATGATCTTGTAGTGGCTGATGCGTGATTTTGTATACATAAAATTATATTGAGCTACTTCCCCATACGTGAATTGTAAATGAAAATGGTGAATTGATAAATGAAGATCAAAGATTGATGAATTGGAAAGAATTATTCTTCCCCTCTAGTTTTCTGTATATTAGGTAGTTGATGAAGCCTTGTAGGGCATTGTGTGGTATGGTGCACTTATGGTGTCAGTGTTTACATTATTTGTAATATATATGTGATCTAATCGTGGATTTAAAGGAAATTATACTATGAATATGTGTTGGTGATGAACACCCTATGTAAAGCCCTTGCCTAGTCTATTGTAGTTATTATCTAGGCTATGTTGCAAGTGTTATGAGCATGTGAATGATTATATTGGGGGTCAATTAGGTACTGCCTTAAATGAGTATAAATTGTTCATTATCCCTTACCTATGTACACTTATGTGAATAGGTGAATAGCTAAAGTAAGGAGTCTTGGACATAATGTGAAGATTGTTTTGTCTCCTATTCTAACTTGTGTTGTGTGGTCTATGCTTTAAGGTGAATTGTGGTCCTATGAGGGTTACTGCCTCAATGTGTGGGTTATAGCCCTTATGTGATCGTGTTTACCAATGTACAAACAAACACTCACACTCCATGCATGCTTAAAGATAGTAAAAGTTCATGGTGTCTAAATGAAAGCTTAATTCTCATATGCACTAATGTCTACTACTATGAATGTAAAGTATATGTATACGAAGTATGATATGTATTCCCTGAACTAGGATAACTTTATAGGTGTACTAGTATGGGCAAGGGTATGGTACCCTGTCTATGCATTGCACATGTGTACCTTGATTGGATAGTTCCTAGGTTTGGTTTACAATGTACATGAATATGAATGCATGGTTATGTTAATGTATAACCATGTGTGGTCTTAATGTGTTGTCTGAAAGGGCTGCTCACATATATGTATATACACACACAGGATTGAGGAAATAGTCAATTGAGGGGACATAAAAGGTGTGTCAAGTTAACCCTAAACTAGATAGGTGGTTTACATATGTTATGTCTAAGTGAAAGAATTTACCACATGATTTAGGTTGATAAAGTATCATCTATGACCTATGATCCAATCATATGAGGAGACAATCTCCTAAATACTAATTTTACAAAGTAATGTGAATTAAGGCTTATCTTAAAAGGAACTTAGCTTAGCACCGAGTCAACTTGAAGATGAGGGGTATCCCTTCCCATTATAGGATGGTAGGTCACCATAGACCTTATGAGATGGTTAGACTCATATCCAAAAGGTCATAGAGTGATGTTTCAATAGTGGATAACTACAATGCCCCATTTATCCTAAAGAGGGTTCCCACATATACCTCCAAGTTCCATAACTATGCTTGCCACATAATATCTAGCAAGTCATTTCACTTAGTATGATAACATGTATTTATGTTCCTTATGCATGATTTTGTAGTGTTTTCTACTTGTTGTGATGAAATACATGATATGAGTCAATATGAAGTAATTTTATTGTATATGCATTATGTTGGTCTTAATGACTAAATGATGAATGTATTGTTGACATAAATGATTTTGTGTATATTTTCTTGTTGATGTATGAAAATAATGTTTGAAGGCTTGTGGTCTCATCATAGGTTTACTAAGTATGTGTGAGGTTATGGGGTTTCACATGTACATTGCACTAGTAGACTTAGATTGTGATTGTGAGTAATGTCCTATATTGCTTAATTTGATGTGAAGTTAGTATATGTACAAGTTGATGTAGCTTACTATAAAGTCATTAGAGTCTAGACCTAAATGTGTCTATGAGGTGTTACACATTTATGATTGTATAT
Organism: Solanum lycopersicum; assembly: GCF_036512215.1. Lineage (NCBI taxonomy): Eukaryota > Viridiplantae > Streptophyta > Magnoliopsida > Solanales > Solanaceae > Solanum > Solanum lycopersicum. The sequence goes on from NC_090805.1 coordinate 24,574,122, forward strand.
GATTGGATTATGTGGATTGTGTGGATTAAAATCTTGTCGCCATAAGGTGATTCATTGAACTAAGTATCACTAAAGGGTTACATGGGATGTTAGTGATTTAAAGAAAAGAAGTTCACTGTAAAATAATATAATTCACTGTAAATGGAAAATATGTTACTGTAAAATGGTACTAAAATTCTTTAAATGCATTATATGTCTTGATATGATGTACGATCGTTGCATATAGCTATATGAAGTATGTGAATTTTATAACTACTATTGTATCAAAGTTTTAAGAAGAATTCTCAAAAAGGCATGAAGCATGGTTTCAAGAAAAATGTCCCTTTTTTAAATGCATATTTTTTCATGGCTATCATACTTAGTGCATTCATTTACTAACTCCATTCTCCTCTACCTTTTTACACAAAGTATAGGTTAGGATGCTTAAGGGATGTCTTTAATGGTGAGGACCTTGTTATGTGATTCCGAAGCTCAAGGAAAGGAATCGTTAAGTTCAAGGATTTCCTATGTTGTGTCTTTACTATAGAGTTATGTATGAGGATAGTTATGAATTATGTTCTATGGTTCGTGACCCTAATGTACTCTTATGATTTTTAGTCTAGGATGACAAAAAGATACTAGAGTCTTAAACCATATATTATGATATTTCAATATAAATGAATTGATGTTCTATGATATGATGTGCTAAGAAAGTTTTAAATTTTCCTATGAGAATGCGATGAGTGATAACTATGGGATTATACAAGACCTCCGAGAGGTCAAGTATGTCATGTTACTTCTAGGGGGTGCTCCCCGGACCTGACAAACGTAGTATCAGAGCATGAGGTTTATTAAAGTGGTTTTAGGTTCCAAAAATCTCACGCCTAGTAGAGTCTCGATCAATGGTGGTGAGTCACGACACATCTATTAGTGAGAGGCTATAGGACAGTAGAGTTTCCCTTCTTCATCATTCTCTTGTCATCCCATAGAACATAATTATTTAAGATCTCTGTCTTACGTTTTCTTGTCCGGTGGTTTTTTAGATGTGGACGCTTGGATGAGATAGTATCTATATGCTTGAGAGAAGAGGTAAGTTTGATACTTATCTTGGTTTTATGGATGAATGAGTATGTATGAAGGTGAGATTTGGTATTGTTTGAATATGTGATTCCCTTTTGTAGCTAGACATGATATCTATACGAAATGGCTTGTTATGTTGACAAATGTGTGTCATGATATCGTGAAATCGTGTTAGAAGTTATTATTCCTATAATGAGTCTCCTTTTGGATTGGCATACTGCTATATGATTTTGCCTAATCATAGTCTTATATTATGGTTTGAGCTTGAAATGCTTTGAAGAATGTAGTAAATAGCTAAATGAGCATGTTTCCTATATATGTCGGTTTAGTAGTTCTAATTTATCCCCTTGTATATGAGTTTTGCATCATAACTGCTTTGTATGGATGGATGTCCTTTGTGTACTCTTGATCCTAGAAGTTAGGGTAGCATGCTTGTTTTGGTAGGGTGATAATGTGGGTTGAGTGACTTTGAAGTTACCTTACTTTAAAGTATAAAGAAAAGAAAGAGTCCTTATGGTTAAGTCTCTTCTATTGTTTCCCCTAAATATTGTATTACCTTTGTGTCTATGGTATTGTTTAAAACCTTATGTAAATTGGATATTATGACCGTACTTTATGATTGAGGATAATTTTCCTAGAAGATAACGTTTAGAATGCCTTTATTATTCCTAGGTTGAGTTATTGTAAGATCTTCTAATGTGAAAATTATTTTTAAGTGATGAAATGGAGGTTGATAGGTTAAGATGCTCTTAAGGTTGGGTTAAATTGCTCTTAATTGGGTTTACCCTAAGTGGGGGATGGTGATTGAATAGTATGGTTGTAGATATATTTATCTTGCCTTCTATTCTTACTTGAGTTAGCTTGAAAGTAATTAATTTTTTAGTATGCTTGTTTATGATACGAGCTTTGACTGAAGTATGAATTGCATGACCTCTCTATGTTTGCCATGTCTTGATTGATACTATCCTAAGGATATTTTTAGGATTCTAAAAGTATATGAAACTTTTTTTGAAAAAATACATGTTTTCTCATGTTGATTGTGCATCTTAATATGCTAGTTGTGCATTTAACTTTATGAGATAAGGTAAGAAACATTGTTGTGGTTATTTTTGATGTGTAAGGCTTAGATTTAAGTGTAAAAAATTAAGTCTCTCTGAAATTTTTAATGTTGAGTCTCTTCAAAATTATGTTAGTTTTATTTTGTGGAAAGCACGATTGTAGGATTCCTTTTTGAGAAGTAAAGGCATGTTTAACTAAGTGCCCTTGTGTGTGCCTATAAACTCTGTTATTTCCTCAAATTTATGTTTCTTATGAAAGCTAGTGAGATGCTACAAACATAAATATTCGAAATTACTTCCTATTGTTGTGATGTTTCTTGTGTAAACTACCATTTAGACTTCACTAGGAAGAATGTTTGAGCATACTATGTTTACAAGTTGAGAAATCCTCATTTTACAGTAAAGTTGATTTTTGTGCCTTGCTTGGGTAAGGACTAATTATACATGCAAGTGTGTTGAGGAGAAAGTAATTCCTCCATAGACACAACTAAGCATGGTATTGTTGAGTATTACAATCATGGCACTAGGTCTAACTAATAAAGATCGTTGTTGATTCAATTAATCCAAGTCTATGTGTATTGATGTATTAGTGCCTATTTACATGATGATCTTTTAATTAAAAAATGTTAAATGATCATGTTATAATTAGGAGAAGGATGTTCCTCCTATGGAAATGAAAAGTGCCTATGTGTTTGATGCATTAAACATGAGTGAGTAAAAATGTGGCTTGTTTGGGTTGCATTGAGAGCTAAATAGTTTTATGTTGTGTTCCTTTTATGTTTGGTGCATTGTCTTCTATGTGATTATGTTATCAATATTGTGAGCTAATTTATGATTCATTGAAGTCCTTGTTATGCTTAAGGTGTCCCAAGTGTCATTCAAGGACGAAAGTTCCAAAGTGGGGGATATTGTAAGACCCCAGAATGATTTACAATCTCTAGATCCTAACATATTTGTTTTAAGGGTATATGTTTATAAAGTTTACAATGTCTATATAAGGTGGTATTGAGGCCTTGACTAAAGAATAATCTTAATTTGAAGTCAAACATCACGGGACTATGAAGACCTTTGATGACAAGTCAATTATGTGCCTCATATGTCTATACGTATTTATATTTATATTTAATGAGATTATGAGGTTCTTATATGATATATAATGATTTTATAGTCATTATCTTAAATTTCATGAATTTTTGAGGTCAAACATCCAAGAATGTCCAAGATGTTCAAAAGTAGCCCTTCAGACATGCATGTATGTCTTGAGTGTGTCTTGCATGTGTTTAATGTATTTTAGGAGTTCGTTTTAGGTTAAATTGATGTGGAAGGTCCTTGATATATTAAGGTATATATTTTCATTGGAAACGTTTGGGTACGACACCCCATGGTCCCCATAAAAGGCCGTCAAGAAAGACCCAAAGGCTGTCGAGACACTGCCTTGGAATTTTCAATCGATGAAGCCAAAGGACGGATCATAAGTCAACCAACGGACCGTCGATGGTGAAGGCTTAAACATGTTGTCAAGCCTCAGACCAAAACAAAGACCTGCAACATAGTCCATCGATGGACTTACTGGGCGTCGATGGGCTAGTCGATGCAGGTTGTGTTAAACTCTTACACACACTGTTCCATTATGCGGTGAATGTGAAATTTACCCAACATTACACCCTGACCCTAGTTGGTTTATTTGGTAATTTTTTTGGTGTAGTTAAGTGATGAAAAATGTGACAATGTCATGCCCTATTTAATTAACAAAAAAATAGACTTCCCTGCCAAACAAAACTTTCCCCAGAACCTCCATTGAAGGTGATACTTAAGAACATCTTGGATCTTCTATTTCCATGGGTTCTTCATCATGTTTTAGAGGTATACTTCTACCTTATGGTATGATGATCCTTCATTTCTAGTTAATCTTCTATCTAGAGAGTTCCTTTCAAATATTTTTCAAAGCAAGTTCATTATCAAATCTCTTCTACTTTAATCTAGCCATGGGTTCTTTCTCAAAACGTTTTAAAAGACTTTATCATGATTAATTTATCATAATGTATTGAGTTTAACATGTATTTTTTTTTCTAGTTGCATGATGAACCCATGATCCTTTCAAACTATCATTTTAGCCTATGTACAAACTTTGTGATTTTTAATTGATGTTAATTGAATAATGATTCTAGCATGTTTAATTACTTATAACTACTTCCTACATGGTAATGTGATGATGAATTATGTGATATTGGATCTATGTGGAATGATTCTTGAAGACTTGATCCCTAATCCTATATTTTTTTAATAAATGGCATTCACTGCGAAATTGACCCTATATTGCATGAATGTAGGATTCGTTTGTGTAGGATAATTGTATCTAATGCCTTACATGTATATTGTTGAAGAATTGTGGGTATGAATCCTTAATGATTAAAACAAAGAAGTGTTGGGAAGGAGTGATTTACATTCTCTTAGCTTATAGATTTACAATTCTATAAACATGATGTGATATAACTTTTAGTGTAAGTGAGGCATGATTAAGACTTTTTTATTATGTTTTTAGTTATTGCCCAAGAATTGAATTGTTGACATATTATGAATGATGATCAAACTAAGGAGCACTACTAAGTGATCTATGTCTCTCTACTTTCTAATGTATTGGTGATGTGGTGTACTTGTTAGTAGCATGATCTTGTAGTGGATTATTCATGATTTAGGTTATATCAAATTATATTTAAATACTTCTCTATACAATAATTGTTGATATAAAAGGCTAGTTGATCAATCATGATCAATGATTGATGAATTGGTAAGAATGACTCTTCCCCTCTAGTTTTCTATAAAATGGATAGTTGAAGAAGCCTTGTGTGGCATTGTGTGGTATGGTCCTCTTATGGTGGTGGTTATTACTTTATTACCAATATATATGTGATGTAATCATGTCCTTTAAGGCAATTATACGATGAATTTGTGTTGGTAAGGAACAACCTGTGTGAACCACTTGCCTAGTCATCTATACTAGTTATGATCTAGGGTATGTTGATAGTTTTATGAGCATGTGAATGATTATTTCGGGGGTTTATTAGGTTTTACCTTAAATGAGTATAAGTGCTTCATGATCCCTTACCTATGTATCCTTATAGGAATGTGTAAATCACTAGAGTAAGGAGTCTTGAATGTAATGTGACGATTGTCTTTTCTCCTATGATAAGTTGTGTTGTGTGCTCTATTCTTAAAGGTGCCTTGTGGTCCTAAGAGGATGGCTGCCTCAATGTGTTGTTGATAGCCATTATGTGATCATGTTTACCAATGTACACAAACACTCACATATCATGCATGCTGAAAGATATTAAACGTTCATGGTGTCTATATGAAAGGGTAGTTCTCATATGCACGAATGTCTACTTCTATTAATGTAAATTATATTTGTGTATCAGGTATGTTATGTATTCAATTAATTAGGATGACTTGATAGGTGTACTAGTATTGGCAAGGGTATGGGACCTTGTCTATGAATTGCTCATGTGTACATTGATTAGATAGTTCCTAGGTTTGGTTTCCTATGTACATGTATATGAATGCATATTTTGTTAATGTATGAACATGGGTGGTCTTAATATGTTATGTAAAAACCACTCACATATCTGTATATTACGCACATGAAAGGGATAAATAGATTTTTCAAAGGGACATGGGTTCACAATGCAATTGGATTGAAATTCACGTTACAAAATAAATATTATCATCAGTTCATCAGGATTAGTCCTTTAAAAACATTTTGAGAACGAACCCATGGCTAGATTGTCGAAGGCAAAGTTTAAAAATCTATTTTGAAAACATTGACAACAACTCTCTAGATTGAAGGTTAAATAGAGATGAAGGATCACCATATCTTTATTTAGAAGAAAACCTCTTAACCATTATGAAGAATCCATAGGAGTCCAAGTTCCTTGTTGTTTTTGAGCTTCACCTTCAATCTTTCTACAAAAAATTTGTTTTGAAGGGAAAGTCTAATTTGTGTAGAATGGATTGGGAATGGGTTGATCACGTTTTTCATCACTTAAATACACCCAAAAAATAAAAAATAAAACTAGTTGGGACATTTTAGGAAGTGGGATTAATTTCTGATTCACGTTTTAAGTGAGCAGTGGCTAGGCAACCTGTTACAGCCAGCACCAACGGCCAGCATCGATACCCAGTAGGTCCATTGATAGATCGTCTGTGGCTTTAGTTGATTTGATTTTGGGCTATTATTGGATGAGACTTCCCCACTCTAAGTGATGATTGATTCCTCCCCATCGATGGGGCTTCAGTCGACAAATTGGGCATCGTTTGGTTTAGTCAACTTACACTGCCAAGGAAGTACTGCGGCAGCCTTTGGGTTCTTCTTGTGGGACTCTTGCATGTCCTTGGGGATTCTTACCTGGGAGTTTCAAACACAAATATGAAAATTAAGAAGGAAAGGACCTTCCTCATTAGTTTCAAAAAAAAACTACACGTAACATGTCCAAACATGCTAGGTACAATTAAGACACACACATGCATCACTCAAGTGCTAACTTAAAAAGGTCTTGGACGTTTGAGATCTAACCTTCATAAAACTCCATGAATTTACTATAAACATCATTATTAGTCGTATGATAACCTCATAAAATCATGAAACACACATAATCACATAAAAACAAATAAGGCCCTGTAAGGTGACTAGTCATCGAATGCCTTGGCCATCCCTTGACGTTTCACATCCAAATGACTTCAAATCAACCAAGAGTACCTTAATAAACTCTAGTAACATGTTAAAAAATTTATAGGTACAAGTGTAACAACCTTAACATGAATATGCTTAGTATTGCTTTATCTGTCTAGATGCCTACGATTAGACCGTGTTCACATGTGTTCATGTTTTTTGAATCAGATCTGTAAACCGTTGCTACAGACAAGATATCTAACTTGGGGATTTATTTTATCTATAAATGTTGTTTCCAACTATGTTGGGATCTCTAATATGAAAATTGAATTGAAGAAGTTTTTACCGGACTTAAAAAAGGAAAATATTGGCTTTGGAGTGTCTAGGGGTAAAATGGTATTTTTCTAAGATAAGGTTAGTATAGTAATAACCCTAAATATATATTTAATTATTTAATTAATAAGGTGTAGAGGCATTTTGGGGAGCGAGGGCCGAAAATTGGCTCTTGAAGGGAAGTTTTGCTCCACCCGGGTTCGAACCTAGGTGGAAGTAATGAATTAAATTATTTTTAATTTAAGTTGTTAAATTAATGTAATTGATTTATCTTTATTATTTATTAGCTTACTTAAAATAAAATTAAATCAGATTTTTAATAAATACATAAAAACCTTAACTGACTATATCCTAAACTAGACTCCTAATCCTAAGAAAACACTTCTCTCCCATGCTCATCTATCTCTCTCATGTCTCTATCACTCTCACTCACGATTATCTCTTACAAATAACCTCAGAGAACAGTAGTTAAGAGAAAGTTCTTCACACTTGAAGAACTCACAGCGGAAATATAAGAAAACAAATGAAACTAATCATGTAGGCAAGAAGAAGTTTCTCAGTCGAGTTGGTGTTGACATTGAGGGGGTTTGAAAGTGACCTTGGGTGAATGTTTTCGGCAGCATGTTGAGTGTTTAACTTCAAAAAGGTATTGGTTCTCTTCTCTCTTTGTCCCTTTCCCATGAGACCGCTAAGGTTCAAACAAATCTATTCCGAAAACTATGGTTGTTCCCAGTTGCATCTCCCTGTCACTAGCTCCAATTGAATCATAGGTTTGTTATGTTTGCTGGTAGAACACTAGGGATGAAACATGTTTTTGTGATTATTGTATTTTTTTTCTATGTTAGGAATTATGTGACTTATGTTGATGTTTTTCTGAAATTATATGTACGTGTGTGCGCAATGTGAACCGTATCTATGTGCCTCGGGTTAAGGCTTTAAAAATGTGATGTTGTGGTTATTATTTCAAGTACAAATGATGGTATAATTTGTAATGTTCATATGAGTTGAAATGTGGCTGATTTGTGTGATAATCTCTAGGCTAAACGAATCCATGAAAAAATGCACCCAAGAACAGATTAAATGATCTACGAATTACCCTATGAATTTGCGTGTACATGTTGAAGGAAGTGTGTTGAAAAATATGACAAAATTTCCAGAAAATTACAAGTTAGTTTATCTTAAACATAGACGAAAAATCTTGAATTTTAAATGAGTATCAATTAGATGAGGTCATTAGCAATGTAACTCGCGGCCTCACATGTGAAAACCACTAAAAATTGAATAAAAAAATGGGGCAAGGGGGAGTTCGAATTTGGGTACGCCTAGCTGGAAATTAATATATGAAATTAAGAATTTAGATGAGTGGGATTTGAATCTACAACCTCTCAATAATAACTTAAGGAAAAAAGGAAAGAAAGAAATGTCAGGCATGGGAATCAAATCCACGGCCTCTAGGCAGTGAAGGAGAGTAAAGAAAATGCCATAAAATAAATCTGAACCTCTAGGCAGTAAAGGATAGTTATGAAGATTAAAGAAAAGAGATGTGAGGATGGGGAATGAAACCCAGGACCTCCCAGGCAGATTCCATGAGAAAATTAATATATAAAGAGGGGTTGTGGGGGGTTTTAACCTACAACCCCTCAGCCAAAGTAGAGAAATTAAAAGTAATGAAAATAAAAAGTAAATGAGGTTGTGGGGGTTCGATCACACATCTTCTTAGTTCCATTAAGAAAAAAATGAAGAGAGAAGTTATAGGGGAAATAAAATGAAGGCATTGGGGCTCGAACTTATGTCCCCAAACCGTATGGATCAAATAAAATAAATGAAAAAAATGTATGTGTTATACAAGGGATTTGACACCGGGTGTCCTTGCCCTAATTCTGTATTTATACATAAGTCATACGTGAATTAAATATTCAAGAAGAATGATGCCTACATAGATAAAAAATCGAGATCTTGTCATACATACAAGATTTATAAGTCTTGTACCACATAATCTTAGGAATATATGAATCACTTCAACGAACTATGAACGAATCCTCATGGGTTGTATGTATAGACCCATATGTCTAGCATGCATCTAAAAATAAGTGAACCTATGATTTATGCAATGAAATGATGAAACCCTAGAAGGGTTAATTATGAGTGTGAAACACACTAAATAGCCAAGTGCAATTGGCATAGGATGAAATGAACAAAAAATGAACAATAAAATGATGAAATCCTAGAAGGGTTAAGAAAGAGCGTCAAACACACTAAATGTCCAAGTGCATTGGAATATGATGAAATGAACAATGAATTGATGAAATGAACAATAAAATGATGTAACCCTAGAAGGGTTTAGTAAGAATGTGAAACACACTAAATGGCAAGTGCATTGACATATGATGAAAAGAAAAATTAAATGAGTAAATGAACAAAAAAATTATTAAATGAACGATGAAGTGATGAAACCCTAGAAGGGTTAAGTAAGAGTATGAAACACACTAAATGAAAAACTTCATTGGCATATGATGAAATGAACATTCACGTAAAATAGGGTGAGTAATTATGAAGAGAAAATGTGCTAATGTCAATAAATGTAGGTACAACATGATATGAGGCTAATGTTAAATATTAGAGCAATCTCATATGAACATAAGTAAATTTTATGAAAACATACTCGCCCGTGAGAATGTAAAGTTAATGAAGAGATCAGTCTTTATGAACACTCTAATGGAAGTATTGAGATTAACAAACATAATACTAATGATGAGCTGAGAAATAATCTATTTCTCTATGATGTCCTCATACTAAAAGCTAGTTTCCATGACGTATCAGTTGAATGTAATCGTAACTAGCCTAAAAATGGATAAGATAAGTAATGATTAATGTATCTACGAATGCCTACGATTAGACCATGTTCACATGGATTGATGCGCGTAGAACCAAACCTCAGAACCCTTTCTACCGCTAAGCCAACAAACTTGGGTAATTATTATAGCTTGTAAAGGTTGGGTCAACCATTTAGGGCCATCGAATATGAAGATTTACTCGAATGAGTCTTTACCGGACTTAAAAAGGGAAAATAATAGTTTTTGAGGGTCTAGGGGTAAAATGGTCTTTTTCCAGGACAAGAGTGATATCATAATTACTCTTTATATATATTTAGTTATTTAATTAATAAGGGGAGAGGCATATTGGGGAGAGAGGGCCGAAAATGGGCTCTTGAAGTGAAGTCTTGCTCCATCAGGGTTCGAACCTAGGTGGAAGCAATGAATTAAAGTTGTTTTTATTTAAATTGTTAAATTAATGTTATTCATTGAATATTTATTATTAACTAGAATATTTAAAATAAAAGGGAAATCAGAATTTTATTTAATAAAACCTTATTTGACTAAGTCCTAAACTAGACTCCTAAGCCTAATAAAACTCCCACTCTTTCACATCTCTCTCTCAACTCTCACGTTCAATATCTCTTCTTTTTCATGATTATATATGCCAAATAACTTCAAAAAAAGTAGGTTAACCAAATTGATTCACACTTCAAGAACTCACAAACGAAAATTATAAACAAACAACTAGTCAATCATGTAGGCAAAGACATGCTTTTCTGTCGAGTTTGATGTTCAACTTTTGGATTTGGATGTGTGTTTTGAGGAGACCTTTGGGAATCCAGTCGAGGTATTAACATAAAAAAGTTATGGGTTCTCTTCTCTCTTGGTCCCTTTCCCTAGAGATCCCTTTAGGTTCAGATTTTTTAGTCCGAAAACTAGGATACCATTGCATGTCCCTGTCACTAGCTCCCAATTATTCGTTGGTTGTGTATGTTTGATAGTAGATATTAGGAGTGTGTTGTGTTTTTTAATAAATACGTACATGTATGTGTGTTTGAAATCGTATGAAGGATCACCTATGTGATCCGAAACAATGTGCATGTTTGTGCAATGTGAACCATTACTATGTACCTCGGGCTTAAGGCTCTCAAATGTGATGTTAGTTCTTTATATTTCATGTACACATGCTTATGTAAATTGTAATGTTCATAAGTGATGTAAAAATTCTTATTTGAATGCAATTCTTTATCGAATTAAATCTTTAAATTGCACCTAATGAACTCACTAAAAACTACTTAAAACATCTAAACATTTAATGATAAAGAAGTGAGAAAATAGGCTGCAAAAATTTCTACATCTTGTTAATGAGTTTTGGCCAAGCTAGGGGAATTTTCATGCTATTATAAAATGAACTAAAATAGGTGAGATCACTGGTGATTGAACCCGTGACCTTACCATGTTTAAAACCATGAAAATAATGAAGTAAAAAGAAATGTAGTGAAGGGGATACGAACCATGATTTTGGGTAGGAATATAATGTATGAAAATAAGAAATGAGAGGAGTTTGATTCGAACCCACAACCCCTTTGACAAGCTTAAGGGAAAATGAAAACAAAATAAATGTGAGGCGTGGGGATCGAACCTACGACCTCTAGGCGAAAAAGGAGAGTTAAATGAAAACTAAAATGAGGTTGTGGGGATTTGATCAAAAAACATCATGGTTAACTCAAAGAAGCCAAGGAAAAAAAGAATTTAAAATAAAAAGGGGCTGTGGGGTTTTGATCCCACAACCCCCAGCCATGAAAGAAAAAATATAAAGAAAAGAAATTAAAAGAAAGTGAAGGTGTTAGGGCTTGATCTTTGGTCCCAAAGGCGTGGGGACCAAAATAAAACAAATGGAGAATGTAAGTGTTGTCCAAGGGATTCATAACCGTGTTCCCTCGCCAAAATTCCATATTGATACGTAAGTGATACGTGAGTTAAATATTCAAGAAGAAGGCTGCCTACTTAGATCGAAATCGAGATGTTTGTATACATACAATATGCATAAGTCTTGTACCACATAATCTTAATAATATATGAATCACTTAAGCGAACTATGAACAAAGCCTGCTTGCTTTTATGTATAGACCCATAAGTCTAGCATACACTTAATAATAAGTGAACCTATGATTTATGTAATGAAATGATGTAACTCTAGAAGGGTTAAGTAAGAGTGTAAAACATACTAAATGGCCAAGTGCATTCCCACTTGATGAAAGGATCAATGAACTGATGAAATGAACAATAAAATAATGAGACCCTAGAAGGATTCAGTAAGAGTGTGAAACACACTAAATGTGCAAGTGCATTGGCATATGATGTGATGAACATTCACGTAAAAAGGGGTGAGTAATTATGAAGAGAAAATGTGCTAATGTTAATGAATGTAGTGACAACATGATATTAGGCTAATGTAAAAGTTGAGAGAAATCTCAAATAAGCCTATGTAAATGTTACTTTACTTATATTGTTGAAACAGATTCAAGTGATCATAGTTACGGAGGAGTTTTAAAATACAAATATGACAAAGAAAAAATAGAAATAAGCCATTAGTAACTTTACACCTTTAGCAAAAATGGCCGACACTTACTTTACACTTGGCCTTTTTACATTTGGCCGACACAAAAAACCAAAAACATTACGGTTACTAATGACCTATTTTTTATTATTGGCCGACATACTTTTACAATACTTTTTTACATATGGCTGATATTCAGCCGACACAAAACGAAAAACACTAAAAAACAAAATACTTTACTTTATACACAAATATCTATTTCTCTTTTTTCTTTTTTTTCTTTGATATAGCTTGCTTTATTTCTTTTGTCATTATCCCAAATCAACTGCTGGTATTACATTATCTTTTCCGTTACACTTGGAGCATCTATGATCTGGGTATTTGTTGCTGATATGTTTACAATATCTTACTGTAACAACCTGTTTAGTTGTTTTGAGCAGCAGATTTTTTATTTCTGGAAAAACTCGCTGAGACGACGGAACCCACGACGCACCGTCTTGGGCACGACGGACCATCGAGGGGGTCTCATTCCAAAACACTTAGAATTCTGAAATTTGGGAACTGAAATCGAATGTCTGAACTTCGTGACGAAGTGGCAGGACGTACCGCCACAGGCATGAAGGGCCGTCACAAACTCTTTAATAAATCGAGTCTCTGAACCTTGTGACGGAAGCAGCAGGATGGACCGTCGCAGGCACGACGGGCCATCACAGACTGCTTAATCCCAAGCTGGGTCGGATTTCTGTTAAATGTTTTAAGGGGCGTTTTGGACTATTCCTTCTATAATTATAAATCTAGTGGGTTAATGTTAATAATTTAACTACTGGAGGGTTAAAGGAGATAAGCTTGAATTAATTAGTGGGATACATTTTTCATCATTTATACTTAATTATATGATAATTAAGGTCAAAGAAAAGGGTTTGAATAAGAAAGATAGAAAGAACAGAGAGAAGAGGGAGAAAAGATCGAGAGAGAGAGGAACGAAGAAGAAAGCAATGATTTTGAGGATTAGCTTGCTTGATCACAATTCTTCGGTGGAGGTAGGTTATGGTTTTTATATACTATTCGTAGTAAACTCTTAATAGCGAATGATATGTATTGTGTAGTATTGTAAACCCTTCTATATGTTTAATTGTGTGTTTGCATGATGTGATGATATAATTGTGATGAAATAAGAATGATGAAGCTATTGAATCCTAAATCTTGAAAACCTCTTGTTAATGATGATACCTTGGTATAAAATATGGCTTGATTAACTAAAATAATGAGGTTAGGGGATCGGGTGTCACGAACCGACACGTAGTATTAGGGGATTGGGTGTCACGAACCGACACGTAGTAATAGGGGGATCGGGTGTCCCGAACCGACATGTAGTATTAGGGGGATCAGGTTTCACGAACCGACACGTAGTATTAGGGGATCGGGTGTCACAAACCGATACATAGTAATAGGGGATCGGGTGTCACGAACCGACACTTAGTATTAGGGGGATCGGGTGTCAAGAACCGACACATAGTATTAGGGGGATTGGGTGTCACGAACCGACACGTAGTATTAGGGGATCGGAGTGTCACCTTCCGACACAAGAGGAATAAAGAGAGTCAATCTTGAATTATGGTAATACACTTAGATTTAATGAACATGTTTCCCAAATGAGTATGGTATGGAGGCTTGCGTCCTCATGGGTGTACTTGGCGTACCTATTAATGATTATAGTACTTGTTATTGCTACCTGTTGAGTATTGTAGTTGATTTTATGATATTATCTGATATATACTGTTTTCTATATTGAGTTAGCTGATGATATCTACTAAATACTCGTGTTTTGTACTGACCCCTACTTGTATGTTTTCCTTTTGTTCATTGTGGAGTGCAGCAAACGTACCGTCGTCTTTAATTCAACTGCAACTCTAGCCTGTCTTCGTCACGTCAGATTTCAGGGTGAGCTAAAGCTTCTAGCTTGGACAGGATCTTCTTCTTCATGTCTTGATGCCTTGAAGTTCTGGCATACAGTAGCTATTGTTATGTTTAGTTTCTTAGATACTCTTAGCTCTAGTAATTTGAGTATAGATATTCTTATGATGATGACTTCCAGATTTTTGGAATAATGATAAGTTTTGAGTTTTAGAAGTTGATTATTGATTTTGTTAATGACTTTTAAGTCTTCCGCATTGTTTTATATTTATTATGTTTGAAATTTTGGGGTTTACATTTGTTGGTTTGCTCAAATATGAGGATAAATGTGGGGGCCACTCACGATACGTTTTGGGTCGTGACAAACTTGGTATCAGAGAATTAGGTTCATTGGTCTCATCACACAAGAACTAGTCTAGTAGAGTCTTGAGGAACGGTAATGGGACGCCTTTACTTTTCTTTAAGAGGCGATAGGACTTCAGGAAAATTCCATTCATCCTTTCCTTCGTGCTATTACTTTGATCCAATTGGTATCTAGGTGATACAAATTGGTATCTGACCATCTTCACTCTACATCGCAGATGGTTAGAACTAGAGCAACAACCGCGCCAACGCCAGCACAGGCAAGACAACAGGCTTCTGAGCCAGCCAATAAGACTGTAGCTCAAAGAGGAGCAGTGGCAAGAGGCCGTGGTAGAGGCCGCGGGAGGATGTCCTCTAGAGGAAGAGGACATGCACCTGGCCCATCTAGTACTAGGGCGGTGACTCCTCCACCGACAGAGGAAGTAGTAAGAGAGGGTGAGAAAGGGGAAAATGAGAAAGTGCAGAATGAAGAATGACCACCCCAACCTACCCCAGAGATGATCATTCAGGTTCTTGCTTATCTTAGTTGGTTATCTGATCAAGGCCAGATACCTCCAGTGTTTCCTTCACTAGCACCTCAGGTTCTAGAGGTACAACATGCAGCTACTGTGGCTCCCCGCATGGATGCCTCATTGGAATTAGGCACGTTTTCTCGGTTGACTACAGGGCCTATAATGACAAGTGATCAGCATGAACTTTTCAGTATGTTCTGGAAATTGAAACCCCCAGTCTTCAAGGGTGCTGAATTTGAGGATGCCTATGATTTTCTTGTTGATTGTCATCAGCTACTACACAAGATGGGTATAGCAGAACGATTTGGCGTTGAGTTTGTGACTTATCAGTTTCAATGGAACGCCAAAATGTGGTGGCGGTCACATGTTGAGTGTCAACCAAAAGGGGCACCACCTATGACTTGATCATTATTCTCTAGCTTGTTTAAGGAGAAGTATATACCCCGTACTTTGAGGGATAGGAGGAGAGATGAGTTCTTGAGCCTATAGCAAGGTAGGATGCCGATTTCTGCTTATGAGGCTAAGTTTCGCGCATTATCCAGGTATGCCACTCAGCTTTGTTTCAGTCCACAAGAGCGGATTCGCCATTTTGTGAAGGGGTTGAGGTCAGAATTGCGGATTTTAGCCTTAGAGGTAGCAGCTACAGTGAAATCCTTTTAGGAAGTGGTAGACTTTGTGATAGAGGTGGAGGGAGTGAAGCCAGATTACTTCACCTTGGCATCGACATCTAAAAGGTTTCGTAAGGGAGGTGAGTTTAATGGTTCTTACTCCAGAGGGAATGGTTCAGGAGGTTACCCAGCCCGACCTATCTAGTCTTCACTACAGACTGTAGTTGGGGGTCTACCGCAGACTGGCCAAAATTTCTCTGAGTTTGGTGGTTATCCCCAGACTTCGTCATTCTCATAGGGACCTATGCTTGAATCCATAGAATGTTATGGATGTGGAGAGAATGGACATATTAGGAGGAATTGTCCGAAACCGAGTTACAGACCCCCAATAATCAGAGGTAGAGGTGGTAATGGAAGAGGCCGTTATTCGGGAGGACGTGGTGGCCGAGGCGATGGTGGTCACCAAAACGGCCGGGGTAACGGGCAAACTGGAAATAATGCAGCGTAACATGGTAGGGGCAACGGGCAGACAGGTGATAGGGCCGATTGTTATGCTTTCATTGGGAGATCCGAAGCGGAGACATCTGATGCTGTCATCATAGGTAATCTTTTGGTTTGTGATTGCATGGCTTGTGTATTGTTTGATCCAGGATCCATATTATCTTATGTATATTCCTCATTTGCTATTGGTCTTAATTTACATTGTGAATTGGTTGACATGCCTATTCGTGTTTCTACTCCGGTGGGTGAGTCTGTGATACTTGAAAAGGTGTATAGGTCTTGTCTTGTGACTTTTGTGGGGAGAAATACACATATAGACTTGGTTATCTTAAAAATGGTTGACTTCGATGTAATTCTGGGTATGACTTCGCTTTCTCCAAATTTTGCAATCTTGGATTGTAATGCTAAAACTGTGACGTTAGCCAAGCCTGGGACAGATCCGTTAGTGTGGGAGGGTGACTACACTTCCAATCCGGTTCGTATTGTCTCCTTTCTTAATGCTAAGAGAATGGTTAGTAAGGGTTGTTTATTTCTTTTAACACCTCAGGGATGACACTACCCAAGTACCTTAAATTGAGTCAGTTTCGATAGTCCGCGAGTTTTTAGATGTGTTTCCTGCAGACCTTCCTGGTATGCCACCGGATAGAGATATTGACTTCTGCATCGATCTTGAACTTGGTACTCGCCCCATTTTTATACCCCCTTATTGAATGGCTCCCGCTGAGTTAAGGGAGTTAAAGGCCCAACTTCAAGAGTTGTTGAGCAAAGGCTTCATTAGACCAAGTGCATCCCCTTGGGGTGCTCCTGTTTTGTTTGTGAAGAAGAAGGATGGAAGCTTTCGTATGTGCATAGACTACAGACAACTGAATAAGGTAATGGTTAAGAAAAAATATCCTCTTCCTCGCATTGATGATTTGTTCGATCAGTTACAAGGTGCTTGTACCTTTTCAGAAATTGACTTGAGATCTGGTTATCATCAATTGAAAATACGGGCAGCAGATGTGCCCAAGACTACTTTTCGGACAAGGTATGGGAATTATGAGTTCTTAGTAATGTCTTTTGGGCTTACTAATACCCCTGCTGCTTTCATGAGCTTGATGAATGGGCTTTTTAAGCCATATCTGGATCTCTTTATCATTGTATTCATTGATAATATACCGGTATACTCGAAGAGCAAGAAAGAACATGAGGAGCACTTGAGAATTGTGTTGGAAATGTTGAGGGAGAGATAGCTTTATGCCAAATTCTCTAAGTGTGAGTTTTGGCTAGATTCTGTGTCCTACTTAGGGCACGTAGTTTCTAAGGATGGAGTTATGGTAGATCCATCTAAGATTGAAACAGTGAGGAAATGGGTATGACCTACTAATGTGTCAGAAGTAAGGAGCTTTGTTTGTTTAGCTAGCTACTACCATCGATTTGTCAAGGGGTTCTCTTCTATTGCTTCCCAATTGACAAGCTTGACTAAACAGAATGTTCCATTTGTATGGTTGGACGAGTGTGAAGAAAGCTTTCAGAAGCTCAAGACTTTGTTTACTACCACACAATTCCTTACCCTGCCAATGGAAGGTAAGAATTTCATTATCTATTGTGACGCGTCCTATTCGGGTTTGGGTGCAGTACTAATGCAAGAGAAGAATGTAATTGCTTATGCTTCGAGGCAAATAAAGGTGCACGAACATAACTATCCGATCCATGATTTGGAGTTGGCTGCGGTAGTGCTTGCATTAAAGAAATGGAGGCACTATCTATATGGAGTGAAGTGTGAAGTCTACACGGATCATCGTAGCCTACAGTATGTCTTTACTCAAAAAGATTTGAATTTAAGACAGAGAAGGTGGATGGAACTACTGAAGGATTATGACATCACTATCTTCTATCATCCGGGAAAAGCTAATGTTGTGGCAGATGCTTTAAGTAGAAAGGCAGGGTGCATGGGAAGTCTATCCCACTTGCAAATTTCAAAACGCCCATTGGCTAAAGAGGTATAGATTCTGGCTAATGACATAATGAGGCTAGAAACAAATGAGAAGGGAGGATTTTTGGCCTGTGTGGACGCGAGATCTTCCTTTCTTGACAAGATTAAGGGAAAGCAGTTTAATGATGAGAAGCTTATTCAGATTCGAGATAAAGTGTTGCGAGGAGAGGCTAAATAAGCAAAAATCGACGAGGAAGGTGTTTTGAGAATTAAGGGAAGGGTATGTGTACCCCGCGTCGATGATTTGATTCACACTATTCTTACAGAGGCTCATAGTTCAAGGGATTCTATACATCCTGGTGCAACCAAGATGTACCGCGACCTAAAGCAACACTTTTGGTTTAGTAGAATGAAGCGTGACATTGTTGATTTTATTGCCAAATGTTCAAATTGTCATCATGTAAAATATGAAAACCAGAGGCCCAGAGGAACACTTCAGAGAATGCCTATTCCGGAATGGAAGTGGGAGAGAATTGCAATGGACTTCGTGGTTGGTCTTCCAAAGACAATGGGTAAGTATGACTCCATTTGGGTAATCGTTGATAGGTTAACTAAGTCTGCTCACTTCATTCCGGTTAAGGTAACTTACAATGTAGAGAAGTTAGCCAAACTTTACATCTCAGAAATTGTTCGATTGCATGGGGTTCCACTCTCCATCATATCGGATAGAGGTACTTAGTTTACATCTACGTTTTGGAAAACATTGCATGCGGAATTGGGTACTAGGTTGGACCTTAGTACTGCGTTCCATCCTCAGACCGATAGTCAGTCTGAGCGAACGATTCAAGTGTTGGAGGATATGCTTCGTGCATGTGTGATAGAATTTGGTGGTCATTGGGATAACTTCTTACCCTTAGGAGAGTTCTCATACAACAATAGCTATCACTTAAGTATTGATATGGCCTCATTCGAGGAATTGTATGGGAGAAGATGTAGGTCTCCCATTGGGTGGTTTGATGCATTTGAGGTTAGACCTTGGGGTACTGATATTCTGAGCGAATCGTTAGATAAAGTAAAATGCATTCAAGAAAAGCTTTTAGCTGCTCAAAGCAGGCAGAAAGAATATGTGGATCGAAATGTTATAGACATGGAGTTTATGAAGGGTGAGCAAGTGTTGCTAAAGGTGTCGCCCATGAAAGGGGTAATGTGGTTCGGTAAGCGAGGTAATCTTAGTCCAAGGTAAATTGGTCCATTCGAAGTTCTGAAGTGCGTAGGGGAGGAAGCTTATAAATTGGCCTTACCCCCAGGACTGTCAGGAGTGCATCCGGTATTTCATGTGTCTATGTTGAAAAGATACCAAGGGGATGGAAACTACATCATTCGTTGGGATTCAGTCCTGCTTGATGAGAATTTGTCTTATGAGGAGGAGCCTGTTGCTATTTTAGATAGAGAAGTTCGCAAGTTGAGGTCAAGAGAGATTGCATCCATCAAGGTTCAATGGAAGAATCGGCCGGTTGAAGAGTCCACTTGGGAGAAGGACGTTGATATGCAAGAAAGATACCCATATTTGTTTACAGATTCAGTTACTCCTTTTTGCCCTTGTTTCTTTTCTTGTGATCATTCGAGGACGAACAATGGGGAAATTGGTATCTATTGTAACGACCTATTTACTCGTTTTGAGCAGCAGATTTTATTTCTTGAAAAACTGGCTGAGACGACGGATCCCACAGCGGACCGTCATGGGCAGGACGGACCGTCAAGGGGGTCTCGTTCCAAAACACTTAGAATTCCAAAATTTGGGTACTGAAATCGACTCTCTGAACTTCGTGACGAAGTGGCAGGACGGACCGTCACATGCATGATGGACCGTTACAGACTTTTTAATAAATCGAGTCTCAAAACCTTATGACGGAAGCAGCAGGACGGACCGTCGTAGGCACGACGGGCCGTCACAGACTGTGTAATCCCATGATGGGTCGGATTTCTGTTAAATGTTTTAAGGGGCGTTTTGGACTATTCCTGCTATAATTATAAATCTAGTGGGTTAATGTTAATAATTTAACTACTGAAGGGTTAAAGGAGATAACCTTGAATTAATTAGTGGGTTACTTTTGTCATCTTTTATACTTAATTATATGCTAATTATGGTAAAAGAAAAAGGGTTGGAATAAGAAAGACAGAAAGAATATATAGAAGTGGGAGAAACGATCGAGAGAGAGAGGAACAAAGAAGAAAGCAATGATTTTGAGGATTAGCTTGCTTGATCACAATTCTTCGGTGGAGGTAGGTTATGGTTTTTATATACTATTCGTAGCAAACTCTTAATAGCGAATGATATGTATTAGGTAGTATTGTAAACCCTTCTATATGCTTAATTGTGTGTTTGCATGATGTGATGATATAATTGTGATGAAATAAGCATGATGAAACTATTGAATCCTAAATCTTGAAAAACACTTGTTAATGATGATGCCTTGGTATAAAAGAAGGCTTGATGAACTAAAAGAATGAGGTTAGGGGATCGGGTGTCACGAACCGACACGTAGTATTAGGGGATCGGGTGTCACGAACCGATATGTAGTAATAGGGGGATCGGGGTCACGAACCAACACGTAGTATTAGGGGGATCGGCTGTCACGAACCGATAAGTAGTATATGGGAATCGGGTGTCACAAACCGACACGTAGTAATAGGGGGATCGGGTGTCACGAACCGACACGTAGTATTGGGGAGATCGGGTGTCACGAACCGACACGTAGTATTAGGGGATCGGGTTTCACGAACCGACACGTAGTATTAAGGGATCGGAGTGTCACATTCCTACACAAGAGGAATAAAGAGAGTGAATCTTGAATTATGGTAATATACTCAGATTTAATGAACCTATTTCCCAAATGAGTATGGTTTGGAGGCTTGCGTCCTCATGGGTGTACTTGGAGTACCTATTAATGATTATAGTACTTGTTGTTGCTACCTTTTAAGTATTGTAGTTTATTTTATGATATTATCTGATATATACTGTTTTCTATTTTGAGTTGGCCGATGATATCTACTCAGTACTCATGTTTTGTACTGACCCCTACTTGTATGTTTTCCTTTTGTTCATTGTGGAGTGCAGCAAACGTACCGTCGTCTTCAATTCAACCGCAACTCTAGTCAGTCTTCATCACGTCAGATTTCAGGGTGAGCTAAAGCTTATAGCTTGGATTGGATCTTCTTCTTCATGTCTTGATGCCTTGAAGTTCTGGCATAGACTAGCTATTACTTATGTTTAGTTTCTTAGATACTCTTAGCTCTAGTAATTTGAGGATAGATGTTCTTGTGATGATGACTTCCAGATTTTGGGAATAATGATAAGTTTTGAGTTTTAGAAGTTGATTATTGATTTTGTTAATGAGTTTTAAGTCTTCAGCATTGTTTTCTATTTATTATGTTTGAAATGTTGGGGTTTAGATTGGTTGGTTCGCTCACATAGGAGGATAAATGTGGGTGCCACTCACGACACGTTTTGAGTCATGACACTTACTAATAACTCCTCTAAAATGAATTATTTCTTCAAGGATCTTGTAGTTGCTTGCTCATCTGGCTTTTGTAATGACAAAATCCATCGCTGGACTTCATCCGTATCTGATTTCCTTAGCTTTTTGGAGTTCAAATAAATCATTACTTGATCTCGTGCATAATAACTCCAAATAGCATTGCCATTTAAGTAATTATTGGCTAACTCTTGTATAAATGTTGCTATACCAATTATTCTTTTATTCGCATAAAAGTTTGGTATTTCTATCTTTGGTATCTCGATTTGTTTCTCTATCTCTTCCGGTATAATCATATCTCTAGTCAGGCCTATTTTTACAACTTGTATGGGCGACTTTATCTCCTCGTATAATATCTCAGCTGGTGCTGTATAGTATTTAATGTAAAATAGGTTTCCTTTAGTAATTTTGTTATATGTCACAAAATCTCTATGTTAATTCCGGTATTCCAATTATTTCTTCTCCGGTATATGTATATACTGTATTTAGTAGTCCATAGATATAACATGTTTTAACTATATTTGGACTGGTTTTAGGTTGTGCTATAAGTTTGTTATGTCCTTGTAACTTCTGGGTTATAGAGTCTTCTTCGGGGTTTTTTGTTTGCGTAGATCTTGGGTTCAAGTTTAAATATGTCTGGATTTTTTATATGTTTTCGACGTAGGACTACGTAATGTAGTTGTATCTCTTTTTGTCGTTCTGTAGACTAACTGCATATGTGGATGTTTGTGGTTCCACGGGTATCTGTACTTGTTGTTTTTGGATAAATGGTATTATGAATAGTTGGTTTAAATTTGTATTTTTTGGTTTCTCACTATCTTTTATGCTCGTACCTGCAGATGTATTTAAACAAACTTTGTTATGGGTTTTTTGGATTTTCCCAACGTCTCCTTCTAGTTCTTGCTGTTTATCGTCCGCCGAACGACGTAGCTCCGCATGTTTATAGTAATGCTGCTGACTTTTAGCTTTTCCTTTCAGATCTTGTACATCTGCTTCTATCTTTTCTATTTTTTCCATAGATTTGTCATCATAGCCAATAGGTCTTTCATTGTATCTTTCTCTTGAGAGGTAGTCTGCAACAACGTTTTTATCAGTTTTGATTACCTCAATTGTAAATGTAAAATTTAATATATTTAATACTAATCTCCTTATTTCTTGTGTTGTAACTGAATCTTCTAACTTTTTTGTTATCCGCCATTTTTCCTGTGTATTATCTGTTCTTACAATAAAATTATTATAAACAATATAAGGTTTCAATGTTAATAAACACTTATATAATACAAATAACTCTTTTCTATTTATTTCCCATTTTATTTGTGCTTCTGTATAGGATCCTGAATAATACTACAATGATGTTATATTTTTTCTTTGTCATATTTATATTTTAAAACTCCTCTGTAACTATGATCACTTGAATCTGTTTCATCAATATAAGTAAATGTTTTATTTTCATCTAGAAAATATAGTTTTGGTAATTTCTTACATAAATTCTTAATATTTCTTACATGTTCTTTATCTTTGTTGTCGAAATAGTATTCAACATCTTTTTATGTTTTTAATGTAGTTGTTTTAAATGTTCTGCTAATTTTGGTATAAATTCTCTTACTTGATTTACTAATCCTAGAAGGGATTGTAATATTTTTTTTTTGTATCTATATGTTAATCAATAGTAATTATTTTTTGTACTATATGAGTTTGCATTTTTATTCCATTTCTATCTATTTGTATTCCTAGAAATTCTATCTGTGATTTCATAATTTCTACTTTCTTTTTACTTAAGCTTATACCTGAGTGTTTAATTATGTGTATAAATTTTTCTAATAATCTTATATGTTCATCTTGTGTCTTTGAATATAGTAATATATCATCTATATATACAATACAATTTTCTAACTGGTTAAAACAGTTATCCATAAGATGTTGGTATCTTCCTGGTGCATTTTTTATATCCAAATGGTAAAACATTCCATTCATAGAAATCATGCGGTACTGTGAATGCTGTTAGTTGTTTAGATTCTTCTTCTTATTTTATGTGGTAAAATCCTGATTTACAGTCAAATTTAATAAAATAATTATATCCTTGTATTTGTCTTATTTTTAGTATTTTTTTTGGTATTGGATAATTTTATGTTTTAGTTTTAGCATTTAGATTACGATAATCTATGACCATTCTACTTTTACCTCTTTTTTGTTCACTATGTTTAATAACTATAAATGCTGGACTTGTATGTTTACTATTGCTTTATTGTATGTAATTATTTTCTAATAATTCATGTATATGTATTTTAAATTCTTTAAAATCATAAAAGTTATATATTAATGGTTTCTGTGTTATTATACTATTTTCATCTATTAATTCAACTTTTACTTTTGTCTTATGTTTTTTCCCATCCTTGTAATGAATTTTCGCTGTATAATTGTTCTAGTTGTTCATTAATTATTTTAACTTTGTCTATTGTAAATATAATTATTTCTAACTGTGATATTTGTTTCTTATTTATATTTTTCATTTCTTGGTTTATTTTTTCACTTCCTTTTATCCATTCCATAGGTTTTCGTTTTTTATTATTTACTCTTTTTGCTCCTATTTTTTTTCCGCATGGTGTGGTAAACGACCAATGCGTCTTTGTTATTATATGTGGATAAAATTTATCTAAAATTGCATTCCTAATAAAATATCTTTTGTGGTAAATTCAAAATTATACATTTCTTCTATTGTTAATATTTTATCCCATATTTATATTTTTATATTTTTTGCTTTATATTTAATCATAGTTCCTTCTCTATTAAATCCTGTTACTACCATGGGTGTTTTTAATTTATCCCATTTATCTTCTGGTAAGCAATTATATTTACATATATTCGCTTCTACTCCTGTATCTATCATAGGGGTATAATATCTATTGTGATATCCTTGTCTAATAATTTTTGCAAGAATAAATATTTTCATTAATCATTTTGTTCTTTGTATAATTATTTTCTTATTTTGACAAATAATTGTTAATTGTTCATTTTCTATATTGTACGGTTTAACTTTTTCTAACCATTTTATTCCTAATGTAATATTATGGTTTCCTTGGTATATTTTAAATGGTATTACTAAGGGTATTCCTCCTATAATTATTTCATTTTCCGTTGTTTCTTCATTTGTATTTACTATCTCACTAGGTAATCGAGGATATATGTGTCCTGTTTTTATAATTTCTTCTTGTAATACTAACTCTCTTGTTATGAAATTTTCTTCTTGTCCTATATTTATTAAAATTTTATATTTTTTTGGTCTATTATTCGTGTTATGAAATAATGATATGGTGTTATTTCTTCCTTATTTAATAAGTTTTGTGGGATTTCATAGTTTCTTTTAGATGTACTCATTCTTGATGAGGTAGCTCTTGTTAACGTATTTGGTACACTTGAAGTGCTTAATCTTTCTTTTACAATTTCTAAATCTCCTTTTGTAACAATTTCTTTATAACTATAGTCATTATTGTCTATAACTGTAATTATTTTTTCGAAAGGATTTTCTATATTTATTTTATAGATTTTATTTCTTCCTGTTATTTTATGTTTTGCTGTTAATATATATAAGTTTTTGCATCTTGCTGTAAATATTTTAGTGCCTGGTGCTAATGCTATTCCAGACATTTTCCAATATAATACTAGTGATTTATCTATATTCCTATATGTTAATGCTACTGTATAATTTGCACTTATTATAAATTTAAATTTTTGGTATATTAGGTTTCCTTTTACTGCACTAATTACGCTTTTTTCTATAGGGTGTATAATTCTATCATCTGTTAAGTATATTTCAATAGGTGTATCTATTCCTTCTCTAAAACAAGCTTTTATTAATATTTCTTTTCCTCCTAAATGTACATATTTTATAGGTGTTTTAGCTTTTATATCTTGTATTTGTTTATTTATTATTCGTTTACTTTGTATAGGTATATATGCTTTTCATCTTGCATATTTACAATCTATGATATGTTCTTTCTGACTAACTACATAATATTCTTCCTTTTGTCTTTTAAACCAATTTGTCAAAGTAGGTATTTGAAGTACTTTTTCAACACTTAAGTCTAATTCTTTTCCTTTTATTTGTTCAAAAATTGTATTATCAAATATAATCTTTTGGTCTGATAATTCTTCATTTTGATAATCCTCTTTGGATATTATTTTTATATCGTCTTCAGACATTATATTTCTTCGTCTATTATATCATTATCTAGATTAATATATTCTTCTTCATTTTCTGTTTCTATGTCTGATACTTCGTATATACTATCATTTTCACTTAGTTCATAGTCTATATATTCCATTTGCATATATTTGTCACTATCTATAATTATTTCTGCAATTTGCTTCTTTTATGGGTCTTTTGGTAACTTACAATCTCTAACTATGTGTCCTATCTTTCCGCATTTATAACATGTACATTGGGATATTTTCATTTTTGGTCTATATGGTCTTTTCATTTTATAATTTTTTACATAATATCTTTGTCTTGGTTTTTTGTATTTATATATAGTTTTAGTTTTTCTATAATTTTTATATTGCCTCGGTTTTTCTTTTTATAATTATTGTTATAAATCCGAACTGTGGTGCTGTTTTATTTTTACAACAGGTTAAATTTTTGTTTAGTACTTTTTCCATTTTTAATTTTTCTTTTTGGTTTTCACATAGTTGCATGAACCATTGATGTAAAAATTTTATTCTAGCTCCTAAGTATCTATTAATCCTTCATCATTCAAATCTTTTATATAATTTCAAAAACAGAATACAAATATGTTTGTTATTTGAAAAACAGTATGAACAAAGAAAAATATAAACAACAATTGATAGAAAAAATATCTGAAAAAGAACAAGAATTACAACTTAGAAAAAGAAGACTAGAAGAAAATATTTTAGCAGGAGTATGAAATAAATCAATATTAGCACAAAGAAAAGTTATATTTATGTTAGAACTAGAAATAGATTGTCTTGAATATAGGCTACAACATAATATAATACATAAATTATAATGAACAAAGAAGAATTTGCAGTAGACGAAAAGACAAATGAAAATCAAGACGGAATGATAATAAAAATAATATTTTTTCAAATTTATGAAGAAGATATAAGAAAATAGGAAATAACCTATATTTAATGTTAGAAAAGTAAACAGCAAAATTAGAAGATAGTTTAACAGCTATGATAAGAATAACAAAAGAAAATGAAGAAATAGACAAATCAAAAGAAATTGAAAAAATAAAAATACAAGCAAAACAAGAAGTACAACATTTAGAAGAAATAAAAAATACAAGAATAAGTGAATTAGAAAAAGAATTTGCTAGGTTAAAATAATTATATGAAACTAAACAAAAACAAAAGGAAAAAGATAGAGAGCTTGATTTAACTAATGAAATAAAAGAGATGGAACAAAAACTAAATGAAGATCTTGAAGTAAATGAAATAAACTAAAATAAATCAGATACAATAAATTATCAAAAATCAGAAATAAGTGATATAAGTATGACATATACAAAAATTCTAGAACAGGTAAATAAACCAAAAAAATTAGAAATAAACAAAGGAGATATGAATAGACCTTGTACGTCAAGAGTTAAAACTCCAGACAATAGTCCCAGAAATAGTCCTAGAATTAGTCCCAGATGGACACCTGTAACAACCTGTTTAGTTGTTTTGAGCAGAGGAGTTTATTTCTGGTAATAACTGTCTGAGTCGACGGATCCCACGACGGACCGTCATGGGCACGACGGACCG
This sequence comes from Solanum lycopersicum, assembly GCF_036512215.1. Lineage (NCBI taxonomy): Eukaryota > Viridiplantae > Streptophyta > Magnoliopsida > Solanales > Solanaceae > Solanum > Solanum lycopersicum. The sequence goes on from NC_090805.1 coordinate 24,601,729, forward strand.
TCGAGGGTGTCTCGTTCCAAAACACTTAGAATTCTGAAATTTGGGTACTGAGATCGACTCTCTGAACTTCGCGACGAAATGGCAGGACGGACCGTCACAGGCATGACGGTCCGTCAAAGACTCTTCAAGGATTTGAGTCTCTTAACTTTGCGACAGAAGCAGCAGGACGGACCATCGCAGGCACGACGAGCCGTCACAGTCTGTGTAACCCTGCCTGGGTCGGATTTCTGTTAAATGTTTTAAGGGGCGTTTGGACTATTCCTGTTTATAATTATGAAGTTAGTGGTTTAATGTTAATAATTCAATTACTTGAAGATTAAAGGAGATAACCTTGAATTAATTAGTGGGTTACTTTTGTCATCTTTTATACTTAATTATATACTAATTAGGGTAAAAGAAAAAAAGTTTGACTAAGAAAAATAGAAAGAACAAGGATAGGGAGAACGAACGAATGAAAGAGAGGAGAAACGAAGAGGAAAGAAAAGCTTTGGAAAACTAGATTTTTTGATCACGAATTCTTCGGTGGAGGTAGGTTATGGTTAACTCTTTTCATCGTAAACTCTTGATAGCTAATGATATGTATTAGGTAGTTTTGTAAAGTTTTCTATATGCTTAATTGCATACTTGCATGATGTGATTATATAATTGCGATAAAATAAGCATGATGAGGCTATTGAATCCTAACCCTTGAAACCTCTTTGTTAATGATGATGCCTTGGTATAAAAGTAGGCTTGATGAACTAAAAGAATGAGGTTAGTGGATCGGGTGTCACGTTCCGACACCATGATAGTAATAGAGGATCGGGTGTCACGTTCCGACACCAGGATAGTAATAGAGGATCGGGAGTCACGTTTCGACACCAGGATAGTATTAATGGATCGGGTGTCACGTTCCGACACCAGGATAGTATGAAGAGGATCGGGTGTCACATTCTAACACCAGGGTAGTATGAAGAGGATCGGGTGTCACGTTCCGACACTAGGATAGTATGATGAGGATCGAAGTGTCACGTTTCGACAGCAGGATAGTAAAGAGAATGAATCTTGAAATATGTTAATATACTCAATTTAATGAACTTTTTTCCCAAATGAATATGGTATGGAGGCTTGAGTCCTCATGGATGTACTTGGCGTTATTTATCAAGATTCTCGTTCTTGTGTTACTACCTGTTGAGTATTATAGTTGATTTTATGATATTATCTAATATATACTGTTTTCTATTTTGAGTTGGCCGATGATACCTACTCAGTACTTGTGTTTTGTACTGAACCCTACTTGTATGTTTTCTTTTTATTATTTGTGGAGTGCAGCAAACGTACCGTCGTCTTCAACTAAATCGCAACTCTAGCCAGTATTCGTCACACCAAATTTCAGGGTGAGCTAAAGCTTCTAGCTTGGACTGGATCTTCTTCTTCATGTCTGGATGCCTTGAAGTTCTTGCATAGACAAGCTGTTATTTATGTTTAGTTTCTGAGATACTCTTAGCTTTAAAAATTTGAGGATAGATATTCTCGTGGTGATTACTTCCAGATTTTGGGGATATTGTTAAGTTTTGAGTTTTAGAAGTTAGTTATTGATTTTGTTAATGAGTTTTAAGTCTTCTGCATTATTTTTCTGTTTATTATGTTTGAAATGTTGGGGTTTAGATTGGTTTATTCGCTCCCATAGTATGATAAGTGTGGGTGCAACTCGCGGCTGGTTTTGGGTCGTGACAAACTTGGTATCAGAGCATTAGGTTTGTTCGTCTCATCACACAAGAACGATTCTAGTAGAGTCTTAAGGAACGGTAGGGGGACGCCTTTACTTTTCTTTGAGAAGCTATAGGACTTTAGGAAAATTCCATTCTGTCTTTCTTTCTTGCAATTACTTGGATCCAATTGGTATCTAGGTGATACAAATTGGTATCTGACCATCTTCACTCTATTTTGCAGATGGTTAGAAATAGAGCCACCACAGTGCCAACACCAACACCGGCAAGTCAAGATGTGTCTGAGCCAGCCACAGGGGTTGTAGCTCGAAGAGAAATAAAGGCAAGAGGTTGTGGTAGAGGTCGCGAGAGGACGTCCTCTAGACGAAGAGGACAAGCACCTGGCCCATCTAGTACTAGGGCGGTGACTCCTCCACCGACTGAGGAAGTATTAAGAAAGGGTGAGGAAGGGGAGAGCGAACAGGGGCAGAATGAGGAATAACCCCCCTAACCTACCCCAGAGATGATTAATCAGGTTCTTGCTTATCTTAGCGGGTTATCTGATCATGGCCAGACACTTCCAGTGTTTTCTGCACCAGCACCTCTGGTAACGGGAGTACGACATGCCGCTTCTGGGGCTCCCCGCATGGATGCCTCACTTGAAATAGGCACGTTTCCTCGTTTGACTACAAGGCCTATAATGACAAGTGATCAGCATGAACTTTTCAGTAAGTTCTTGAAATTGAAACCTCCAGTCTTTAAGGGTGCTGAATATGAGGATGCCTACGATTTTCTTTTTGACTGTCATGAGTTACTACACAAGATGGGTATAGTAGAACGATTTGGCGTCGAGTTTGTGACCTATCAATTTTAAGGGAACGCCAAAATGTGGTGGCGGTCACATGTGGAGTGTCAACCAATAGAGGCACCACCTATGACTTGGGCATCATTCTCTAGTTTATTTATGGAGAAGTATATACCCCGTACTTTGAGGGATAGGAGGAGAGATGAGTTTCTAAGCCTAGAGCACGGCAGGATGTCGGTTACTGCTTATGAGGCTATGTTTTGTGCACTCTCCAGATATGCCACCCAGTTTTGCTTCAGTCCACAAGAGCGGATTCGCCGTTTTGTGAAGGGGTTGTGGTCAGATTTGCGGATTTCAGCCTTAGAGGTAGCTGCTACAGCAAAATCCTTTCAGGAAGTGATAGAATTTGTGATAGAGGTGGAGGGAGTGAAGATCGATGATTTCACCATGGCATCAACTACTACGAAGTTTTGTAAGGGAGGTGAGTTTAGTGTTTCTTACTCCAGAGGGCAGAGTTCTGGAGGTTATACATCCCGACCTATTCAGTCTTCACTGCAGGCTGTAGTTGGGGGTCCACTGCAGACCGGTCAATATTTCTTTGAGTTTGGAGTTAATCCCCAGACTTCGTCATTCTCACAGAGACCTATACATGAATCCAGAGAGTGTTATGGATGTGGGGAGACTGAACACATTAAGAGGTATTGTCCAAAACAGAATAACAGACCTTCAATAGTCAGATGTAGAGGTGGTCATGGAAGAGGCCGTTATTCTGGGGGACGTGATTGCGAGGTAATGGTGGTCACCAAAACGGCCGGGGTGACGGGCAAACTAGAGCCACTACAGAACAACATGGTAGGGGCAACGGGCAGACAGGCGATGGCCCATTATTATGCTTTCCCCGGGCGGTCGGAAGCGGAGACATCCGATACTGTTATCATAGGTAATCTTTTGGTTTGTGATTACACGGCTTCCGTATTATTTGATCCTGGATCCACATTTTCATATGTATCTTCTTCATTTGCTACTGGTCTCAATTTACATTGTGAATTGCTTGACATACCTATTCGTGTTTCTACTCCAGTGGGTGAGTCTGTGATAGTTGAAAAGGTGTATAGGTCTTGTCTTATAACGTTTGTGGGGAGCAATACTCATGTAGACTTTGTTATCTTAGAAATGGTTGATTTTGATGTAATTCTTAGTATGACTTGGCTATCTCCAAACTTTGTAATCTTAGATTGTAATGCTAAAATTGTGACGTTAGCCAAGCCTGGGACTGATCCGTTAGTGTGGGAGGGTGAAAACACTTCCAATCCGGTTCATATCATCCCCTTTCTTCATACTAAGAAAATGGTTAGTAAGGGTTGTTAGAGTTCTTGGCACATCTCAGGGATGATACTACCCAAGTACCTTCAATTGAGTCGGTTTCGATAATCGATGAGTTTCTGGATGTGTTTCCTGCAGACCTTCCTGGTATGCCACCGGATAGGGGTATTGACTTTTTCATTGATCTGGAGCCGGGTACTCGCCCCATTTCTATACCCCCTAATAGGATGGCTCGCGCTGAGTTAAGAGAGTTAAAGGCCCAACTTCAAGAATTGTTAGTAAAAGGCTTTATTATACAAAGTGCATCCCTTTGGGGTGCTCTCGTTTTGTTTGTGAAGAAAAAGGGTGGAAGTTTTCGGATGTGCATATACTACAGGCAACTAAATAAAGTAACTGTTAAGAACAAGTATCCTCTTCCTCGCATTGATGATTTGTTCGATCAATTACAAGGTGGTTGTACCTTCTCAAAAATCGACTTGAGATCTGGTTATCATAAACTAAAAATACGGGCAATGGATGTGCCCAAGACTGCTTTCCGGACCAGGTATTGGCATTATGAGTTCTTAGTAATATCTTATGGTCTAACGCATGCCCCTGCTGCTTTCATGAGATTGATGAATGGGATTTTTAAGCCATATCTGGATCTCTTTGTCATTGTATTCATTGATGATATACTGGTATACTCAAAGAGCATGAAAGAACATGAGGAGCACTTGAGAATTGTGTTGGAAATGTTGAGGGAGAAAAAGCTTTATGCCAAATTCTCCAAGTGTGAGTTTTGGATGGATTCAGTGTCCTTCTTAGGGCACGTAGTTTCTAAGGATGGAGTGATGGTGGATCCATCTAAGATTGACACAGTGAAAAATTGGGTAAGACCGACTAATGTGTCAGAAGTAAGGAGCTTTGTTGGTTTAGCCAGCTACTACCGTCGATTTGTCAAGGGATTCTCTTCTATTGATTCCCAATTGACAAACTTGACTAAGCAAAGTGTTCCATTCGTATGGTCGGACGAGTGTGAAGAAAACTTTCAGAAGCGCAAGACTTTGTTGACAACTGCATCAATCCTCACCTTGCCACTGGAAGGTAAGAACTTCATTGTTTATTGTGATGCATCTTATTCTTGTTTGGGTGCAGTGCTAATGTAAGAGAAGAATGTAATTGCTTATGCTTCGACGCAATTAAAGGTGCATGCGTAATTATCCGACCTATGATTTGGTGTTGGCTGCGGTATTGTTTGTATTAAAGCAATAGAGGCACTATCTATATGGGGTTAAGTGTGAAGTTTATACAGATCACCGTAGTTTACAGTATGTCTTTACTAAGAAGGATTTGAATTTAAGACAGAGGAGGTGGATGGAACTACTGAAAGATTATGACATCACTATCTTGTATCATCTAGAAAAAGCTAACATTGTGGCAGATGTTTTAAGTAGAAAGGTAGGGAGCATGGGAAGTCTAGCTCACTTACAGGTTTCTAGACGCCCATTGGCTATAGAAGTTCAAACTCTGGCTAATAACATTATAAGGCTAGAAGTAAATGGGAAAGGAGGATTTTTGGCTTGTGTGGAGGCAAAATCTTCCTTTCTTGACAAGATTAAGGGAAAGCAATTTAATGATGAGAAACTGATCCAGATCCGAGATAAGGTGTTGCAAGGAGAGGCTAAACAAGCAAAAATCGATGAGGAAGGTGTTTTGAGAATTAAGGGAATGGTATGTATACCCCGCGTCGATGATTTGATTCACACTATTCTTACAGAGGCTCATAGTTCAAGGTATTCTATACATCCTGGTGCAACCAAGATTTATCGTGACCTAAACCAACATTTTTGGTGGAGTAGAATGAAGCGTGACATTGTTGACTTTGTTGCTCAATGCCCGAATTGTCAGCAAGTAAAGTATGAACACCAAAGTCCTGGAGGGACACTTCAGAGAATGCCCATTCCTAAATGGAACTGGTAGAGAATTGCAATGGACTTCGTGGTTGGTCTTCCAAAGACAATGGGTAAGTATGACTCCATTTGGGTAATTGTTGATACGTTAGCTAAGTCTAATCACTTCATTCCGGTTAAGGTGACTTACAATGCAGAGAAGTTAGCCAAACTTTACATCTTAGAAATTGTTCGATCGCATGGAGTTCCACTTTCCATCATATCAGATAGAGGTACGCAGTTTACTTCTATGTTTTGGAAAACATTGGATGCTGAATTGGGTACTAGGTTGGATCTTAGTACCGCATTTAACCATCAGAGCGATGGTCAGTGTGAGCTAACGATTCAAGTGTTGGAGGACATGCTTCGTGCATGTGTGATAGAATTTGGTTGCCATTGGGATAACTTCTTACCCTTAGCAGAGTTATCCTACAAAAATAGGTATCACTCAATTAGTGATATGGCCCCATTTGAGGCACTGTATGGGAGAAGATGTAGGTCTCCCATTGGGTGGTTTGATGCATTTGAGGTTAGACCTTCGGGTATTTACCTTCTGCGGGAATCGTTAGATAAAATGAAATGCATTCAAGAAAAGCTCCTAGCGGCTCAAAGTAGGAAGAAAGAATATGCAGATCGAAAGGTTAGAGACTTGGAGTTTATGGAGGTTGAGCAAGTCTTGCTAAATGTTTCGCCCATGAAAGGGGTGATGCGGTTTTGTAAGCGAGGTAAGCTTAGTCCGAGGTATATTGGTCCATTTGAAGTTCTGAAGCGCGTGGAGGAGGTAGCTTATGAATTGGACTTGCCCCCAGGACTGTCAAGAGTGCATCCGGTATTTCATGTGTCTATGTTGAAAAGATACCATGGGGATAGAAAGTACATCATTCATTGGAATTCAGTTCTGCTTGATGAGAATCTGTCTTATGAGGAGAAGCTTGTTGCTATTTTAGATAGAGAAGTCCGCAAGTTGAGATCAAGGGAGATTGCATCCATCAATGTTCAATGGAAGAATCGACCAGTTGAAGAGTCCACTTGGGAGAAGGATGCCAATATGCAAGAAAGATACCCACACCTGTTTAGGTACTCCTTTTCCTCCTTGTTTTTCTTCTTGTTATTGTTCGGGGACGAACGATGGGTAAATTGGTATCTATTTTAACAACCTTTTTAGTCGTTTTGAGCAGTGGAGTTTATTTCTGGTAATAACTGTCTGAGTCGACGGATCCCACGATGGATTGTTATGGGCATGACGGACCGTCGAGGGTGTCTCGTTCCAAAACACTTAGAATTCTGAAATTTGGGTACTGAGATCGACTCTCTGAATTTCGCGACAAAGTCGCAGGACGGACCGTCAAAGGCATGACGGGCCGTCAGAGACTCTTTAAGGAATTGAGTCTCTGAACATTGTGATGGAAGCAGCAGGATGGATCGTCGCAGGCACGACGGGCCGTCACAGTCTGCGTAACCCTGCCTGGGTCGTATTTCTGTTATATGTTTTAAGGGGCGTTTTGGACTATTCCTGCTTATAATTATGAAGTTAGTGGTTTAATGTTAATAATTCAATTACTTGGGGGTTAAAGGCGATAACCTTGAATTAATTAGTGGGTTACTTTTGTCATCTTTTATACTTAATAATATGCTAATTAGGATAAAAAAAAGGGTTTGAATAAGAAAAATAGAACGAGAGAGAGGAGAAACGAAGAGGAAAGCAAAGCTTTGGAAAAGTAGATTTCTTGACCACGAATTCTTCGGTGGAGGTAGGTTATGGTATATGCTTTTCATAGTAACCTCTTTATAGGGAATGATATGTATTGGGTTGTTTTGTAAAGTCTTCTATATGCTTAATTGTATGCTTGCATGATATGATTATATAATTGCGATAAAATAAGCATGATGAGGCTATTGAATCCTAACCCTTGAAACCTCTTTGTTAATGATGATGTCTTGGTATAAAAGCGGGCTTGATGAAATAAAAGAATGAGGTTAGTGGATCGGCTGTCACGTTCCGACACCAGGATAGTAATAGAGGATAGGGTGTCACGTTCCGACACAAGGATAGTAATAGAGGATCGGGTGTCACGTTCCGACACCAGGATAGTATTAATGGATAGGGTGTCACGTTCCGACACGAGGATAGTATGAAGAGGATCGGGTGTCACGTTTCGACACCAGGATAGTATGAAGAGGATCGGGTGTCTCGTTCCGACACCAGGATAGTAATAGTGGATCGGGTGTCACGTTCCGACACTAGGATAGTATGATGAGGATCGGAGTGTCACGTTCTGACACCAAGATAGTAAAGAGAATGAATCTTGAAATATGTTAATATACTCAATTTAATGAACCTATTTCCCAAATGAGGAAGGTATGGAGGCTTGAGTCCTCATGGGTGTACTTGGCGTTATTTATCAATGATTCTATTACTTGTGTTGCTACCTGTTGAGTATTCTGGTTGATTTTATGATATAATCTGATATATACTGTTTTCTATTTTGAGTTGGTCGATGATACCTACCCAGTACCTGTGTTTTGTACTGACCCCTACTTGTATTTTTTCTTTTTATTATTCGTGGAGTGCAGCAAACGTACCGTCGTCTTCAACTCAATCGCAACTCTAGCCAGTCTTCGTCACACAAGATTTCAGGGTGAGCTAAAGCTTCTAGCTTGGACTGGATCTTCTACTTCATGTCTGGATGCATTGAAGTTCTGGCATAGACTAGCTGTTATTTATGTTTAGTTTCTTAGATACTCTTAGCTTTAGAAATTTGAGGATAGATGTTCTTGTGGTATTGACATCCAGATTTTGGGGATAATGATAAGTTTTGAGTTTTAGAAGTTAGTTATTGATTTCGTTAATGAGTTTTAAGTCTTCCGCATTATTTTTCTGTTTGATATGTTTGAAATGTTGGGGTTTAGATTGGTTAGTTCGCTTACATAGTAGGATAAGTGTGGGTGCCACTCGCGGCTCGTTTTGGGTTGTGACAACACCACCAACTTATTATACAGAAAGTTATCAACAATCAGATAGAACTAATGCAATATGGAATAGTAGATTAAATAAAAATTTGATACCAAAATAAATAAACGAACAACATAATTTCTTAGATGTAGATTGTGTTACAGATACAAATAAATTGATATTACTATGGATAGAAAATATATCTAAGCAACTAATAGATAATGAAATAAAAACAACAGAAAAACCAAGGTATATAGAAAGAACATTTTTAGGGCCAACAAGATTATGGATATAAAATCTACCCTTACAAAGTTTAGAAGTACTTAGAAGTGACAAGAAAATGGATGGATCTCCATCATTAAAAAATATAGATATACTAGATAAATATGAACTAGCGATAAGAAGTGAATTTGGAGGTATGACCACAGATATAAGAGAACAAAATAGAGAAAAAATAATAAATAGACATGACAAAATTAGCTATATTTAAAATGTGTTATGTAAAAGAATACACTTGTGCATTTAAAGAATATTATTACAAAGAAAAATACAATTTCTATGAAGCAAATGAAGTAAGAAAAAAATATTTTACCAAATTACAAGAACCATTTAGTAGAAAAGTAATAAAAGATTGGAATGATGAAGGATTAATAGATACTTTAGGAGCAAGAATAAAATTTTTACATCAATGGTTCATACAAATATGTGAAAACCAAAAAGAAAAATTAAAAATCAAAAAAGTACTAAACAAAAATTTAACCTGTTGTAAAAATAAAACAGCACCACAGTTCGGATGTATAACAAAAAGTTATAAAAAGAAAAAACCGAGGCAATATAAAAATTATAGAAATACTAAAACTAAGTATAGATACAAAAAACTAAGACAAAGATATTATGTAAACAATTATAAAATGAAAAGACCATATAGACCAAAAAAGAAAATATCCCAATGTACATGTTATAATTGCGGAAAGATAGGACACATAGCTAGAGATTGTAAGTTACCAAAAGACCCAAAAAAGAAGCAAATTGCAGAAATAATTATAGATAGTGACAAATATATGCCAAAAGAATATATAGACTATGAACTAAGTGAAAATAATAGTATATACGAAGTATCAGACAGAGAAACAGAAAATAAAGAAGAATATATTAATCAAGATAATGAAGTAATAGAAATTTCAAAAAACAGAATACAAATATGTTTGTTATTTTAAAAAAAAGTATGAACAAAGAAAAATATAAACAACAATTGATAGAAAAAATAGTTGAAAAAGAACAATAATTACATTATAGAAAAAGAAGACTAGAACAAAATATTTTAGTAGGAGTATGTAATAAATCAATATTAGCACAAAGAAAAGTTATATTTATGTCAGAACTAGAAATATATTGTCTTGAATATAAGCTACAACATAGTATAATACATAAATTATAATGAATAAAGAAGAATTTGCAGTAGACGAAAACACATATGTAAATCAAGACGGAGTGATAATAAAAATAATATTTTCAAATTTAGGAAGAAGATATAAAAAAATAGGAAATAACCTATATTCAATGCTAGAAAAAGAAACAGCAACATTAGAAGATAGTTTAACAGCTATGATAAGAATAACAAAAGAAAATGAAGAAATAGACAAATCAAAAGAAATTGAAAAAATAAAAATGCAAGCAAAACAAGAAGTACAACATTTAGAAGAAATAAAAAATACAAGAATAAGTGAATTAGAAAAACAATTAGCTAGGTTCAAATTATTAGATGAATTATTAGAAAATAATTACATATAAGAAAGCAATAGTAAACATACAAGTCCAACATTTATAGTTATAAAACATAGTGAACAAAAAAGAGGTAAAAGTAGAATGGTCATAGATAAGCGTAATCTAAATGTTAAAACTAAAACATACAATTATCCAATACCAAACAAAATACTAAAAATAAGATAAATACAAGGATATAATTATTTTAGTAAATTTGACTGTAAATCAGGATTTTACCACATAAAATTAGAGAGAAGAATCTAAACAACAAACAGTATTCACAGTACCGCAAGAATTCTATGAATGAAATGTTTTACCATTTGGATATAAAAATTCACCAGGTAGATACCAATATTTTATGGATAACTGTTTTAACCAGTTAGAAAATTGTATTGTATATATAGATGATATATTACTATATTCTAAGACACAAGATGAACATATAAGATTATTAGAAAAATTTATACACATAATTAAACACTCAGGTATAAGCTTAAGTAAAAAGAAAGCAGAAATTATTAAATAACAGATAGAATTTCTAGGAATACAAATAGATAGAAATGGAATACAAATGCAAACTCATATAGTACAAAAAATAATTACGATTGATGAAAATATAGATACAAAAAAGAAATTACAATCCTCTCTAGGATTAGTAAATCAAGTAAGAGAATATATACCAAAATTAGCAGAACATTTAAAACCACTACATAAAAAACTTAAAAAAGATGTTGAATACTATTTCGACAATAAAGATAACGAACATATAAGAAATATTAAGAATTTATGTAAGAAATTACCAAAACTATATTTTACTGATGAAAATAAAACATTTACTTATATTGTTGAAACAGATTCAAGTGATCATAGTTACGGAGGAGTTTTAAAATACAAATATGACAAAGAGAAAATAGAACATCATTGTAGATATTATTCAGGATCCTATACAGAAGCACAAATAAAATGGGAAATAAAAAGAAAAGAGTTATTTGCATTATATAAGTGTTTATAAGCATTCAAACCATATATTGTTTATAATAAATTTATTGTAAGAATAGATAATACACAGGTAAAATTGTGGATAACAAAAAAGTTAGAAGATTCAGTTACAACAAAAGAAATAAGGGGATTAGTATTAAATAAATTAAATTTTACATTTACAATTGAGGTAATCAAAATGATAAAAACGTTGTTGCAGACTACCTCTCAAGAGAAAGATACAATGAAAGACCTATTGGCTATGATGACTAATCTATGTCATTCTTTTATGTAATTATTTTCTAATAATTCATCTATATGTATTTTAAATTCTTTTAAATCATCAAAGTTATATTTTAATGGTTTCAGTGTTATTATACTATTTTCATCTATTAATTAAATTTTTACTTTTGTCTTATGTTTTTCCCATCCTTGTAATGGATTTTTGCTGTATAATTGTTCTAGTTGTTCATTAATTATTTTAACTTTGTCGATTGTAAATATAATTATTTCTAGTTGTGATATGTGTTTCTTATTTATATTTTCCATTTCTTGGTTTATTTTTTCACTTCCTTTTATCCATTCCATAGGCTTTCGTTGTTTATTATTTACTCTTTTTACTCCTATTTGGTTTCCGCATGGTGTGGTAACCACCAATGTGTCTTTGTTATTATATGTGGATAAAATCTATCTAAAAATGGCATTCCTAATAACATATCTTTTGTGGTAAATTCAAAATTATACATTTCTTCTATTGTTAATACTCTATCCCATATTTATATTTTTATATTTTTTGCTTTATATTTAATCATACTTCCTTCACTATTAAATCCTTTTACTACCATAGGTGTTTTTAATTTTTCCCATTTATCTTCTGGTAAGCAATTATACTTACATATATTTGCTTCTGCTCCTGTATCTATCATAGGGGTATAATATCTGTTGTGATATCCTTCCACAATAATTTTTGCAAGTATAAATATTTTCATTAATCATTTTGTTCTTTTTATAATTATTTTCTTATTTTGACAAGTTATTGTTTATTGTTCATTTTCTATGTTGTACGGTTTAACTTTTTCTAACCATTTTATTCCTAATGTATATTATGGTTTCCTTGGTATATTTTAAATGGTATTACTTAGGGTATTCCTCCTATAATTATTTCTTTTTCCGTTGTTTCTTCATTTGTATTTACTATCTCACTAGGTAATCCAGGGCATATGTGTAACGACCTTTTAGTCGTTTTGAGCAGTAGAGTTTATTTCTTGTAATTACACTCTGAGTCGACGGATCCCACAACGGACCGTCATGGGCACGACGGACCGTGGGTGTGTCGTTTCAAAACACTTAGAATTCAGAAAAATTGGGTGCTGAGAAAAATTCTCTGAACTTCGCGACGACATGGCAGGACGGACCGTCGTGGGCACGACGGACTGTCACCGGCCATTTAGTAAATTTTAGTCTCTGAACTCTGTAAGGACCTCAGTAGGACGGACCGTCGCACGCACGACGGGCCATCACAGGCACGACGGGCCATCACAGGCTGCGTGACCTTGACTGGGTCAGAATTCTGTTGAATATTTTAAGGGGCGTTTTGGACTATTCCTGCTTATAATTATAAAGTTAGTGGTTTAATGTTAATAATTTAATTACTTGGGTGTTAAAAGAGAGAACCTTGAAACAAGTAGTGGGGTATTTTATCATCTTTTATACTTAATTATATGCTAAATAGGGTAAAAGATAAGAGGGTTTGAAGGAGAAAAAGAGAAAGAACAGAGAGTAAAAAGAGAAACAGTCGAGAGGAGAGGAGAACGCAAGGAAAGCAAAGGTTTGGGAAAGTAGATTGCTTGATCACGAATTCTTCGGTGGAGGTAGGTTATGGTTTTATGCTATTCGTAGTAAACTCTTAATAGCGAATGATATGTATTGGGTAGTGTTGTAAACCCTTCTATATGCTTAATTGTATGCTTGCATGAATGTGATTATATAATTGTGATAAAATAAGCTTGATGAAGCTATTGAATCCTAAATCGTGAAAAACCCTAATCTACTCTGTTAATGATGATGCCTTGGTATAAAAGAAGGTTTGATGAACGAAAGTAGTGAGATTAGGGGATCGGGTGCCACATTCTGGTACCAGGATAGTATATGAGAATCGGAGTTTCACGTTCCGACACCAGGATAGTATATGGATCGGGTGCCACGTTCCGGTACCAGGATAGTATATGGATCAGGTGCTACGTTCCGGTACCAGGATAGTATATGAGGATCGGAGTGTCACGTTTCGACACCAGGATAGTATATGGATCGGGTGCCACGTTCCGGTACCAGGATAGTATATGAGGATCGGAGTGTGACGTTCCGGCACCAGGATTAGTAGAGAGAATGAATCTTGAAATATGTTAATATACTCAATTTATTGAACCTTATCCCAAATGAGTATGATGGGGAGGCGTGAGTCCTCATTGATGTGTTTGGTGTTGTGACCAAGGGTTATGGTAATTGTAAATGCCGCATGTTGAGTATTGTAGTTGATTTTATGATATTATTTGATGCATATTGTTTTCTATTTTGAGTTGGCCGATGATATCTACTCAGTACCTGTGTTTTGTACTGACCCCTACTCGTATGTTTTTCTCTTGTTATTTGTGGAGTGCAGCAAACGTGCCATCGTCTTCAACTCAACAACAACTCTAGCAAGTCTTCACCTCGTCACTTTTCAGGGTGAGCTATTGTTTCTAACTCGGACTGGATTCACTCTCATTCATGTCTTGATGTCCTTGAAGTTCGGACATGGACTATCTCTTGTATTTGTTTTAGTTTCCTAGACATTCTTAGATTTAGTAATTTGAGGATAGATGTTCTTGTGATGATGACTTCCAGATTTTTGGGATAATGATAAGTTTTGAGTTTTAGAAGTTATTTATTCGTTATATTATTGAGTTTTATGTCTTCCGCATTTTAATCTGTTTATTATGTTTTAAAACGTTGGGGTTAGATTGGTTGGTTTGCTCACATAAGGGGATAAGTGTGGGTGCCACTCGCGACCCGTTTTGGGTCGTGACAAACTTGGTATCAGAGCATTAGGTTTCTTGGTCTCATCACATAAGAACGAGTCTAGTAGAATTTTAAGGAACGGTAGGGGGACGCCTTTACTTTTCTTTTAGAGGTTATAAGACTTTAGGAAAATTCCATTTTTTCTTTCTTTCTTTCGTACTATTACTTGGGTCCAATTGGTATCTAAGTGATACAAATTGGTATCTGACCATCTTCACTCTATTTCGCAGATGGTTAGAACTAGAGCAGTGGCTGCGCCAACACCAACACCGGCAAGACAAGAAGCATCTGAGCCAGCCACTGAGGCTGTATCTCGAAGAGGAGTAGTGACCAGATGCCGTGGAAGAGGTCGTAGGAGGACATCCTCTAGAGGAAGAGGACAAACACCTGGCTCATCTAGTACTAAGGCGGTGACTCCTCCACCGACTGAGGAAGTAGTAAGAGAGGGCGAGGAAGGGGAAAATGAGCAAGTGCAGAATGAGGAATTACCACCCCAACCTACCCAAGAGATGATTAATCAGGTTCTTGCTTATCTTAGCGGGTTAACTGATCAAGGCCAGACGCCTCCAGTGTTTTCAGCACCAGCACCTCAGGTTCCGGAAGTGCGACAGGCCGCTGTTGAGGCTCCCCGCATGGATGCCTCATTGGAAATAGGAACGTTTCCTCGTTTGACTACAGGGCCTATAATGACAAGTGATCAGCATGAACTTTTCAGTATGTTCTTGAAATTGAAACCTCCAGTCTTCAAGGGTGCAGAATCTGAGGATGCCTACGATTTTTTGGTTGACTGTCATGAGTTACTACATAAAATGGGCATAGTGGAACGATTTGGCGTTGAGTTTGTAACCTATCAGTTCCAAGGAAATGCCAAAATGTGGTTGCGGTCACATATTGAGTGTCAACCCGCACAGGCACCACCTATGACTTGGGCATCGTTCTCTAGCTTATTTATGGAGAAGTATATCCCCCGGACCTTGAGAGATAGGAGGAGAGATGAGTTCTTGGGCCTAGGGAAAGGCAAGATGTCTGTGACTGCGTAGGAGGCTAAGTTCCGTGCATTATCCAGGTATGCCACTCAGCTTTGTTTAGTCCACAAGAGCGGATTCACTGTTTTGTGAAGGGTTTATGGTCAGAATTGTGGATTTCAGCCTTACAGGTTGCGGCTACGGCAAAATCTTTTCAAAAAGTGGTAGACTTCGTGATAGAGGTAGAAAGAGTGAAGCCATATCACTTCACCATGGTAACGACATTTAAAAGGATTCGAAAGGGAAGTGAGTTTAATGGTTCTTTATTTAGAGGACAGGGTTCAGGAAGTTACTCAGTCCGACCAATTCAGTCTTCACTACAAACTGTAGTTGGGGTTCCACCTCAGACCGGTCAACACTTCTTTGAGAGACCTATGCTTGACTCCAGGGAGTGTTATGGATGTGGGGAGACTTGACATATTAGGATGAATTGTCCAAAACAGTGTTATAGACCCCCAATAGCTAGAGGTAGAGGTGGTCATGGTAGAGGCCGCTATTCTGGAGGACGTGGTGGCCGAAGTAATGGTGGTCACCAAAACGGCCGGGGTGACAGACAAATGGGAACTACTGCAGCGCAACATGGTAGGGGAAACAGGCAGACAGATGATAGGGCCCATTGTTATGCTTTCCCTGGGAGATCTGAAGTAGAGACATATGATGCTGTCATCACAAGTAATCTTTTAGTTTGTGATTGCATGGCTTCTGTATTGTTTGATCCTTGATCCACATTTTCTTATGTATCTTCCTCATTTGCTAATGGTCTTAATTTACATTGTGAATTGCTTGACATGCCTATTCGTGTTTCTACTCCGGTGGGTGAGTCTGTTAGTTGAAAAAGTATATAGGTCTGGTCTGGTGACTTTTGTGGGGAGAAATACTTATGTAGACTTTGTTATCTTAGAAATGGTTGGTTTTGATGTAATTCTGGGTATGACTTGGCTTTCGCCGAATTTTGCGATCATGGATTGTAATGCTAAAACTGTGACGTTAGCCAAGCTTGGGACAGATCCGTAAGTGTGGGAGGGTGACTACACATCCACTCCAGTTCGTATCATCTCCTTCCTTCGCGCTAAGAAAATGGTTAGAAAGGGTTATTTAGCTTTCTTGGCACACCTCAGGGATGATACTACCCAAGAACCTTCAATTGAGACGGTTTCAATAGTTCGCGAGTTTCTGGATGTGTTTCCGGCGTATCTTCTTGGTATGCCACCAGTTAGGGATATTGATTTCTGTATCGATCTGGAGCCAGGAACTCGCCCCATTTCCATACCCCCTTATAGCATGGCTCCCGCTGAGTTAAGAGAGTTTAAGGCCCAACTTCAAGAGTTGCTAAGCAAAAGCTTTATTAGACCAAGTGCATCCCCTTGGGGTGCTCCTGTTTTGTTTGTGAAGAAGAAGTATGGAAGTTTTCGGATGTGCATTGACTACAGACAACTGAATAAGGTAACTATTAAGAACAAGTATCCTCTTCCTCGCATCGATGATTTATTCGATCCATTTCAAGGTGCTTGTAGCTTCTCAAAAATCGATTTAAGATGTGGTTATCATCAATTGAAAATACAAGCAACGGATGTGCCCAAGACTGCTTTTCGGACCAGGTATGGGCATTATGAGTTCTTAGTAATCTCTTTTGGGCTTATGAATGCCCTTGCTGCTTTCATGAGCTTGATGAGCGAGATTTTCAAGCCATGTCTGGATCTCTTTGTCATTGTATTCATTGATGACATACTTGTATACTCGAAGAGCAAGAAAGAACATGAGGAGTACTTGAGAATGGTATTGGAAATGTTGAGGGAGAAAAAGCTTTATGCCAAATTCTCCAAGTGTGAGTTTTGGATAGATTCAGTGTCCTTTTTGGGGTACGTGGTTTCTAAGGATGGAGTGATGGTGGATCCTTCTAAGATTGAAACAGTAAGAAATTGGGTAAGACCTACTAATGTGTCAGAAACAAGGAGCTTTGTTTGTTTAGCCAGCTACTACCGCCGATTTGTCAAGGGATTCTCTTCTATTGCTTCCCAATTGACGAACTTGACTAAGCAGAATGTTCCATTTCTATGGTAAGATGAATGTGAAGAAAGCTTTCAGAAACTCAAGACCTTGCTGACTACTGCACCTATCCTTACCTTGCCAGTAGAGGGTAAGAACTTCATTGTTTATTGTGATGCATCCTATTCTGGTTTTGGTGCAGTGCTAATGCAAGAGAAGAATGTAATTGCTTATGCTTCGAGGCAATTAAAGGTGCATGAACGTAACTATCCGATCCACGATTTGGAATTGGCCGCGGTTGTGTTTGCATTAAAGCAATGGAGACATTATCTATATGGGGTCAAGTGTGAAGTCTATACGGATCATCGTAGCCTACAGTATATCTTTACTCAAAGGGATTTGAATTTGAGACAGAGCAGATGGATGGAACTACTGAAGGATTATGATGTTACCATCTTGTATCACCCAGGAAAGGCTAATGTTGTGGCAGACGCCATAAGTAGAAAAGCAGGGAGCATGGGTAGTTTAGCCCACTTACAAGCTCCTAGACGCCCATTGGCTAGAGAGGTTCAGACTTTGGCTAACGACTTTATGAGGTTAGAAGTAAATGAGAATGGGGGATTTTTGGCCAGTGTGGAGGCGATATCTTCTTTTCTTGACAAGCTCAAGGGAAAAAAATTTGATGATGAGAAACTAAGCCGAATTCGGGATATGGTGTTGCGAGGAGAGGCTAAAGAAGTAATAATGGATGAGGAAGGTGTTTTGAGAATTAAGGGAAGGGTATGTGTGCCCCATGTTGATGATTTGATCCACACTATTCCTACAGAGGCTCATAGTTCCGGATATTCTATACATCCTGGTGCAACCAAGATGTACCGTGACCTAAAGCAACACTTTTGGTGGAGTAGAATGAAGCGCGACATTATTGATTTTGTTGCCAAATGTCCAAATTGTCAGCAAGTAACGTATGACCACCAGAGGCCCGGAGGAACACTTCAAAGAATACCCATTCCTGAATGGAAGTGGGAGAGAACTGCAATGGACTTCGTGGTTGGTCTTCCAAAGACATTGGGGAAGTTTGACTCTATTTGGGTAATCGTGGACAGATTAACTAAGTCTGCGTACTTCATCCCGGTCAAGGTCACCTACAATGCAGGGAAGTTAGCCAATCTCTACATCTCAGAAATTGTTCGATTGCATGGAGTTCAACTTTCCATCATATCAGATAGAGGTACGTAGTTTACTTCTACGTTTTGGAGAACATTGGATGCTTAATTAGGTACTAGGTTGGACCTTAGTACTGCATTCCACCCTCAGACCGATGGTCAGTCTGAGCGAACAATTCAGGTGTTGGAAGATATGCTTCGTGCATGTGTGATAGAATTTGGGGGTCATTGGGATAACTTCTTACCCTTAGCGGAGTTTTCATACAATAATAGCTATCACTGAATTATTGATATAGCTCCTTTCGAAGCATTGTATGGGAGGAGATGTAGGTCTCCTATTGGTTGTTTTGATGCATTTGAGGTTAGACCGTGGGGTACTAATCTTTTGAGGGATTCTTTAGAGAAGATGAAATCTATTTAAGAAAAGCTTTTAGCGGCTCAAAGCAGGCAAATGGAATATGCAGATCGAAAGGTGAGAGACTTGGAGTTCATGGAGGGTGAGCAAGTCTTGCAGAAGGTTTCGCCCATGAAAGGGGTGATGCGGTTTGGAAAAAGAGGTAAGCTAAGCCCAAGGTATATTGGGCCATTTGAAGTACTTAAGCGAGTAGAAGAGGTGGCTTATGAATTAGCCTTGCCCCCAGGACTGTCAGGAGTGCATCCGGTATTTCATGTGTCTATGTTGAAATGATACCATGGGGATGGAAACTACATCATTCGTTGGGATTCGGTTCTTCTTGATGAGAATTTGACTTATGAGGAGGAGCCTGTTGCCATTCTAGATAGAGAAATTCACAAGTTGAGATCAAGGGAGATTGCATCCATCAAAGTTCAATGGAAGAATCGACCAGTTGAAGAGTCCACTTGGGAGAAGGAGGCTGATATGCGAGAAAGATACCCACACCTGTTTACAGATTCAGGTACTCCTTTTCGTCTTTGTTCTTCTTCTTGTGATCGTTCGGGGATGAACGCTGGGTAAATTGGTATCTATTGTAACGACCTGTTAGTCATTTTGAGCAGTAGAGTTTATTTCTGGTAATTACAGTCTAAGTCGACGGATCCCATGACGGACCGTCGAGGGTGTGTCGTTCAAAAACACTTAGAATTCTGAAAAATTGGGTGCTGAGAACAACTCTATGAACTTCGCGACGACATGGCATGACGGACCGTCATGGGAACGACGGACCGCCACAGGCCCTTTAGTAAATTTCAGTCTCTGAACTCTGTGACGACTCGGCAGGACGGACCGTCGCAGGCACGACGGGCCGTCATAGGCTGCGTGACCCTGACTGGGTCGGAATTCTGTTAAATATTTTAAGGGGCGTTTTTGACTATTCCTGCTTATAATTATAAAGTTAGTGGTTTAATGTTAATAATTTAATTACTTGGGGGTTAAAAGAGAGAACCTTGAAACAAGTAGTGGGGTATTTTATCATCTTTTATACTTAATTATATGCTAAATAGGGTAAAAGACAAGAGGGTTTGAAGGAGAAAAAGAGAAAGAACAGAAAGTAATGAGAGAAACGATCGAGAGGAGAGGAGAACGCAAGGAAAGCAAAGGTTTGGGAAAGTAGATTGCTTGATCACAAATTCTTCGGTGGAGGTAGATTATGGTTTTATGCTATTCATAGTAAACTCTTATTAGCGAAGATATGTATTGGGTAGTGTTGTAAACCCTTCTATATGCTTAATTGTATGCTTGCATGAATGTGATTATATAATTGTGTTAAAATAAGCTTGATGAAGCTATTGAATCCTAAATCGTGAAAAACCCTAATCTACTTTGTGTATGATGATGCCTTGGTATAAAAGAAGGCTTGATGAACGAAAGTAGTAAGATTAGGGGATCGGGTGCCATGTTCCGGTACCAGGATAGTATATGATGATCGCAGTGTCACGTTCCGACACCAGGAAAGTATATGGATCAGGTGCCACGTTTCGATATCATGATATTATATGAATCGGGTGCCACGTTCCGGTACCAGGATAGTATATGAGGATCGGAGTGTCACGTTCCGACACCAGGATAGTATATGGATCGCGTGCCACGTTCCGGTACCAGGATAGTATATGAGGATCGGAGTGTCACATTCCGGCACCAGGATTAGTAAAGAGAATGAATCTTGAAATATGTTAATATACTCTATTTAATGAACCTAATTCCCAAATGAGTATGATGGGGAGGCGTGAGTCCTCATTGATGTGCTTGGTGTTGTGACCAAGGGTTATGGTAATTGTAAATGCCGCATGTTGAGTATTGTAGTTGATTTTATGATATTATTTGATGCATATTATTTTATATTTTGAGTTGGCCGATGATATCTACTAAGTATCTGTGTTTTGTACTGACCCCTACTTGTATGTTTTTCTCATGTTATTTGTGAAGTGCAACAAACATGCCGTCGTCTTCAACTCAACAACAACTCTAGCCAGTCTTCACCGCGTTAGTTTTAAGGTTGAGCTATTATTCCTAGCTCGGACTGGATTATCTCTCATTCATGTCTTGATGTCCTTGACGTTCGGACATGGACTATCTCTTGTATTTGTTTTTGTTTCGTAGAAATTCTTAGATTTAGTAATTTGAGGATAGATGTTCTAGTGATGATGACTTCCAGATTTTGGGGATAATGATAAGTTTTGAGTTTTAGAAGTTATTTATTCGGTATATTATTGTGTTTTATGTCTTCCGCATTTTAATCTGTTTATTATTTTTGAAAACGTTGGGGTTAGATTGGTTGGTTCGCTCACATAGGGGGATAAGTGTGGGTGCCACTCACGGCTCATTTTTGATCATGACAATATGTGTCCTGTTTTTATAATTTCTTCTTCTAATACTAACTCTCTTGTTATGTAATTTTCTTCTTGTCCTGTATTTATTAAAATTTTATATTTTCTTTCATCTATTATTCCTGTTATGAAATAATGATATGGTGTTATTTCTTCCTTATGTAATAAGTTTTGTGGGATTTCATAGTTTCTTTTAGATGTACTCATTCTTGATAAGGTAGCTCTTGTTAACGTATTTGGTACACTTGAAGTGCTTAATCTTTCTTTTACAGTTTTTGAATCTCCTTCTGTATCAATTTCTTTATAACTATAGTAATTATTGTCTATTACATTAATTATTTTTCGAAAGTATTTTCTATTTTTATTTTATCGATTTTATTTCTTGCTATTATTTTATGTTTTGCTATTAATATATATAAGTTTTTGCATCTTGATGTAAATATTTTACTGCCTGGTGCTAACTCTATTTCAGACATTTTCCAATATAATACTAATGGTTTATCTATATTCCTATCTGTTAATGCTACTGTATAATTGACACTGATTATAAATTTAAATTTTTGGTATAGTAGGTTTCCTTTTACTACACTAATTACGCTTTTTTCTATAGGGTGTATAATTCTATCATCTACTAAGTATATTTCAATAGGTGTATCTATTCCTTCTCTAAAACAAGCTTTTATTAATATTTCTGTTCCTCCTAAATGTACATATTTTATAGGTGTTTTAGCTTTTATATCTTGTATTTCTTTATTTATTATTCGTTTACATAGTATAGGTATATATGCTTTTCCTCTTGCAAATTTACAATCTATAATATGTTCTTTCTAACTAACTACATAATATTCTTCATTTCGTCTTCTAAACCAATTTCTTAATGTAGGTATTTCATGTACTTTTTCAACACTTAAGTCTAATTCTGTTCCTTTTATTTGTTCAAAAATTGTATTATAAAATATAATCTTTTGGTCTGATAATTCTTCATTTTGATAATCCTCTTTTGATATTATTTTTATATCGTCTTCAGACATTATATTTCTTCGTCTATTATATCATTATCTAGATTAATATATTTTTCTTCATTTTCTATTTCTATGTCTGATACTTCGTATATACTATCATTTTCACTTAGTTCATAGTCTATATATTCTATTTGCATATATTTGCCACTATCTATAATTATTTCTGCAATTTGCTTCTTTTTTGGGTCTTTTGGTAACTTACAATCTCTAGCTATGTGTCCTATCTTTCCGCAATTATAACATGTACATTGGGATACTTTTCTTTTTGGTCTATATGGTCTTTTCGTTTTATAATTTTTTACATAACATCTTTGTCTTGGTTTTTTGTATTTTTACCTAGTTTTAGTTTTTCTATAATTTTTATATTTCCTCGGTTTTTTCTTTTTATAATTTTTTGTTATACATCCGAACTGTGGTGATGTTTTTTTTTACAACAGGTTAAATTTTTGTTTAGTACTTTTTCCATTTTTAATTTTTCTTTTTTGTTTTCACATACTTGTATGACCCATTGTTGTAAAAATTTTATTCTTGCCCCTAAAGTATCTATTAATCCTTCATCATTCCAATCTTTTATATCTTTTGTACTAAATGGTTCTGGTAATTTGGTAAAATATTGTTTTCTTATTTCTTTTGCTTCATCAAAATTGTATTTTGCTTTGTAATAATATTCTTTAAATGCACAAGTGTATTCTTCTACATAACACATTTTACATATAGCTAATTTTGTCATAAGTTGTCTATTTATTATTTTTTCTCTATTTTGTTCTCTTATATTTGAGGTTATACCTCCAAATTCACTTCTTATCGCTGATTCATATTTATCTAGTATATCTATATTTGTTGATGATGGAGATCCATCCATTTTCTTGTCACTTCTAAGTACTTTTAAACTTTCTAAGCGTAGATTTTCTATCCATAATCTTGTTGTTTCTACAAATGTTCTTTCTATATACCTTGGTGTTTCTGTTGTATTTATTTCATTATCTATTAGTTGCTTAGATATATTTTCTATCCATAGTAATATCGCTTTATTTGTATCTGTAACACAGTCTAGATCTAAGAAATTATATTGTTCGTTTATTGGTTTTGGTATCCAATTTTTATTTAATCTACTATTCCATATTGCATTAGTTCTATCTGATTGTTGATAATTTTCTGTATAATAAGTTGGTGGTGTCCATCTTGGACTAATTCTACGACTATTTCTGGGTCTATTTTCTGGAGTTTTAACTCTTGACGTACTACGTCTATTCATATCTCCTGTGTTTATTTCTAATATTTTTGTTTTATTTACCTGTTCTAGAATTTCTGTATATGTCTCACTTATATCACTTATTTCGAATTTTTGATCATTTGTAGTATCTGATTCATTTTTGTTTATTTTATTTACCTCAAGATCTTCATTTATTTTTTGTTCCATTTCTTTTATTTGTTGATGATGGAGATCCATCCATTTTCTTGTCACTTCTAAGTACTTCTAAACATTCTAAGGGTAGATTTTCTATCCATAATGTTGTTGTTCCTACAAATGTTCTTTATATATATCTTGGTGTTTCTGTTGTTTTTATTTTATTATCTATTAGTTGCTTAGATATATTTCCTATTGTCACGACCCAAAAATGGGCATGATGGCACTCGTCTTATCCCACCAAGACAAGTAAGCCTAAAACTCAACTATTACAATAAAAATGTGGAAAATTCACTATCAACTTACATTATACCCAAAACCTGGTTGTCACGTGTACAAGACTCTAAAATATTACAATCGGATCAAATGAAAATATGTCTCATATGATAATGTTTCTAGAGTAGAACAAAATCATAAACAAGAGTAAGGAGGGATGCTAAGATGACCAACAACTACCTCACAAAATCTCCAGGAAGCCTCGGAAAAGAAGAGAATATGTCATAAAAGTCCGGGCTAGTAACCTACAAAAAAATTTGTAGTAGCAAGGGGTGAGTACCAAACCACACGATACTCAGCAAGTAAACCTCTAAACACAAGCTAAGGGGATGAAATACGGGTACTCCTACCACCCCCAACCGAACCTCCACAACTACAACCTGCATAAACATCAGCCAAACCTAACAACTCACAGTTTACATAGAACGTAACTCAACAAAAACATTTAGACAAATTACATATCCTCCACAACAACACATTAACAAATTACATATCCTCCACAACAACACTTTAACAAATTATATATCCTAAACATCAACACTTAAACAAATTAGATATCCTCAATAGCAACACTTCCACAAATTTACATATCCTCAATAACATACTTCAACAAATTACATATCCGCAATAACAAGCTCAATATTGATCAATCACAAGTTCCGCAGAAAAACAATCAGAAGATCAGCAAAATACGATATCAAGTTCACTAATGGTAAGTATGTGCAATGCAATGGAATGCAATGTCAAGTATAATGATGCATGTCTAACCTAGTGATACACACCCGCTGTCTCTCAGTCCGGGACCCATGGGGGACTTATCTGTCAATGCATCTGTCGCTGCGCACGACACGACCCTCGATAATAGTAACAATCATGGCGTGTGATACATCCCTCGAAATATAGTATCCATCGCAGCGCGCGATACGTCCCTCGAAATGGTACATCCTCTTAAGTACCCATTCTTTCTCAATGCACATAACACTTGCCACAACCAATGCCTCAGAATAATGCAGATGACAAGTTCACACAAATAATGAGGAGATGACCATTTTCATAACATCGCACAGTTAACAACCAGACAAACATGAAGTTACATCAACAATGATTCAACAAGCCTTCAACCCTTTCTCAACACAACACACATAAACAATTAATCACATTGCCTTTTTACTATCCCCATTCTTTTAATCATTAGAATTAATCAATGTGAACAAGTCAACCCATCACCAATCCCGTTACTCCCAACATATACCACAAGGACATACACGCATTTCATACACTTAGCAAGAGTTTAGAAATCCACTTGCCTCAATTTATCGAAAAATCACTCTGGGACTTGAGCCTTTCCTTTCTGTTGAGCTTCCAAATCGATGCAATCTATTCAAGTATATATTCATAATTTATAAGTTATCGAGTCTATAAACACTCATATTATTCTATGTTTAGCCTAGACCCAAAAACTCGCTTAATTATATAATCAATTTCCTAAAGTTCAAATCTAAGGATAGGTCTTAATTCCATCAATTAACATAACTTTAATGTAACTTATATAATATACTATACCTTATATTTAATTACCTATCTCAATATATCAAAATATAGTTAATAGCGTGAGAACAAAATATTACTACATAAAGACGGAAGCCACTAATTACGAACCCACTGACATATGGACGAACAACAACCCAAACTACAGATTAACCATAACCTGCTTATTTAAAATATGCAGAAATTCAACACATTATCCTTTTTACCATTAACCAATCATCACTCACCATTGTCAAATCATTAATTTCATTATTTTTATTCAGAAGCTCAACCAATCAATGACTCATATACGTACGTATTGCCTTTACATATTTTCACTAAATAATTTTCTTACTTCACTAACGACATCCATACAATTAATGTACTAAAAGATTGAAGTAAAATAATTTCCACCTGAAGCCGCCTTCCAATTCAACTCATCATTCGTCCTTAGACAACAAATATTGGTAATATATTCATAATAATAAAGACACTGCATACGATATTCAAATTTGTCAATTTAAAATTTTACTTCCATTTATTATACCCATAATATCATACTAACGATATTAATACTATATTTCTGCAACTATCAACATTGGCAAGGAATAATTTTAGTTGAAATTTGTTACCTGTGACCGATCTCGTCTTTCCATCCTTTGGAGGATTAGAGCCGCCAGTAATTCGTTTGGAACAGGAATGATAATATCTTCTCATTAATCTAATTTAACTTTTATTACCCTAAATTGTATACCTAACTAATTATAAAAATAATAAAAGTAACCCACTATTTATTTTACTATTATTTTCTTTAACCACCAGCTAAATAATTATTAAAACTATCCCACTAATTTCATGGTTATAACTAGAATAGTCCAAAATTTCCATTTAGAATCTTTGAAAATTATTTTATGAAATAAAAAGCTCTAATATTTAAAACGACCAAATGGGTCGTTACACCTATCCATAGTAATATCGCTTTATTTGTATCTGTAACACAGTCTAGATCTAAGAAATTATATGGTTCGTTTATTGGTTTTGGTATCCAATTTTTATTTAATCTACTATTCCATATTGCATTAGTTCTATCTGATTGTTTATAATTTTCTGTATAATAAGTTGGTGGTGTCCATCTGGGACTAATTCTAGGACTATTTCTGGGTCTATTTGTCTGGAGTTTTAACTCTTGACGTACTACGTCTCTTCATATCTCCTTTGTTTATTTCTAATTTTTTTGGTTTATTTACCTATTCTAGAATTTCTGTATATGTCTCACTTATATCACTTATTTCTATTTTTGATCATTTATTATATCTGATTCCTTTTCGTTAATTTCATTTACCTCAAGATCTTCATTTAGTTTTTGTTCCATCTCTTTTATTTGTTGATGATGGAGATCCATCAATTTTCTTGTCACTTCTAAGTACTTCTAAACTTTCTAAGGGTAGATTTTCTATCCATAATGTTGTTGTTCCTACAAATGTTCTTTCTATATATCTTGGTGTTTCTATTGTTTTTATTTTATTATCTATTAGTTGCTTAGATATATTTCCTATCCATAGTAATATCGCTTTTTTTTATCTGTAACACGGTCTACATCTAAGTAATTATATTGTTCGTTTATTGGTTCTGGTATCCAATTTTTATTTAATCTACTATTCCATATTGTATTAGTTCTATCTGATTGTTGATAACTTTCTGTATAATAAGTTGGTGGTGTCCATCTGGGACTAATTCTAGGACTATTTCTGGGACTACTGTCTGGAGTTTTAACTCTTGACGTACTAGGTCTATTCATATCTCCTATGTTTATTTCTAATTTTTTTGGTTTATTTACCTGTTCTGGAATTTCTTGATATGTCTCACTTATATCACTTATTTCTGATTTTTGATCATTTATTGTATCTGATTAATTTTCATTTATTTCATTTACTTCAAGATCTTCATTTAGTTTTTGTTCCATCTTTTTTATTTCCTCAAGTAATTCAACCTCTTTATCTTTTTCCTTTTGTTTTTGTTTAGTTTCATATAATAATTTTAACCTAGCTAATTCTTTTTCTAATTCACTTATGCTTGTATTTTTTATTTCTTCTAAATGTTGTACTTCTTGTTTTGCTTGTATTTTTATTTTTTCAATTTCTTTTGATTTGTCTATTTATTCATTTTCTTTTGTTATTCTTATCATAGCTTTTAAACTATCTTCTAATTTTGCTGTTTTTTTCTAACATTAAATATAGGTTATTTCCTATTTTCTTATATCTTCTTCCTAAATTTGAAAATATTATTTTTATTATCATTCCGTCTTGATTTTCATATTGTCTTTTCGTCTACTACAAATTCTTCATTGTTCATTATAATTTATGTATTATATTATATTGTAGACTATATTCTAGACAATCTATTTCTAGTTCTAACATAAATATAACTTTTCTTTGTGATAATATTGATTTATTACATACTCCTGCTAAAATATTTTCTTCTAGTCTTCTTTTTCTATGTTGTAATTCTTGTTCTTTTTCAGCTATTTTTTCTATCAATTGTTGTTTATATTTTTCTTTCTTCATACTGTTTTTTCAAATAACAAACATATTTGCATTCTGTTTTTGAAATTATATTTATTAAATGATCTTTTTTATTGTTACTTGTTTTGATAAGTTGTGATAGTTCATATTCTATATATAAAGGTTTTAATTTTTTTCCATATCTTTCGTACTTTTTTTTATCTATTTTGGTTCTTTTTGTACTGATTTCTTTACTTGTTGTATTTTTCATTTATATGTTATTATACAAAATTTTAAAAAGTTTACTAGCCAACTTCCATGACATATGAGTTGAATGTAATGGAACTTTATCATGAGCACCGATAGACTAGCTATGTGCGGTGATGCCTTCTTTCGGGAAGGTCAAAGGTTCACGTATATCCCATGAGATGAGACTGTCCAACATGTCGGGTATGGATAACCTTATATCTCCTAGTCTTTTAACCTATTCTTTCAATATAGCGATATAGCAGAGTTCAATTCCATATATAAGCTAGCATATTTTGGTTCACTTTGGCTTGTGATTCCGCCTCTTTTAGATGTGGGGATTACACACAGGATTTCATGATGCTCACATGATATATGTCGGTTAAGGTTAAAGTTCCCAAAGAAAAATGAGGTCAGCCTCAACGAATGCACATAATGAAATGATCGATATCAAAGGTGTTAGGATAGGATAATCAAGAGGTGAGCTAGACTTAACTAATAACAGTAGGTTATTCTTGTAATTGCACAACGAACCCGATAAGAGTCTTAAAGTACAACCTAGGTATGACTGGTGGCTGCACTAGTAAATGAAATAATGAAAAAGAAGTATGTATGAATGAATGAAGCCGACTTTGTGTTTGTTAAAGAAGGATATCTAGTTGAGGTTCGATATGTTGAGCCCTCATTTTGGGAAGTCCTAATGTAAAGTCCATGATTACAAGGTCTCATGGCATATGAAAGAATGATATGAACTATATGATATGATATGTGTAATATGTTATGTGTTGTTAGCAAAAGCATAAGTATAATGACGTATATTACTCCCGTGGCATGACTTTCCTAATCCGAAATTAGCAAGTCCAATAGCTTGACTTTACATAATTCATATCGATAGGAAAGAGCACTTCTTAATCATGCATATCCTTCGTATGTGCTTGCATATACACATACTTAGTCCAAGTGTGCACTAATCCCATACAACTCTACATTTTTAGGTGAAGGCACAGGTGGATGTTAGAGCTTACAAGTCGACGCTAAAGCTATCCAAAAGTGGAGCATTCATCTGGATTTTTTAGACCCTCATGATTTTGAGGATGCTTGCCCATTATATTCTTTCTTAGATATAGGTTTGAGTTAGTGGACTATGTTCCACTAGCGTTTCTTTCTCATCTTATTTGAGACATTGTATTGGTGACATTTTTGGAAAGTATACACTTAATGTAGTATGGAACTATTTCTTTCATTTGAAGATCTTAATATCAGATGGTTGATTGTGAACGTTAATGAGTTTAACTAGAATGTCTTATATGAATATTAAGTACAAAAATTCTGAATTTTCTGCTAAAATTAACCTTGATGAACTTTATATTGTGCACCGGTAGACTATCTATGAGCGGTAATTCCTTCTTTAAAGAAGGGCGGAGGTTCACATAACTCTCATGAGATGAGACTGTCCGGCATGCCGGGTATGGGTCTCCTTATATCTCCTAGTCTTTAAACCTATACTGCCTATATAGGGATATGGCGGGGTTCAATTCCCATGTTCACTATAACTTTTTTGGTCACTTTTGTCAGAGATTCCACCTCTTTTCGGTGTGGGGGAGACACTGGATTTCATAATGCTCAAATGATCTATGTCGGTTAAAGTTAAAGTTCCCCATGAATGGATGAAGCCAACCTCAAATGATGCTCATAATGAAATTACTGATACCAAAGGTGTAAGGGTAGGATAATAAAGAGGTGATTTAGACTTAGGTAATAACACTAGGTCATTCTTGATCATTGCACAACGAATCTGATGAAAGACTTAAACTATATCCTAGGTATCTATTGTTTGCACTATCCTATGAATGAAATGAAATAAAGTACGTATGAATGAATGAAGCTTACTCTATGTTTTCTAATTAAGGCTTCCTAGTTGAGGTTTCATATGTTGAGCCATCATTTTTTTGAACTCTTGATGTCAAGTCCATGATTCAAAATCTAATGGCATATGAAGGAATGATATGAAAAATGTAATGTGATATATGCAATATGTTATGTTCTATGTCCAAGATGTTATGTGTTGTGTGCAATATGATAAGTATGATGATGCATATTACTCTCATGGCATGATGTTCCTTATCCAAATTTGGAAAGTTCACTCACTTTACTAATCGAAATTTGGAAAGCTCACTAACTTTAAAAATCCCAATTTGGCAATTCGTCTTACTTGACGTTCCATAATCATGTTTTTACGAAAGAGCTATTCTTACTCATGCATATCCTTAGTGTGTGATTTCATATGCCCATACTTATTAGAAGTGTGTACTTACCCTATTAAACTCTACAATTTTAGGTGCAGGCACTGGTGGAAGCTAGAACTACATGTTGATGCTGATATTATCTAGAAGTGGAGCATTCATCCGTACTTGGTATACCTTCATACTTTTGAGGATGTTGCGCATTATATTCTAGAATACTTATAGGATTGAGCTAGTGAAGTATGTTACACTAGCTTTTCTTTCTGCTTTTGTTCAGGCATTGTATTGGTGCCATTTTGGTAAGTATATATTTAATTATATAATAAACTATTTCTTTCATTTGATGATCTTAATGTCATATGGTTGGTGAACAATTATGAATCTAATAGAATTATTAGTATGTATGTTAAGAAACAGAAAGTTTTTAATTTTCTGCTAAAATTAACCTAGACAAAGTAAGAATGATGTAAGTAGGCTTGTCTACAACCTCTCTGAGGTCAACGACGCCGGTCTTGTCTGGGGTCTACACTCTGGTCGTGACAACAAGTGAGTATCTATACACCCTAACTCATTTTGGGGGTCTTACAATATCCCCCACTAGGCAACACTCGTCCCCGACATACACTAAAACACTATAATAAAAACTAGGACTTCAATGAATCCTAGAGCATCGTGCAAAAGTCATAACATCATCATATAGAAAATTAATGAAACAAACATAAAAGGAACCCAATTTCAACCAATTTAACACTCAATGCAACATAAGCAAGCAAAAACCTTTACTCACTCACTCTTTAATGCATCAAACACACAGGAACTTATCATGTTCACATGAGGAACATCCTTCTCCTCATCATTACTTAGTCATTAAACTTCATTTTAATAAGAGCTCATCATTTAAGATCACATATAGGCAGATTCAACGACACTCAAGAAACAACTAGGCACTCATACTTCAATGCTCAAAGACTTCAGTCAATGGAATCAATAAGGATCTTTGATAGTTAGACCTAGTGCCATGAGGGTAATACTAAACCATACCATGCTTAGTCTTTTCCATGGAGGAATGTCCTTCTCCACAACGCACTTACATATCTCATGAGTTCGTACCCAATAAAATGCACAAAGGTCAACTTTACTGTAATATGAGAATTCCTCAACTTTTAATCATGGCATGCTCACACATTCTTCCTAGTGAAGTCAAATTGGTAATTGACACCACACACATCACAACAATAGGATGCCATGTAACAAAATTTTCAATTTCTAGCATAAAATTAGCTTTCTTAAACATGCATCATTTAGAGAAACACTTAAAATGTATAGGCAAACAAAAGGACAATAGTTAGATTTGCCTTCACTTTTGAAATGTGAACCTATAATCATGTCTTCCAAATCATAACCCACACAGTTTTCAAGAGACACATCATTTTTAATTTTAAAGAAGCTCGATTTCTCATTATACGGCTAAATGTTACACATAAGGGTGAATTCAAACATGCTTTTTACCTTACGTCATAAAGTTAAATGCTCAACTAGTATATCAACATGCATAATCAACATGAGAAAACCATAATTTGCTAATTAGTTTTCAAGCACTTTAAAATCTTCAAAATACTATTTAGATTGTGTCAATAAAGACATACCAAATATATAGAGGTCATACAATCTATACTTTGTACAAGACTCCTGTCATGAACATGCTTACTAGACATTATTAGATTCAAGTTCAAGTAAGAATAGAAGGATAAGATTGAAATATCTAAAACCTCATTAATCACATCATTATCCCCCACATAGGATAACACAATTATGAGCAACTTAACCCAAGCTGAAGAGGATATTAACATAACAACCTTCATTTTCATCACATAAAAAGTGATTACAAATTAAGAAGGAATAACAGGTTGTTAACCAATGCATTCTAAATCTTATCTTCTATGCAAATTATCCCCAATTTTTCAAGTTAGGTCGTGCTATTCAACCACATAATATTTTATACAATACAATAGACACCAAGATTACACAACATTAGTGGAAAACAATAAAGAGACTTAGCCATAACGACTTTACCTTTTCTCTAAATTTCATTGTAACGTAATTTCTAGGTCAATCAATTTATATCATCACCGTAGCAAAACATGCATACTACCTTCACACCTAGGATCAAGTATAAAAAAAGGACACAAATTAAAGTAAAAAGATCATGAAGGTTCACATATATACACCAAGGGAACCTTTGAACAATTTTACATATACTTAGGCAACATGCCTCCGCAGGTAGTAAGTAAGCATTTCAAACTAAAATCATAACATAAGTCTACCATCATGCAAAACCATATAGTAATCCACCATTCCAAAAGATAATTCATTTTATCCATAATAATTCTTAACATGCTTGAACCATATCACATATAGCCCACAACATAACATGCTACTTCACATAGGTATCATTATAACCACAAAGGACATTATATCAACATAACAAATTATTTCTCATATTTCACATACCTAGCACAGTTGGCATCACATAATCAAAGCATGCCAAATTCACCTTTACACAAATTCATGAAACTATGAAATCAAGATAAATATCAAAACTTACCTTTTCTCCCTCCAGCATGGAGAGATCATCTTCTTATCCATGCAATCACATATAAAAAACTACAAGTCAAGAAAACATGGAGAGAGTTCTTATAGATTTAAATTCTATGTTAAGACATGAGAATGATGAAGAAAAGAAACTCTATCGTCCTATTGCCTCTCTCTCATTTATGTGTCCCGATTTACATCGTTGATCAATACTTTACTAGACGTGTAAATATGATACTTTTAGAATCTAAAACAACTTTCATAAACCTCATTCTCTGATACCACGTTTGTCGCATCAGGGAGCACCCCTTAGAAATAACATGGCATACTTGACATCTCAAAGGTCTTGTACAAGCCCATTGTTATCTTTAACCGCACAGTCATAGGTAAATTAGTGGAAAATTTAAAACTTTCATACCACATCTTATGCTGGAACATTACTTCATATAAATATAAAATATCATCATACATAGTTAAAGATTCTATTCTTTTTTGTCATCCAAGACTAAACATCATAAGAGTACGTTAGGGAAATGTTGCATACAACATAATACATCGGTACAATACTAAAGTACTTTCCAGTAAACCCTAAGTAGGAAATCCTTGGAACACAACGACCCCTTTCCTTGAGCTTGGGAATCACATATCAAGCTCCCGATCATATAGACACATCCCTAAAGAATCCATAACCTACTCTTTTTGTTAAAAGGTAGAGAAGAATGGAGTTAGTACAAGAATGCACTAAATATGACAACAGTGCAAAGACATGAATTTAAAAGAGAAATTTTCTTGAAATCATACTTCATACATTTGTGAAAACTTAATAAAACCTTTATTCAATCACATTAAAAACATTTACATAATTCATATAGATATATTCAAACACCAAACATCACATAAATAGATATAGAATTTAAGCCATATTTGAGGTCACTTTACAGTAAGCTCATTCACATTACAGTGAGCTATTTTTCCCTTGACAGTGAACTTGTAGCACTTAGAGTGAGTTCATCTTTACCTCAATTCCTTAGCTTCCCAGGAAACCCTATACTTATACATTGTGCAATGTATCACCTTAAGGATACAAGGAAAACATACATACAACCTACATAAGCCAGAAACATACATTTATACAGAAGTTTTCATCTAAAAAGGCGCACGCTTCACATTACACTTAATATAAGACCTTTGTTCACAATCCTAATCTACGTCTACTAGTGCAATGTATATTTGAAGCCCCATAACTTCACACATATCATAATACAACAAGCATCATAACATGTATTCATACATCAAACATAGTACCATAATCAACTTCATACATATCAATTAGGAATTTCAATCATGTAGTCAATAAGTTAAAACCTTTTGCACATAAGCATAAGACCACATCACATAGATCCATTAGGATTCATAAAATGAACTTCATTATAACAAGTAGACAATTACTACCAAGTCATGCATAAGGAACATATACATACACACATTCATTAGAACACCTTCCTAGTACTTCCCTCAAGAGTAACTTGTGCGATGCATAGGTGAAGTCCCATACCCCAACCTACACTAAGTAACTACCCATAGGTTGACTAGTTAGAGTCCTTACTTTACTTTCATTGCCCATTTTACTTTAGGGAAACTATTGCCTTAACAAACACTAAGACCATAGGTGCTAAACATGGAATATGGTGTTGTACAGCCTAAAACCAACAGAAGGTTTTCTTACCTAGAAATGGTAGCACATTAACACATGATAGCGTACTAATGAAGTCACTTCCTAGATTGTAGAGGAAAGCATAGTTACGGAACTTTGTTGTATATGTAAAACCCTTTTTATTCAAAAAGGAACATTATGGTTATTCACTCATGGAAACATTAATTTATGCCCTTTGGGATATAAGGTTAACCACTTCGTGAGGTCTATGGTGACCTAACATCCTGCAATGGGAAGGGACGCCCCTCATATTCAAGTTCTCTCGATGATAAGCTTAGTTCTCTATTTATTAAAAAGTCTTTATTAACTTTTTCTTAAAAAATAAGGCTTAGGATGGTCATCTCCTCATATTCTTATATCATTGGTAATACATGAGAGTTCATCAACAAAACTCATGTCAGAAACCCTTTCACATGGATGTAGCATATGAAAGCACCTATCTAGTTTAGGGTATACATGAGCACACATTTCAAGACCCCTATATTTACTAGATTCTTATACATGTGTGTGTGTATACGTATATGTGAGCGAACCTTTCACATAACACATAAATGTCACACATGTTCATATATCAATGCACAAGTCTATAGGTGTACCTATATGAGCAATTCTTTAATATAAACACATTAAGACACTAAGCACATTCATACTTCATTAGATCATATACTTAACACCACAGCATATATGAAGCATTCATAAACTGTTCATGCAATTGAATGCATGTACTTAAAAGACAAACCTAGGCACTATCCTATCAAGGTACACATGTGCAATGCATAGACAAGGTCTTATACCCTTCACCATAGTAGTGCAACTATCAAGTCCTCCTATTGAACTATGCATCACAAAACATCATATAAATGAGCATGATGTACCTTGGAAACAGAAGTTCCTCCAATATCATTAGAGAAGGTCAACATTGATGCATAAGGAGTTAGTAGATGTAGGTCTACTTACTTGAATTGCATAAAGTCGTTTGAGTTGTTTATGTGGAGTGTTGTTCCTCACAGCTATGTGTATGGTTTATGATAATGTATTACTGAACATGGGTTGTTTGATTTGGTTGTTATCCCTTTAATTGTGAAGTGCCATTTGAGAACAAATGTTCCCAACTGGGAGAGAATGTAAAAATCCTAAAAATAAACTAGGATGATCTAGAGCTTCACTTGTGTTTAATGGATGTTAATTATTTAATTTTATTTTTAAATGAGTTTATAGGTAAGTCTGGTTGATTTTGAAGTCTAATGTCAAAGAATGACCAACTCGTTCGAAGACTTGTTCCTTATGTGCTTCTATATGTATTAGTGTTTTGATGCATGTTAGGTGTGTTTTTTGAGGTCTAAAATAATGGTGATGACCCTAGGACTTTGATGAGCATGTTTTCGAGTTAAACGTCAAAGTACAACTCCCACAGGGACCCACATGGGTCCCTTGAGAAGGACCCCACCTTAATGTAAAAAGGCTACAAGGCAGCTGTAACAACAATAAAAATGAATAGGATAAATATTGAAGCTGTCAAGAATGCTTACGATTAAGTTAAGGATCATACAAATTGATATACGTAGAACCAGACCTCAGATCTATTGCTAAAACAAAGCAAACAAACTTGGGGAGTTAGTTGAGCTTGGAAAGCTTGGAACCAACCAAGTAAGGCTCTCAAAAATGAAGAATTAATCAAAGGATTCTTTACCTGACTTAAAAAGAAGAAATCTTATGTTTTGAGGGTCCAAGGGTAAAATAGTCATTTCCAGGCCAAGGGTTATATCGCAATTACCTTAAGGAATTAATTAATTAGTTAATTTAATTAAACAACCAATTCGGCACAGGTTGACCCGAAATAGTCCATTTCACAAGGCCCACTCTATCCGAGTTCAAAACCTGTTGGAAGCGACAAGTTGTTTATTTAATTAATGTTTATAATGTGATTTTTTAAGGGAATAATATTCCTTTCATTAAGCTAATTAAAACAGTTTTTTATTTTAATTAATAAGGAGTCCTAGTTTGACTAATTCCAAACTAAAACTCCTAGTGTTAGACTACTCTCTCACGATCTCTCTCTCACGTTTCAACACCTCTCTCACGTTGGTTTCTGCCAAAAACAACAAAGAACAGAAAATATCAAGAGTTCTTAAATCTTGAAGAACTCACATCAAAATTTTAACAAAAACAAAGTAACTAAAAATGTTAAGGCAAAGAGAAGTTGTAAGTTGAGTGCTGTGGATGTTGAGGTAGCTTGGACTGATTTTAGATAGGGTTTTGGGAAAAATATTCATCATTTAAACATATATTAAGAAATGGGATTATATCCTATTGGTCCCTTTCCCAAGAGACCCCTTAAGTTTCAAGATATTCATTTCGAAAACTAGGATTTCTCCCCCTTTGCATGTCCCTTTAACTTGCTCCCACTGAACTTTAGGTTGGGAATGTTTGCTAGTTCAAATAAGGGATAAAATGTATTTTTGTGATGTTAATGTTTTAGTATGAGTGTTCGAAATTTTGTGAATAATGATTATGTTATTCGAAATCATGTGAAAAAGTGATGTGTGTGCAATGTGTGGTAGTGAAGTTGGTCACTGTTTAGAGATGTGTAAACGCATGTATAATCCTTGAATGTTATGTGCAAAAGTTTTACACAATTTGATGTTGATATAGGGTGTGAAGTTACTAATTTTGAGTTAAAACGCTTGACTAATGTAACTACTAAACTATACCTAAGAATGAACTAAATACTTTTTGAAATACCCTAAGAAACTAACATTAAAATGTTGATGAAAGGAAGCTAAAAATTATGACTAAATTTCCAGCTTAGTTTACTATAATTTCATTCAAAAAGGAGGTTGGAATCTGGAGATTTAGTGCATTTTAAAGAGGTGAGGCCACCCGGATTCGAACCTGTAACCTCACCCTTTGGCTACTATAATTCGCGAGAAAGGAAAAAGCAAAGGGAGGACGGGGGAATTCAAAATAGGGTCTGCTGGGTCATTAAGAAGAGAACAAGAATCAAAATAAATAAATGGGAGGCGTGGGTATCGAACCCAGGACCTCCAGTTAGAGAATGAAGGAAGAGAAAATAACAAAAAGGGAATGTGAGGCGTGGGTATCGAACCTACGACCTCAAGGTTGGAAAGGAGAATGACAAAATGAAATGAGAAAACAAAGTGAGGTTGTGGGTGCTTGATCCGACAATCTCACTGCCATAACGCCTAGCCGAATAAACTTAAATAAAAAATTAAAAAAACAAAATAGGAGGTTGAGGGGGTTCGAGCCCACCACCTCATTGCCCATAGCTTTATTAAAAACCAAAATAAGGAGGCTGTGGGGGATCGAACCCACAACCTGCCAATGCCCTAACAAAAATTAAAGAATAAAATAAAAGAGGATGTGGGGGTTCGAACCCACAACCCTTTGGCAAATTAAGAGGGAACCAAGTAGAAAATTTAAGGTACATTGTTAATGTTGGTGGTTCAACCTAGAGTCCCAATGTTATGGAGATTAAAAATAAAATCAATGAAAAATGTAAATGTTATCCAAGTGATTCGAATTTGGGTTTCCTTGCCCAAACTTCCGTATTGATAAATAAGTCATACGTGAACAAAATATACAAGAATAATGCCAATTATTTAGATCAAAATCAAGAGCATGGCATGTATACAAGATACATAAGTATTGTACTACATAATCTTAGGACTGGATGAATTATGTAACGAACTATGAATAAAGCCCCATGGCTTGTGTGTATAGACTAATAAGTCTAGCATATGTTCAAAAGTAAGTGAACCTAAGATGTATGCAATTAAATAAATAATGAAATGATGAAATAAACAATGAAATGATGAAACCCTACGAGGGTAAGTAAAGGTGTGAAACACACTAAGTGACCAAGTGAAATGGCATATGATGAAATGAAATATCACGTAATAAGAGGTGAGTAACTATTAAAAAAAAGGTGATAATGATAAGAAATGTGGTCAAAACAGGATATGAGGCTAATGTAAATGATGATATCAATCTCATATGAGCCTAAGTAAATATTACCAAAACGTACTCACCTATGAGAGTGTAGAAACTGAAGAGACCAGTCTCTATGAACACTCTGATGAATAAATTGAGCTTAACACACTTAATACTAATGATGAGATGAGAGATTATCTAATGAGCTATGATGTCCTTATTCTAGAAGACAGCTTCCATGACGTATGAGATTAATAAAATGGAACTTCATACTGAGCACATAACTCTCATGATATGAGACTGTCCGGCTTGCTGGGTATGGTCTCCTTATATCTCATAGTCTTTGAATCTATATAGACAATATAGGGATTTGGCGGGGTTGAATTCCCATGTACGCTAGGATGTTATGGGTCATTTTGACTGGTGATTGCACCTTATTTCAGTATGGGGTGACACTAGATTTAATCATGCTTACATGATCTATGTCGATTAAATTTAAAGTTCTCAATGAAAGATTGAGGCGAACATCAAATGATGCACATAATGAAATAAATGATATCGAAGTTGTTAGGATCGCACAATCAAAAAGGTGAGTTAGATTCAAGTAATTGCATTAGGTCATTCATGGGAATTGCAAAATGAACCTAATGAAAGTCTTAAACTATATCCTACTTATAGCTGGTGTTTTTACTGGCATATGAATTAATTGAAATGGAAAAGTTATGAATGATCGAAGCAGACTCTGTGTTTTCTAATGAAGACTCTCTAGTTGAGGGCCCATCATGTTGAGTATGACTGAATGAAGTAAACTCTGTATCTGCTAATAAAGACTTTCTTGTTGAGGTCCCATCATGTTGACCCCTCATTCATGGGACGTCTTAACTTTAAGTCAATGATTCCAAGGTCTCAAGTCATATGAATGAATTATATTAAAGAAGTTATGTGCTTCATGCAAAATTGTGTTGTAGTCTATATGATATTTGCTATGTGTAAATGTTACGTGTTGTGTGTAAATGTGAAAAGTATGATGATATATGTTAATCTCATAGAATAACTTTCTTATTCCAAATAAGGAAACCTCACTGACTTTCCTAATCAAAATTTTGAAAGCTCATTAACTTTCGTAATCTATAGTTTGAAACTTTTCTAATCTTTATTTGGCAAGACCACTGACTTGACTTCCAAAAATCATGTTGTTAGGAAAGAGTTATTCTTTATCATGCATGTCCGTGGTGTGTACTTTTATATACTCATACTTAGTACAAGTATGTACTAAACCTATACAAACTCTACTATTTTTAGGTGCAAGCACATGTGGACGATAGAGTCACAGGATCATCGTTGCAGTTAACCGGACGTCAAACATTTATCCGAAGTATGTTCAACTAGTGTTTCTTTCTTGTTTTTATTCAGGCAATGTATTGGTGCCATTTTGGTAATTATACACTCAATATGAATTGAACTATTTTTTGCAGTTTCTTATCCCTTAATGTTAGATTGTTGATGATGAACAATTCCGTATTAATGAGAATCCTTTTTTAAGTATGTTACGAAACAAAAAGTTATAAATTTTTAGATATAATTAACTTATGTAAAGTAAGGATGACGTAAGTAGGTTTGTCTGCGACCTCTAAGAGTTCAACAACAAGGTCTCATCTGGTGTGTAGATGTCGGTCATGACAGTAACATGGTTGACGGCGCAAGATGACGTGCGTGAATGTATCAATGACCCGTTAGTATTGGGCGCCGACTAGACCTAGAAGCCTGCAACTTATGGATTTGCAAACGAAAATAATGGACCAACTAACGGGTCATCATTCCATTGACAAACCATAGTTATGGGTGTTGAATTGTCACTAACAAAATTTTTTATGTCGCAGCCAAATATAGGGATAGTTGGTAAATTCTCCCCAAGACTTTTTAAGTGCATTGAAGATTTTTTTAGGTTTATTTAGGTGCTTTAAGTGTATTAAAGTTTTTAAACCCTCTTTTAGAACCTTGAACTCAAGATGGAGCTAGGGTTGTGTAATACCTTTAAAACGACTTAGGTGTAACTATAACCTAAAATGTGTTTCATCAGGATATAAACTCCTAAAACGGTTTATAATATTGTAATGAGGCAGGATCTAATGTATTAGGTGAATTTGAAGTCAAATGTCAAAGGACTACTAAGACGTTCAATGACTAGTCACCAATGTGTAATGACCTTATGAGGTACTTATATATGTTATTATTGTGTTTATAAGAAGTTTTTCAAGTTTAAAAAATAAGAGATCAAACATCCAAGAAGGTCCAGGACGTTCGAAAGGTCTGCCTTGAAATTACCTTGTGTGTCTTAGCATGTTTTGTCAAGATTTACGTTTTTGTTTTTTAATGAGATATTTGTGGGATGTCCTTAAATAGTATACGATCATATTCAGTTTGGAAACTTATGCGCAAACATCCCTTAGGACCAATCAAGGGTGCTTGATGAAGTACCCTACATTTGAGGACAAGGATGTCTAAGCCAGCCCCTATGGACTAACACAATCAACGGCTAGTAAGCTAGTCGTGTCACACCTACAAAATGAGTTAGCTGAAGCTAGAGACTAACATATTTTTCATGAGTGTATATGTTCCTAAAATATTTTATAATGTGGTATTAAGTGTCTAGACATTCAGGTGCATTGAAAGTCAAACACCAAGGGACGACAAAGACATTCGATCACTAAGATACGTATGTGGCTCATGTATGGTTATGTGTCTATATGTGTGTTTCATGAGTTTATGATGTATTAATATAAGTTATTATAATGTTTATAGGCATTATATAAATATTCATGAAGTTTGGACGCCAAACATCCAAGAACGTCTATGACGTTCCAAAAGGTGTTCCTTGAAATGACCTTGTTTGTCAAAGCATGTTTCGTAATGTTTTACAGGTTCTTTTTGGATAAAATTCATGAAGTAAGTCCTAAACATGTATACCAACATAATTTGGTTGGAAATGCCTAGTCATACATGCCCAAGGACCATCCATGGTCCATGAAAAAGGATCCTTCCAAAGAGACAAGACTGCCAAAAATAGTCTCAAACGTAAGAGGTACTAGACAGATCATTGTCTAGTTTAAACCCCATCGATGGGAGTCTTTGGTAAGGAATAAGGTGTGGGATAAGTCCTGGACAAGAACAAGTCTATGTCATGAACCACGGACCAACAGGAGGGTCCGTTGGTTGGGCAATGGGCCATCGTTTGGCAACCGTATGTGAGGTTGTCTCCTACGCAGCTTCACTATAATGTTAGTGGTGAATTTGTAAGTTCACCGCACGTCCAAAAAAGATATTTGGCGGTTACTTAGGGGTAATTTTGGCATTTTAAACATGTTTACAAGCCTTAAACATTTCGGAGAATTTATTCTTCAAAAAATCTAACGAGCTTTGTAGAACTCCATTGATGATTGAAGGTTTATTTATCCACCAATTTCTCTCAAATTTCGTGGATTAGCATCAATAAGATATGGTTTTTGATCCTTGAAACTCTATTAATCAAGGAGCCAATATTCCAATTGATTTTCAAAGAGTTCTTAAAAGAAGAGTTTTTAAAATATAAATCTATCCATGGGTTCTGGCATTAATGTTTTTTAAGCATTAAATATTGATTGATTTGTTGTTAATTTTTTGTTTTTTAACTCTATAAACCTATGAACACATGTAATTGATGAAACATATTTTCTGACTATGTGGATTAAGTGGTATTGACTTAATGCGTATGTATTGAATTGATGTTCATGGCCATGGGTAAGGTCCTTATGGTATTAAATTACATGATTTTGACATGGATTGAAGTGGAGAAAATGGATTGGTTGTACCCTACCCTAATTCTCTTTATTTTAAGTTAATTAGAATTGAATTATGTTTTTTTTGGGTATGCTCCACTTATGGTGACGGTGCTATCTGATTTACATGCAATTGATGTGGGCTCGTCCGTGTTACATAATTTATTTTGATGATCATGACCTTGTCGGAAACGATTTGAAGTATTATGATGAATTGTGTCATTCCTATAGAGTTGAGGTTGTAAAAGTCTATGCCGAATCTCTTCTCTTGTGTTTATCGGAGATAATACTAGAAGGAGGGCATCTACAAGGTTGGAAGAAAGAGGGTAGAAGAGGAAGTTCCTCCTCAAGTTGAGAAAGTTGCTTAAGGTATTCATGGTTATCAAGCCCCTCTTGGAGGTCAAGGTAATGAGGTTCTGGTGGTTCCCCCGATAATGTCCAATGGTGAGATTAGAGAGGATTTACTTGATATAGCCTGATCTTTGACAACAAATTTGAATATGGGTTTTTCTCCTAGAGTGAATGTTGTTTAAAGCACTACGTCATCTTGATTGAGAGATTTTGTGATGATGAATCCTCATATCTTTCTTATCTCGAAGGTGGAAGAGGATCCCAAAAGTTTCTTGATGAGGTGTATAAGATAGTGCATGCTACAGGGGAGACTGCTAGGAAAAAAGCGGAGTTGGCTTCGTATCAATTGAAAGATGTTGCTCAAGTGTGGTATACACAATGGAAAGGCAAACAGACGGTTAAGTCAGATCCTATAGAGTGGGAGTAATTCAAGAAGACTTTCTTTGAAAAGTACATTGCGCGTTAGAGAGGGATGTACAGACTGAAGATTTCATTAATCTAAATAAAGTAAATGTGAGTGTGGTAGTGTATTCTTTGAAGTTCACTATGTTGTCTAAATGTGCTCCATCTTTTGTGTCTAATCCTATGGATGAGATAAGTTGGTTTG
This sequence comes from Solanum lycopersicum, assembly GCF_036512215.1. NCBI lineage: Eukaryota > Viridiplantae > Streptophyta > Magnoliopsida > Solanales > Solanaceae > Solanum > Solanum lycopersicum. Next base: position 24,645,439 of record NC_090805.1, read on the forward strand.
TGAAGGGTGTTTTCGACCTTATGAAGGAAGAATGTTGTACGTCCAGGCAATATGATGATACGACTTTAGATAAACTTATTGGGTATTCTTAATCCATAAAGGAGTCCAAACTTAAAAGGATGTCTACATATTTTAAGAGGATTTGACAAAGTGAATAATATCAATCTAGGTTTAAGAAGAAGGAACAAACTCATGATGGATCTAGTGATCCTAATGACAAATTTTAGAAGGGCAGTGGTTCTCAAGGTGGTAAGCCGACATGTTCTACTTGTGAAAAGAATTTTTAAGGGGAGTGTCTAATTGGAACCTAAAATTGCTTTTGTTGTGGTAAGGATGGACATAAAGTGAGGGATTTCACTAATATTGTTTCTAGAGGAAGAGAGGTTAAGCAAGTTACTCTTAGTGTTCTGGGTAATGATGTTACAAAGGCGAATGCTCGTTTCTATGCTCTCCGAGAAAGAGGATCAACGCCGGATGATGATGATGATGATGATGTTGGTATGTCCTTGTATTTTTCTAAGTTTTATGAGTCCCTTCTTAGTGGGGGAGTACGATGAGTTTTGGAATTTAGATTAATTTTCTCTCATCTCTTGTATTCAACTAAAGCTCCAGAGTAGAAAGGCATAGAAGTATGTTGCATGTTGCATTGTTTTTAGGGGTTTTGTTGGAATTTAATTTTATTAATTCCTTGAATTGTGAATTTTATGAACTTATTATTATGCTGTAAAATGTATTTTTATTATTTTATCTTGCATATTAGCATTTTTCTATCATGAATTTCCTAAAAGTTGCATTTTTGAAATTTTTTGCATAGTTCACTGTGAAAATATGTCTGCTCACTATAATTTTTTTGAACAATTGACCAATTCATTCTTTTGTTAAAAACTATTGTAATGTATTTCGAACTGATGTATATGAGCATGATATTGAATATAAAATGAGTTTTTTCTATTTAGATTAAAGACTGTGATTTTAATGATATATTGAGTTGTAGAATTCTTTCTAACTTCTTGTTATGTTGTGATTCTCTTATTGATGTGAAATTGATTTTTATCCTTGATAATATGTTATATTGTATGGTTATGATCTGTTAAGTTTGGTCTATATTAATAAGTGTTCGGAGAGAGGCAACTGTCATTTGAGTACGAATGTTGTGCAAGTGGGGGAGATTGTTATACCTCAAAAGTGACTTAGGTCAAGCTAGATCCTAACATTTTTTTAATGATTGTGTAAGGTCCTAAAATGGTTTATAATTTTTTATTGAGGCAGTGTCTAGATATTTACGTGCATTGGAAGTCAAACGTCAAGGGACGACTAACACGTTCGACGACTAAGTCACCTATGTGCCTCATGTGTGGTTATGTACCTATATGTGTGTCTCATGAGCCTATGATTTCCTAATATTAGTTATTATACTGTTTATAGGTATTGTATCAAGTTTCATGAATTTTGGATGTCAAACGTCCAAGAATATACATGACATTTTAAAGCTAATAAAATGATTACCATAAGCTAATAAATATTTCTAAGTTCTACGGATCCAAGTGTCAAGCCTAGCACCATTCCACATGAGCATTTAAAATGATCATGAAAATTAAACAATGCCCAAAGACATATTGAGGGTCCTAGGGATAATAAGTAAATATTTGAAATACAAGACCAAGAATAATTAGTTAGTTGAGTACAACTAAAACATGTGCAAGCCCATGGGCAAGACAACACAGAAACGGCAAAGATGGGACCACCCTAACCGAATTTTGTTAGGGTAGTTAGGGGGCATGCGTGCACATGGGTTCACCCACGTGGGGCCTTGATATATAAATAATTATAGAACCTAACCTACTTACCTAAATAATTAACGAACCGAGAATAAACCAAACTAAAGTATCTAGTACTCCCGACAACCTAGGAATTAATTGGGTGACACTAGCCGAACTAGTTAAAGAGACAACTTAGTACCTAACCTAGGATTGTTCAAAAGGTTTGTTATGGGGTTAAAGAATAAGGGATACTTTATTATTTACCCTAGGATAATTAATTAATTAATTTAGAAGCTTAATTATTAATTTAAAAGAAAAAAAAAAGGAAAAACAAAGCAATTTCAAGATTTCGGTCCAGACAAGAAAAAGACAACCTAGTACCTAACCTATGATGGACCAAAGGATAAGTTATTGTTATAACTACTTAAGGGTACTTAAGTAATTAACCTAGGTCACTTAATTAATTAAATTAGCTATTTTATTAATTAAATAGGAGGGGTTAAACAGAAAATCTTACACTAACCTAGTACAACTCAAGAAACAACCTAGTACGTAACCTAGGATTGTCAAAAAGGGTTAATTATGATTCCAATGATTTAGGGGAACTTAAGTAATTATCCTAGGTCACTTAATTAATTAAATTATACATTAATTAATTAATTTAAAGTGTTGTGTTTCCTATTTTTAATGAATCTAGGAGGGTATTTTTAGTAATTCATTAATTAATTTATGTAATTAAATTATTAAAACATAGTTGAATGATTCAATATAAGTTCCTAATACTTATACTCACGTTAAAACAGTAGGAGTTTCCCAACGCAAATAAAATAACTACGAAAAGAAGAAAAAGGCATAGAGTTTATTTATTTCTCTAGGGAAATTTCAAGGTTCCTTCAAGGTTTTGTTCAAGGTGGTCTTCGTAGATTAAGTTCTACATACGGTATGGATTTCTCTACTTGAATTCTTTCTCCAAGAGAACATTCTTTCGAACAATTCAATGATCATGAAAACTAGGTTGTTCCCGTTTTTTCATCGAACTTTCTTGTCCCTAGTATCCTTTTTCATTCAATGATAAACAGGTTAGAGACTATGTTGTTGGTATGAAGTGCTGGCGGTTCTTAACATGCATTGTTCATAAATAATGAATATCAAATGAACCATTTAACTTGTAGTCGTTTAATGTTAATTTTATCATATAGATTAAGAACCAACGATATGCTATGTTACGTCCGTGATGTGTTACATGATTTATGTTTTTTCGCTGAATGTTGACTTTCTGTTATTGTGATGTTATTTAGATGCTAAGTTCATTGAACATTAATATTATTATTTCCCAGAGGTTCGAAAATGTTATCACTAAAAGGCATAACTATGATTGGCTTATAACATATTTATGAAATCACATCTTCAATGAATTGCCTATCTTATGTCAACAAATTGACTACCACTACATTTTCAAAAAGGTTCATGCAAATGGCTATGAGTTTATGTAAATGATTGGAAGACTGGCTAATGGTTCAAACATAATCAATTGAAGTATGAACATACGTAAAATTGTCTTATGCCAACAAAATAGTTATGTAGTTTAATATGCAAATGTTGAGGCCAATTCTAATTATATGCCAATCTTGTGTAGTTAGAGTATCAAATGATAGTATAAGCACTTATAAACATATGTAACTCATTGAAAGAAGTATTCATCGTCAATAAACGTTGAAATGAAGCTACTACACTAAAAAAAAGGATGTAATGTGAGCTATAACATAATTAAAGGGTCTAAATTGTCACAATCGGAATCTAGACCCCAGACGAGACCGGCGTCGTTGACCTCTCAGAGGTCGCAGACAAGCCTATATAAGTCGTTCTTACTTCATCTACGTTAATTTTAGTGGAAATTTTGAACTTTTTGTTTTCTTATTTAATGCTAAACATTTTAAACTTAACATCATAGGCGTTCACAAATCAACCATCAAATATAGAGATAATCAAATCAAAGAAACAATTCATAATTGCATTGAACGTATTCTTGCCAAAATGACACCAATACAAAGTCTGAAATGAAAATGGAAAGAAACACTAGTGTAACATATTCCAAAAGCTAAAGCTTACATCTAATCTAGATAATAACGGAAGACATCCTCGAAAGCATGACGGCCTATCATGTTCGGATGAAAGCTCCTCGTCTGCATAGCTGCAAGGTCAACCTGTAAGGTCTAGCGTCCACCTGTACCTATGCCTAAAAATATGGAGTTGTATGGAATTAGTACACACATGTACTAAGAATGGGTATATGAAAGCACACCCCAAGGACATACATGAGTAATCATATCTCTTTCCTAACAACATGATTTATGGAAAGCCAAGTCAGTAGACTTGCAAAATTTTTATTAGGAAAGTTAGTGGACCTGCAAAATTTTGATTTTGAAAGTATGTGGACATGACAAATTTGATTAGGAAAGTCATGCGATGAGAGTAACATGCATCATCATACGTATCATATCGCACACAACACATAACATCTTACACATAACACATAATATATTGCATATAGCACATAACATACTGCATATAACGCATAACATCTTTAATATCATTCATTCATACGCCAAGAGACTTTAGAATCATGGACTTGACATCAAGACTTACAAAAAAGACGGCTCCACATATGGGAGATCAACGAGAGAGCATTTTTTAGCAAACAGAGGGTCTGCTTCATTCATTCATAAGTACTTCATTCAATTCATTCATGAACTAGTGTAGACACCATCCATACCTAGAATGTAGTTTAAGATTTTCATCGGGTTTGTTGTGCAATGATCAAGAATGACTTACTATCATTACATAAGTCTAGATCACCTCTTGATTATCCTATCCTAATACCATTGGTATCTTTCATTTAATTACGTGCATCAGGTTTGCCTCATTCATTCATTGGAAACTTTCACTTTAATTGACATAGATCATGTGACCATCATGAAATCCAGTGTCTGCCCCACACCGGATAGAGGAGGAATCACCGGCCAAAGTGACCCAAAATATGCTAGCGTATATAGGGGATTGAACCTTTCTTGATCCCTATATTGGCAGTATAGGTTCAAAAACTAGGATATGTAAGGAGACCCATACCCACCATGTCGGACAGTCTCATCTCAAGAGACTTACATGAACATCCACCCTTTCCTAATGAAGGCATTACCGCTTATAGTTTTTCTATCGCTGTTCATTATAATGTTTCATTACATTCAACTCATACGTAATGGAAGTTGGCTTCTAGTATAAGTACATCAAAGATTAAGAGATAATTTCTCATCTCATCATTAGTATTAAGTGTATATTAATCTCAATACTTTCAGTGGAGTGTTCATAAAGACTAGTCTGTTCATTAACTTTACATTCTTATAGGTGAGTAAGTTTTGGTAACAGTTACTTAGGCTCTTTAGATATTTCTCTTATCTGTTACATTAGCATCTTATAATTTTGTCACCATATTCATTATTAACTTTAGCACATTTTGTCTTCATAATTACTCACCCCTTATTACGTGAATCTTTATTTAATCATATGCAAATACACTTGGCTATTTAGTGTTTTTGACACTCATACTTAACCCTTCTAGGGTTTTATCATTCCATTGTTCATATCATCATTTCATTGCATACATCTTACGTTCATTTAATTTTAACGTATGCTAGACTTATGTGTTTATACATAAAAGCAATGAAGCTTCATTAATAGTTCGTTTAGGTGATTCATATCTTCCTACGAATATGTAGTACATGAAATATGCATCTTGTATGTATGCCAAAATCTCGATTTCTATCTAAGTAGGCATCATTATTCTTGAACATTTAATCACGTATGACTTATGTATCAATATGGATATTTGGCAAGGGAACCAGGTTTTGAATCCCCTGTACAACACATACATTTTGCATTTTTTATTGTGGTCCACGCGGCTTGGGTCCCCAAGATCAAGCCCTAACCCCTACATTTCCTCTTAATTTTTTTCTTTAAATTTTATTTTTCTTTGCCGAGGAGCTGTCGGATCGAACCTCATTTTATTTAATTTCTTCTTCCTTGACTTTGTGTGATCGACCAGCCAAAGCCTGACTTTATTTTTCTTTTAATTCTCCTTTTTGGCCTAGAGGTCGTGGGTTTGATTACAAAGCCTCACACTTATTTTCTTTTAATTTTCCTTAATCTTGACCGAGAGGTTGTGGGTTCGAATCCCACTCCTCTCATTTCTTATTTTCATACTTTATTTTCCAGCAAGAAGCACGATTTGATTCCCCCTTATCATATTGTTTTCACTTCTTTATTTTCATAAGTTTTAACGTGGTGAGGTCAAGGGTTCGAGCTTCAGTGACCTCACCTGTTTTTATTAAATTTTCATAACATTTTAAAAGACTTAAATTGCCTAAATTATTCAACAATGTTTTGGAAATTTGAGTTACATTTTCACCTTCTTTTCTATTCCATTATACGTTAGTTCTTAAGGGAATTTCATAGTGTATTTAGAACAATTTAGGTGCATTTTCATGGATTCATTTAGCCAAGAGATTATAGCTCAAATCAGCCACATTTCATCTCATATGAACATAACAATTTACATAAACAAGTGTATATGAAATACAAAGAACTATCATGCCTTTTCAATTCCTAAACGGTGACCAATAGCCACGATAATGCACCCAAAAGCACGTAGTTACATTTTCAGAAAATGTCAACATAAGTCACATATTTCCGAACATACATATAAACACATAAGCATCATAAAAACATGTTTTATCCCTACACTACACAATTTTAGGTCTATGACCACACTTATTCTTGACTACACTTGTAAAGTGTTGCCTAAAGTAGTTTTGGGAACACTTTTAAAGCGTAGCCAAAAATTTTAACTTTTAGCTACAATAATTTTTGCAACACTTCAAAAGTGTAATCTTTAATACTTTAAGATACACTTTAGAAGTGTTGTTAAAATATGATTTAATTGGCAACACCTATTTACATATATGACCACACATCTAAAATGTCCTATTTTTATAATTGAAAAAATAACATTTTATATGTGTTGCCTTAAAATTTTTCACTAAAATATTATATCCCCTCTAATATTTTTAAAAATCCCTCCCATTTTTATTGGCCAAAAAAATAAACATTAATTAATAATAAAACAAAAAGACATTCTATTTCCTTCTCCCTTTCCCTTTCCTTTTCTGAAGAACTCACGCTTTCCCTTTCCCTTCTATGATATTATGCTGAAGATGGAGCTATTTCCTTCATGTCATGCTTTCCCTTTCCTTCCTCGAGCTGAAGAACTCACAATTTCTTTTATCCGAGCTGAAGATCAAACTAAAGATCGAGCTAAAGATCGAGCTGCAAAACTCATCGAGCTGAGCGAACTTTCTCTTCTCCGAGCTGAAGAATTTTTCAAGGTAAGAGCTGAAGATTTTATCAAGCCTAATCATATTGAATAAATTTTTATATTTTTTATTTAGAAGGAATATATTGAGGTTGTTAGCAAGATGAACTGAAGTTAAGTCTCTCCGTCACACTTTCTCTCAGATTTCTTGTTGCAGGACTTGATTTTAGACAGATTCAGGGTTTACCTGGTAAGAATTCTATGTTTGAAAGTCTAAATTCTAGCTTCAGGGTATTGATGTTCTTGTGTTTTTGTACAATTTTTAGGAGTCTAGCTCGTACTTTAGCTTTACTAGTTGATTTCTGGGTGCCCTAAGCCTTTATACCTTGTATTGTGATGTTGAGCTAATGAAAAGCAAAAAACTAAATGAACTTGGTCGATAAACCTCGCGACAGGAGGTCGGGTTCACGACAAGCCGTCATGGACCTCGCGACGGGCCGCTGTAGACCTCGCGACGGGCTATTGTAGTCATGAGAAGTCATCGTGGCCATGATGGGTCGTGGTCATGACGGGCCGTCCTGGTCATCTGTCGTGGTCATGACGGGCCGTTGTGGACTCCGTCGTCCCATACTTGCAACTTTCTTCTGCTACTTCTCTAATCTTCATGACGAACATGCAGGACGGACCGTCATGGCTACGATGGTCCGTCACGCTTTTCGTTACAGCTGAAATTTCAAATTGATTAATTGTTAAATTTCTTACTTTTGTGTTCTTTCTTGATGGAAAAGA